>NW_027509442.1:1762500-2165000 GCF_048541705.1 Temnothorax americanus | reverse complement strand
GACTCCTAAATTAAATCAAAGCAAAGTAATCATAAACTTTACTGATTGTTACAGTCGGCGATTTCCATCCGACATTCAAATCGGCGTTGGAAGCAATAGTCTTCAGTCTCAAATTACATACACTGCAAACGCTCTAATAATACACCCTAATTACAACAAGGCGCAACACCTTAATGACATTGGATTAATTAAATTATCGAAAGACATCACATTTAATAAAACCATCACATCGACAGCTCTAATATCTGAAAACAAGGATTTTGAAAATGAAAGGTTTCAAGTCTCTGGTTGGGGAAGACAATGGGTAAATATAAGAAATATATCTAATATCTTATTTAAAATTATCTAACAAAATTATTTTTAACCAAAATTTATACAAGGGTGAGTTTTAACAAATATTATTTTACAGCTCTCGAGAACTTTCAAGAACGATATATTATATTCTTTATCATTTCTATATCAAAACTAAGGTATCAAGCATTAGTTTAAAACACTTTATTTTCAGGCGGGCGGCCCGATTCCAGTACGCCTGCAACATGTCACAGTGACCGGATATTCTCAAAAGAGATGCGCTGCGATATACGCACCCAATATCACCGATGGTCATATATGCACCCTTGAATCGTATGGTAAAGGAGTTTGCAATGTAAGTATATATAATTGTAAAATAAATTGTGCACGCGTTTATCTTATAACAACCTTTATCCCGCTAAAAATTATAATAAGGTTTAGTAAAAAAAAAAAGTAATCGTCGTTGCTTTATCTATGTTGATATCAGATTGATAAGGAATGACGAATGACATTTCTATCGTTCAGATAATTTGCTAGAACTAGTTCTGATAGAAAAGCGGTTAAATTGCTTTACAAAAACAACTTTAAAGTGACGATTATTAACTTCGCGCGCTGATATCTAGAGAATCAATATTTCGATGAAAAACTTTTGGCAAATATTACTACATTAAATACATTGTCTCGGCAGGGTGACTCTGGTGGTGCGCTCACTTACGGAGACAAACTAGTTGGCGTCGTGTCTTTTGGTGTTCCATGCGCCGAGGGCTTTCCAGATGTGTTCACTAGAGTGTACTACTACAAAGACTGGGTCAACAAATATATTAATGCAGGCTGCAACCAACAATTAAACATCCTTCTCGGACTTTTTACAACGTATTTGTGCATACATTCATTTTTGTAGATACGCATATTTTATTGCGCGCGCCTGTGATCGGTTAATTTTAATTATTGATGAATATTGCATAAAAATGTAAATGAAGATCTTAAAAAAAAATTGTATCGTTACAGATAATGTTTTATAAGTTATAAAATTTCTCTTTTATTACATGTAATATATGTATATCTATATATAAAATATATTTCCAAGTATATATCCAAGTAAATAAATAAGTTAGAGACATATGTTTATGTAAACTTTTTTGTTCATTAGAAATTGGAAAGGCTGTGAGATGTTTTTCTGTTCAGTTTGACCTAGAAAATATTTCTATAAAATATAGTGCCATGCGCAATTCTGAAACATAGTCAATAGATAGTTTCTACAAAACTTTATTTTTATGTGTAAAAAGAAATTAAAAGCAAATTAAAAATTATCTCGTCCTGTAAAACTAATTAATTTGACTAAAATAAATTTATTTCAAATAGTTTTAATTTCGATATCTTTTTACATTTTGCTATTTTAGTATGCATCTATTCTTTAATTAAGTGAAATATATTTCAGTAAAAATTTTTTTGTTTTTTATTAAAATGCTGAATTAATGTATTTTATTTTATTGTAACTATATATCGCGTAAAAGAGTCACGGTCGGTCTCGCTCCGCGTGTACTTGGCGCGAGACACTACCGTGTCTCTTGATAAAATTAAAAATTTTTTTAGCTATTTTTTATCAAAAACCATTTATTTCCGAGTTATAAAGAATTTTCTACAGCAGATGTTCGATCAATGTGCCTTCCATTCATTCCAACATGCAATTCGGCACACTTTCTCATTCCAAATATTAAATAAAAATTATTTAATATAAAAGTATTAGTATTATTTAATATACTTTTTGAGTTGCTATTATTAAAAATATTATAATAATTAATATAATATTATATGTGTTAATATTATTTTTTTATATTATTATTATTATATTTTAAAGTTATTACTATTATTTATAGTCCACAATTTTTTCAACTATCGAATTATATCCCCTTTATCCCTGTGTGTGTGCCTACCCCCGTATCCCTACCTATCCATATCCCTTTAATCCTATATATTTTTCTACCTACCCGTGTTACAATCTAATATAAATGTAATACAAATCTTCAATTAAGGTCACGACACGAATTATAAAAGGAACCTGATTTGCTGGTTAATCCAGCGAGATACCTCAAAGTGACACTGGGAAATGTAAAATTGGAGTTTCAATACGCGCTCGATTAGGATTTTATTGGTATTTTTCCAGTCTCGCACACGCGAGAAAATATAAAGAAAACAGCCCTACTTGGGGCAAATAAACAGATATGTAGTAAAAATGGAAAAATTTCTCGATGTAAAAACTGGCTGGAAAAACCAACCACGAAAATGCGAAGATGCGTGTTCATGCGGCACGCATCTCTCTTGAAAATTTATCGAGTAAGATACAAAATAAATGACGTGAGATCCGAAAAAAAAGAAAATTTCCGCAAATTGTATTATAATTGGATATTATAATTAATCAAAAAATAATCGCGTTGATATTAATTGAATAATATATGCAACTCTTTATAAACTTACATATATCGATATAAATATATCTCATTTTTATTTTTCTACTAAAATTATTTTATATAATGTATTCATATATATTACTCCAAAATTGAATCCATAATTATACTATACAATCGACTCTAAAATAATTTAAAAAGTTACTAAAAAGTTTCAGAACGTTTCTGGACAGATTATTTACAATCTCACGTCATATATTACTTGATTGGCATAAAGCCAATTTCTTAGTCAAAAATAGATGGATAGACTACAAAAAATTAGGGTTAAATCGATGCTTCGTTAAAATAAATTTTAGTAATCAATAATCATCATGTTTTCTATAAAATAAATTGAATAATAAGATCAAAATATTTCTTATACCCTTTCTATTCATGTGTATATTTATATGCATACTTCCACGCTTGTTTTTATGCATACTAAAATTCTAAATATATTGCTTATTCTTGCATCGATTTATATAATACTTAATCTCGCATGGATAAATATATGAAAGAAATAAATGGGTAAAATTAACACACAACCTAACTAATACCGTAATTCATAACTTTTCCCTACAGATATTATTTTTACGACATCCTAATACAATATCTGATTTATTTTTATCTCTTTTGTTTAAGGAAAATAATGTCATAAAAATAATTGTTTAAAGAAATCTAAATAAAACTTTTCTATTTCAAAAATTATTACTTTAATTGTCATAGTATTATTTTACTTTTTATATTTCTGTTGTATTTCTCAAATATTTATTATTCCAATTATAAGTGAAATTAATCTACGTAATAAAATTTCGAAAATTTAATCTATCGTGCATCTTATACTAATTCAAATTCACAAAATAAAATTCTAATAGGTATATTTCGACAAAACATTTTGTCATATATATTTATTTAAGATTTAAAATTTTAATATCAAAAACTATTTATACAGAACGCGGTAGTTCGTCAACATACGTCGATTAAGAATGAGCTCTTTGCGTGCAAAGTGTGCGAGTATTTCCTCATCAAGCACACAATCGCATAAATATATCAATAAATAAAGTAACACCATTGCAAGATTAAATATTTTCCGCAATTAGTTTTAGCCCATCCATTTTAAGGCAACAAATCTACGAGATTTAGTATTTTTATATTATAATTTGTCATAATTCGATAATATATCAAAATACACACATTTACTCTATATTTGATTAATCGTAGATTCGTTACCCAAATAAAAAAAATTTCGACTCACCGACCCGATGCGCAACAAGCGGAGTTGATCAGCCCAGCTACGATGATACTGTAACACACAAACATAAGATTCAAATTAAAGAAGCGCTCAAATGATGCAGCATTTCAAAAGATAATTGTGTTACGCGCCTCTAATTCGTTTTTCAATGAGATATTTTGCAATATAATTATCTTTTTACTCAAAAAGATCTTTTAGAAGAATAAAAATTTGGATATATAATTTCTCCTTCTCTAATTACTTCTAATTTATCGAGACAAAGCAATTCGAATAAATAAAAAAGAATTATTAATTTTATGCATATGAGAGATGATACTCACCCCAAGGTTGCTCCGCCGGGGCCCGATGTCTCTCTCAGACCTCCTCCTCCTCTCGGCCGCGTTCATCACCGCGTTACTTTTTATATCGGCAACTTGGAGCGATACTACGCGAGTCAAGCGGACGGTTAGTAAAAGACACGCAGTTGTCTTTGATTGATCAAAGATACGCTCTTGAAATTAAATATCGCGCGCGCGCAGTGCGTATCGAACTGGCGAATCTCGCGAAAGTAATAGCGTTTTTTCTTGGCTGCACTATTGCCCACTAGTGCAACACTAGTGCAACATTAATGCAACGCTATTGGGTAGTGCAGGGCACTGCAGGGCAGTGCAGGGCGATAGTGCAGCCAAGAAAAAACGCTATAAAACTGCATTATTAATTCTTACTCGCACGACGAAGAATCGTGACGGCCGGCCGCTAATGAAGCGCTCACGAACGAGCGGTGTGTATCACGGCGCGGCGTCGGTGTTCCGTTACTCGAATCGCTCGATTTCACTCGCGACAATATATCCCGATGGCCCTCTTTTTCCCTTCGGAGAGAATCGGAGTCGGAGATCAATCACACACGCGACCAATTCCGCACGCACGGCATTCAAAGCACGACACGAGACAAATGAACGCTTCGGGCCCAGACATATGGCGGAACGAGCGCCGTGCGTCGCCGCGATTACATCGTCCGTAAATATCACGACGAAACTGTAAATCACACTCACAATTACGCCTCGATGTCTCCGCCTCGACGTCTCCGCCAACGACGTCTCCACCTCGGAGCGAGCCCTCCGATTCGTGCACGACACATTCCGCGGCACAAACGCTGAAAACACTTGCAAATTGAGCACGTACGCGGTACGGCCCGCACTCATCGCGTAGCCGTCAGCCGATTATTCCCGCGGCCCGCGGAACGAGAAGCAGGAGTGCCAATCGCGTAGAAACGATCACGCGTTCCGAATCATCACGAAGCACAGCGACGGGCGCGCGGAGCACGAGCACTTCCCACCTGTACAAAATCCATCGGGAGAATGATAGCCGAGAAGCCGCGAGTGACTTCCGAGTTCCGCAGGTAACGGGTACTCCGAGCGTTTACGGAAACAAGTGGCAAGGCCGCTCAGCACCGACGAAAATCGGCCGCGCGGCGAAGTACGCCGTTTCCAAGTTCAACGGTCGCGCCTAGTATGGCGTCTCTGGTATGTATGCCGCTGCCTGCGCCGCGCCGGCGGCGGCTCGGAGCGGCCGAACGTGATTGGCCGGATCTGGGGGCTCGACTCGCGAGCCAATCGCGTTCGACTCACCCAAATTCTCAGTATTCTCACCTGACTGCGCGGCGGCAGGCAGCGCCGCAGCGGCGCGCGGCGCGCGGCGCAAGTAATCAACGCACAACGCATTCAACGTTGTCGCTCGCGTAATTCTTTTCTCGCGAACGAAACGAAAAGAAATCCGGTTACACGGAGTGTCGCGAAGCGAACGTACGCCGAATATTCCGTTCTTTCTTGCGTCGAGTGCAACGAGTGGGATGCGGGATGCCGTCGCTCGGCGAAACGAACGCCGAAGCCCGTGCTGGACGCCGCGCCGTATACGTATCAACCTCCCGCGAGTCTCCCACAGTGCTCCCGTGATCGGTGTAAGTAAACTTTACATGTGAAATAAATGTTTCGAAGCGCGATTACATCCGAATCTTAACAGAACCGTGTCGCAGTGAAACGATAACCTCGAAATTCGCGTGCGCCTCTCCTGCCTTCGTTCCGATTTCTACTCCGAATGAGTGAATCGCGCGGAAAGATTCTTTAACGATATAGCTATTAATAATTAATTGAGCGATTGAAAAGAACGATCGCGCGTTCGGCGTTCTCACTTTGTCGTGATCGCCAACGAGGGAGCGAGCTTGCTTCAAAATGTGTATGAACGTCGAGAGAGTGCGAATTAACAAGCTCAAATGGTGCGTCACATCCACGAATGCAATTCCGTTTTTCGTTAAAGAACAGGCGCGTAATTCGCTTGTTTACGTAATTCGTCGCAAATGTTTATTTGCACGTGTGTGTTGCTTTATTTCTCATAACCTCTACTTTACGGAAAATTTACGTTAAATTGTATCGTCTTTTGAAATTAATTCATCGCGATTGTTCTCGAGACCGAAAGAACCAATCAGCGGAAAAAGTATCGCGGAGAAACGACAATGATTCAATCTTTTACGTGCTCTCTTTAAGAGTGGAATTTTTGGTTTAATTTTTTTAAATGTTTTTAGCGCAATTTTCTGATTTCAAAATTCTTTTTGAAAAACATTTTTAACATTTTTAAAATTAAGAAATGCTATAAACAACACTTATTTGTTATCTAAATATATGTATTTTTTATACAAAACAAATTTTGTACTTCCTTTACAGGTAGCGCATAGTTACTTCCTTTATCTCTTTTCAGAAGGATAAATTTTTTTACGATTACACGCGAAGATAACGCATACGAATAGATACGCGGAAAATTGATAATTTTCACCTACGGTTATATAAATTGAAGATAACGCGTTTCACGCGCCTCAGTATCACTCTATCTCTCTTTACTAATCTATCAACTATATACTATATCGCTATGTTTTCTATTACTAGTCTCATATTCGGGTGTCTAATATATTACGGTGCCCATGGTAAGTATAATTGTGAAAATCATATTAATGAGGAGATGTAAATTGAGCTGTAACCGAGGCTGCAACGCATTACGAATAATTCAAATGTGTATAATTCCAACGATATTGCTTGATCGGATTAATTGTTACGAAACTTCCGCGTCGCGCACTTATCCGATATCATCCGAGTAAGTTGCATTTCGTCTCTCAGTTTCGTATAAGCGAAAATATCGCAATTATTTTACAAATTATCTGTGTTTGGTGCTTTTTGTATATTTTAAAACGCGTCACATAGCCATATCTGGTTCAGCATTTAAGTACCGCATATTTTAAAAACGACGCGGTGAGCTTAACCCGTAATTTAATTATTTTAAAGATTTTGATAAAATATATACTCGCTTATATAACTCATTTCGTATTCTAAAACGTATAGTCTGTATTATTATATATGAAATATAACAATTAAAATAAAGAAGAGACTTAATATCTATATTAAAAAATGAGTTTATAACATATATATATAGCTAAGTTGCTATTGATCTTTTTAGCATCAACGCTATAGTGCGAGAAAATAAAAATATTTTTAATTTATAGGTTTGCCACGCCCGCAAATCGTCGGCGGCACCGATGCTCCGGACGGCCTGTATCCTTATCAAGTATCGTTGAAGGATCCTTACACTAAAACACATCTCTGCGGTGGGGCCATCGTTAGCAAAAAATATATTATTACCGCGGCGCACTGTTTGTATGGGTATGTATGTCCTATTTTATTTCAGTCCGAAACGAATAATTATCCGAATAATTATTGCATGTTGTACATTTGCAATTTTGTAAAAAAAAAAGCTATTATTGTATACCGTTTAAATGCAAATAAATATAATGAGACGGAATTATAAAGAAATGAAAAATTTCGAAAAACACTTAACGATCCTCGATATCTAGATATCGCTTATACCGTTTATATGTAATTAAGATTACCTCTTCTCTTAAACATTCAAACAGATATATTGTTATATAAATATCAGAATAAAAGAATTAATCCTTTACATAGTAGCTTTTAAATTAAATACAAGCGAAGTAATCGGAATCTTTATTGATTGTTACAGTCTGTACTATCCACACAATGTTATCGTTGACGTTGGAAGCAATCTTCTTTATTCTCAAACTACATATACAGCGAAGGAGCTAATAATGCACCCTAATTATAACAGAACGCTACGCATTAACGATATTGGTTTAATTGAGCTAAAGAACGACATCAAATTTGATAACAACACCAAACCGATCGATTTAGTATCGTCCGACAATAATTTTGATGGAGTTGGAGGTTTAATAGTTACTGGTTGGGGAAATACTTCGGTAAGTATAAGAAATACATCTATCTCATTCAAAATTATCCAAAATTATACGAGACCAAGTTCTAACAAGTATTATTTAAAGCTGCCGAGAGTTTCAAAAGACACATTCTTTATCATTTCTATTTTAAAACTAAGCATCAGGCATTAAGTTAAATACACTTAATTGTACCAAAACCAATGGTCGAATCGTCACGATGATTATCTGCCAATTGTAGTTGATTAAAATGAATTCTAATTGTTAAATACACTTTTGTTTCAGCCGAACGGCCGGACTCCAGAACATCTGCAACAAATTATGGTGACAGGATTTTCTCAAGAGACGTGCGCCCATACGTACGACGATATCAGCGAACGTCAAGTATGCACTCTTCTAGCGTTGGGTAAAGGAATATGCAGTGTAAGTATATAAAGTATATAAATTAAATCGCGCACACGTTTATCTTACGATATAACCCTTATCTCGGTAGAAAATATAAAAAAGAAATTAAAAGAAAGAGTAATTGCTCTTGCTTTATCTAGCTTGATACCAGATTGATAAGAAATAGCATTTCTATCATTCAGGTAATCTCTGTTAAAGCTAATCGGAACTACTTCTAATAGAAATCAATTAATTGCTTCAAACAACTTTAAAGTAGTAATTATTTACGTCACACGATATCTAGAAAATCGATATGTCGATGGAAAATTCTGACGAACATTGGTAAAAATATTAAATACGCTATCTCCGCAGGGTGATTCCGGCGGTGCGCTTATTTACAATGGCAAACTAGTTGGCATTGCGTCCTTTGGTAAGGAATGCGCCGAGGGCTTTCCGGATGTGTTCACTAGGGTGTTCCACTACGGAGACTGGGTCAACAAATATATTAATGCAGGCTGCAACCAACAATTAAACATCCTTCTCGGACTTTTTACGATGTATCTGTGTATACATTCATTTTTGTAGAGACTTATATTTTACTGCGCGCGCCTGTGATCGATCAGTTTTAGTTATTGATGTTAATGAATATTACGTGAGGATGAAAATGAAGTTGTTAATAAAAAATTATATTGTTACGGATAATATATTCTAACGTATGAAATTTCTCTTCTATTGGATGTAATATATCGTTGTATACATAAAATATATTATCCAATTATATTTTGATAGTACGAGATTGAAATTGATCTATTGATATTGAACGTATAATCTTAAGATTCTTTAAAAAATATACAAAAATTTATACTTTCAGAAATTTTGCACAAAAACAAGTTGCGAAATTAAATTGGTGCGCACAAAATTTTGGATATTTTAATGAATAATTAAAATATTGTACTCTTAAAAAAAATAAAGCTTATTTAATCAAAATAAACTTTATTGGCATCGATACATTTTTCTCAATGATTTTACAATGAATACATACTATTTACTAAAAACTATTTATTTTAATTTTTAACTTTAAACTATTTAAATATATATTATATAAAGTTATATTAACTCTATGAATTATTTTACAACTTTCTCTCTCTCTCTCTCTCTCTCTCTCTTTTTTTTAATATTATTTTTATTTTTAAAAATTTTGTCTTAAAAAATAAAGTTAAAAATGTTTGAAAATATGACAATCTGTAGGCAACACATCCAATGAATAAGAAGGATGTGGTAGGAATTCATAATTTAATTTATTTAACTTTATTGTTATTCGCGAAATGTGTGCATATACAGCCGAACATTGTTGTTAAGAATTATATTGGTCCATAACGATTGATAAAAAATGTTGTATTTTTATTTATACATATTTTATATTCAGTCTTCTAACGAGTTCTCTCGTCATTTGACTAGGATCTTTTCCTACTAAGGCTCTTAAAATACTATTATCAATATACAGCTTTACAGTGAGCCATGCGACTCACTTTGCAAAAATAAATCTTCACAATAGAATTTTTAAATCCAACTCTATACTGGTTTTTTACAGTGTGTTTTCTCTAAAAACTCTGTTAATATCGTGAGTAGCTGCAATATTCCCCAATTTGAATTCATATACAAAAATTGTGCAAATTTTATTGAAATTTATGCTTATTTGGAACTTTAAGCAAACAACCAAAATGCGTTTCAAAAAGAGCTCTATGAGCACAGTAACTAGAATAATAAGCATAACTATAATTATAAGTGATTAAATTGTATATATGCCAGTTAATTTCGTCGCTGGTGGTATCTAACACGAAAAATCGAAAGAGAAAGAAGATGAGGATGACCAAAAAGGTGAAAAAGAGATGCGGCAGACGAAACATAATAGTGAAGTTTGAACCTAATTTTCTAATGTGAGAACCGATTTTTTTCTCCCTCGATATTTTTTAACTATATTCAGTGCACCACAAAATGAAGTTTTATTGCTTTCATTCAATATGTATATAAATACCTAACAAAATCGTAGCTATTGGTAAATAAAACCGTCATCTCCCCATGAGCCTCTGCGAAAATTTATGCGTCACCTATATCTAGGTGGTATACTACTCAAAGTGTGTCAAATACATGTATATCTGTATATATTTTATATCTTTTATTTAGTTCAGGAAATGAGGCCAAATAGTTCCAAACCACGTCCGTTCTTCTCCTTCAATTAGGACAGCGACATCGCGGGCCTGCGTAAAAAACGCAATCAAATAAATCCATGCTGATCCATATCCTGCTGATGAAAAACGGAATGGGAAGGCATATAAAAGGACATTGACGCTAAATTATTGCTGCAGGTATTTCATGAGCAATGATCATAATTTATTTATAAATTGTAACAAGATGAGTAATCTACGTATTATTGAATAAATCAAAGTATGTAAACGATTTTCCAAGTATATACGTATACAATAATTTCATACGTCCACGCTCATAATTAAATTAAATCAGTTTTATCATAATTATTCTATTATTTTTTCGAAACAAATCTATTTAATACACCATAATCTTTATTCTGATTCTCAATCTTTTTCGATCCTGTTGCCTTCTGTTTTTCACGAAGCGCTTCAATCATTTCCTAAAAATAACAATTTATAATCATTTAATGTCCAATTTATAAGTATCGAAAACAAACTAATTTAAAATTAATACAAAATGCTTACCCGACGATTTTGATCTTTAAGTATTTTTTTAGTTTTTATTATTTTCGCGGTTCCACCTTTCCCCTTAGCTTTTGTTCGTCGAGGTTCAAAGTTTATTGATTTTGGTTTAATATACTGAAAAGAGCATTGTTAAAATGTTGAATATCATAACGATGTAATTAAAAAATAATCTGAATTAAAGATATTTTTATATCTTACTTACCAAAAGCTTTTTCTTCGCCTCTAATTTCTCTTTATACGTAGGTACATCAACTTCGAGTATCTCGGTCGAGTCAAGGGTAATTAATTCCGGTTGTATTTTTTCCAAAAGTGCTTTCACTTCCGTTTCTCGTCTCTGACTCTTGGTTTGGAATGGATTACTCTCGTGCGCGTCGTAGTTCGCTTCCGCGCTTCCTGGCACCAATAGCGACGAAAATTCATTCGCCGTAGATATTCCCAAGACGTCTTCATATGGGCAAAATCTCACGCAGTTCACATTGCGAGCAGTTCTATGTCGTAAATATGGCTTGAAATCGCCAGAAGTTTCCCTGACATAAAAATAAGTACGTATGAATAAAAATTCCTCCAATATTGTATTACATTTATTTTATCAGCAAATTACCTATAAACTTCAACTACATTGCCCATTCCAAGCGCAAGCAAACCACGCTGACTGTAAGACATACGATGAGCGGGTGAACGAAGGTGCAAGTGGCTCACCGGCCCTGTTAATTGCCTGACATCCCATATCTTCACAGATTTATCTATAGAACTGGTTGCCATGTAAGTCCCATATGGATGAACGGTACACGTCATAATTGATTGGTGATGGCAAAGCATTTTCGCCAATGGTTTATGAGAGTTTGGGGACCACATAGATACTATTCCTTTCGAGTTGCCCACACATAACACTGCGTTACTCGGATTCTGGGTCATCACCTATAATAATGAATTAAATGGTTGTCGGTAAGCATCTGAGATACAACAATCGGAAATCAACGTAATCTTTAACAAAACTCACAGATATTCTACCCAAATTGGAGTTATAACGAGCGACCTGCTTGCCTATAGATATATCCAACCAAGCCATGTGACCATCCTTTGATCCGCTGGCAAGCAAAAAGTGATATGGCAAAAATTCCAATCTCGTCACACCGTTCATTCTTTTCAGGCAATGTAACTCTATTCCCTGATTGTCGTATACGTAAACCCAATCCTTCTGCGCTACCGCAAACATGGTCTCCAGATGCAGCCACGTAACATCGTGCACAGACTCCATCACGTTTATTTCACAGGCCAGCTTCTTCGTTACCCAGTCAAAAGCTGCCACGTGACCTTGTTTCCCACCTAAGAGCAAGTGTCTACCATTTCTGATATATCTAAAGCAGTACGGACCAAACTGCAGATCCAGTTTGAAACGTTTAGCCGCACTTGTTATATCCACATTCTCCACTATTTGCTTCTGTCGATACTCAGTAGTGACTTCTCCAGGTTCTGCTTCCATATAGCCATGCTCTTCCGTCAATAGTAACTCCGTCCGAGCAGAAGCTTCCACCTGCTCTTCTATTGCTCGCTCTTTCTGTTTTAATTTCTCTCTCAGAACTTTATTTTTTATCGCACTTGTCTTTCGTCTTAACTCAAGTCCAGGACCTTGAGAATATTTCGCTAGTACTGTTTTATCAATTGGCACCTTTCCAGAGTGCCTGTTTTTTTTCTTACCAACTGGTGTCTTTTCGTGGTATCTCTCTCTTTTGCCCACTAGAAACAACATAAACATAATTTTGAGTAATTGGATAATTTTGTAATGCAAGATTTTTAATTACATTTTTCAGACTTAGAAGTTATTTAAAACAGCAATAATTATCTCTTTTTAATTTTAAATTGCATTTTTAGAAATTTATTGCATTTATATCTATTTTTTCTGTACACGTGAGTTAACCTAACCATAATATAATCTATATATTATATATATCATTGATCGTGTCAGTGAGAAAGAAAAACAAAAATCGAACAACAAAAATGATTATACTGCTCATACCTGGTGGCTTCATTGTGATTTTTATTGTAATCACGTATTAATCATTAACTTTTGTACTGATCCTGACTGATCTTTCAACAATACGTATACATACACATGCTTCAAAGACGAAGTCAAATTGGTATTTACCACGAGGGCGTTAGTGTACATCAGTGACATGAAATTCCAAGCTGCGAAACAATTAAGTCCAATTTTCATGAGATTTCCAAAAAGTTTTGTAAAGTTATAACAATATTCTTTTTTAAAACGTCAATCAGCGTAATTGATAAAATCGACGAAATTGATAGATCTATTTTCTTTTGCTGAACTGGCTGCACTAATTCATAGTTTATTTATTTTTTTCCTTTTAACGTGTGGAGTAAAAAAAATAAATTCTGGACTATAGTGTAGCCAGTTCAACAATAGAGAACAGACCCATAATTGCGATAATTTATATAATTATAAAATTTAACAAAAAAAAAAGTTACTTTTAAATGTTACGACGACGCTAATTTCCAGAAATAGAATCATATCATGCAACGATTGAACTTTAAACTTATTAGGAAGAAAGAAGAGTTTGTGTTTAGAGGTTTTATATATAAAAATACTCATATTAGGAGCAAATCTTCTAATTGATCTGGCAACCCTGTTCGAGGCATTCGTCTTCTTAGGTCGATCGTGATTGGAGCATGCGCTGGCACACTCCCGTTCACTGTTCAGCCATTCCGGTTCCCCCCTCTCGCGGTCCGCGCGGGGGTGATTGTCATTCATGATTAGTCGTCAGCGTTTCTGACCCGCGGCGAGCGTTTGTCGGCGTTCCCCCCAAGTTTCCGCGTATGGTGTCAAATTATACGCGTACCGCGTCGAGAACGGCCAGGCGCTCAGTCGTGAAGTTACGCGCGTCTTCCCCTGGCCGCTGGCCGCTCGCGCAGCACTCGGCTCTCGGCTCCGTTCGGATTGATCGATCGCGGAGGCGGAGTGAAGTTGGCCGCACGCGGACGACGGAGTACGGAGAGGACCCATTTGGCGCTTTTTTTTTTTCCCACGGACGCACGATGTCACCCGTCCCGTCTCTCTCCTGATACCCAGCCCAGCCGTCACGATGGAATGTCCACCGTTCTAACGGACGGTAGGTAGAGTCGGGCGAACTTTTAAAGATAGAGGAGAGGAAAAAAAAAGGGAAAAAGTGTGTTAGCGCGCGCGGCAGTGTCCGATGACTCCGATGGTGTCCGAGAAACCGCGTGACGATCGATCGCGGTGGATTTTGACGTCGAGTTTGCCCGTTGCCCGGTCCCGCGAGCCCGATTCGAGATCCGCGCGATCGCGATCGTTTCCCCGGAAGGTGGAAAAAAGACTGAAAGTGGGGGGACGAGAGTGAAAGAAGAAAAAAAAAGGGAACGAATCGCTTGGATCTCTCGGATGTGAAACGCGAGCTGCTCCTTCGTGGCGGACATGTCCGACGTAATGGCGTCACGACTGTCTTTTTCGACCGGAGCCGGAGATAAATGCATTCCGCTTCCCTGACTGCCGCAACTGGCCGCAACGGCGGATTCCGGCGACGCCTCTCCTTTACCCGTTTCCCCGTTCTCGGGATTTCGCGTGATCTCGCTTTGTTAGACGCCGCGCTATCCTTGACGGAATATCCACGGATATTCGGCAATTCGAGTCTGATATTTTCCAATAAGGTTCAGTATATTTCTCACACGCTGGAAAAAAGTTGATACATTTGTACTCTAGTTCTAAAGTTTGCTTTTAACTGTACGGATATGCGACGAGTGGACGGTCTAAATCTCGTAGCAGATAAACTCCCAACCGACTTACCTAATAGGTTAATTGGATGTAACCGAGGATCGTTAAATTTCCAATTTGACGATCTTACAATGCGACACACCTTCATTACGGAATTCCTTCGAATATCCTAGCGAGATAGAACGAATTGATTTGCCTAACGGAAGCTATTTGCGTCGCGTTATTGCAATTTCAAGAGATAGCCAGATAGAGCTCGTGCTCTCGTAATTTGTATGTCAAGTTTGATATTATTTGCGCTATGTGTTTCCGTTTCAGATGGCTGCCTTCTAATACCGATTGCGTCAGTAGTATTCGGTCAGCGGCGCGATTCATCGGCATCGTAACATTGACGAATAGAAGATTTCGCGTAAAGGCCTCTTCTACGTTTTAACGTCCAACTGCGAATTAGCGGTGGAAATGGCAGATGAGTGCAGCGAGGTCAAGTCGGCAGGACCGTCCTCGCCAAGGAGTCCTCAGGGCAGCGGCAACGGTGGAAAGCCGAGTAGCCCGCACTCGCCTAGGCAACCGAGGCACGTGAAGCTAACTCAGCAACAATTGGACAGCTTGACAAAGGACGAGCTGGCGGCCAAATGGCACGAACAGGACTTGTATGTGGAGTGTCTAGAAGCCCAGGCGGCAGCTCAGGAAGGTACTGAGATCACACGAGTGAGACCACCTCACTCACCACATATCTTAATCGAATTAACGAATGCCAGAACACAACGGTCTTTTGTAAGAGACAAGACTCTCGTAGAGACGCTAAGCGTAGGGTTCATTAGATCAGTGTTCAGGATACTATTATTAAGTTGTCTATTAGATTTAAGGTAGCGAGCGAGAGAGAGAGAGAGAGAGAGAGAGAGAGAGAGAGTAAATAAGTACTCCAGGTATAAATGTAGGAAACTAATTTTTTATCGCTCTATGAGAGACCTTAGTACACGTGCGATCAGATTATCTTAATGTATCTGCACAAAAAAGTACTAGAGAGATTAAATATGGAATTGAGATACAATGTTGCGCTTCATATATACGACATAGTGATTATATTAATATATTAATTTCCAAAACTACATTTGTGATGTGTACAGTGCGGGTAATTAAAGATTCATATGTATCGTGACATAAAGCGATAATTCTCGAGGTATTTGTGAGCACGGGTGGAGTGACAGCCACATATATGACGTACAAAAAAAGGAATACGTTTAGTTCAAATTCTCTTGTGAGCAATTGCATTATCAGCCATAAAGAGCATGGTTAGCGAGTAATGGTGAAAATGGCTGAGGTAACGAGTGCTTATGTGTGTCAAGAAGCAAAAATTTCTCTGCCAAAAACGTGTCTGCCATGCATCGATGTTATGGAAGGCACAGCCTTGCTCGGAATGTCATTTTTTCACAAGTGCTCTGTGCAGTGTATCGCGTATATCTCTGCGGTGTAAATAATTATACTGCCAAATGCAGGAGAGTGTGTGCCGTGCGTGATAAATTCGAAATACCGAGTTTCTAGTTAACGGAGGATGAGATGAAAAGCAGCGTTTGATATGATGGCGCTGAATTTATGGCTCGGAGGAATAATAAGAGTGGATCCGTGTCACCGTTTGGCCTACAAATTACTGCACCTGGGGTGCGTGAAATTTAAATCTCGGTGAAGTACGCAACCACATTCGTCGTTACCAATTGGAACGCTACATGACTCAATCCCGTCATCTGTCCTCTCCCTTCCCGTCTCTGGTTTACGTATCCTTACATATGTTATCTTGTCCTTGAACTTTTCTTCCAGTTAGAGATAATGCAATTTTTAATTAACTGTATTCCTAGACCAATTATCCTACTACGTATTCTTACTACGAATGCAACTTGTGCATGCATTTATACCTGCACCATAATATCCTGGTATCGGATATGAATTTCAAAAGTTACATACCTGTGGGTTAACCCGGCCAGCGTCTCGTTACAACATCTGTGCCTGCAACAAGTACACGCTTGATTCTTGCGGAAGAAAAATAACGTCCACTCTTGGTCTTGGTCGAAGTACAGAGAGTCTCACAAATGGCACGTCGCAACGACACCAAAAATCAAAGTATGCGCCAATTAACAATGTCAGTTGTCAGGCAGTCATAGTCACGTACTTACAAAAGTATATTGTTTATTTATGCGCACTTAGGTTAAAATTATAAATAGTAATTTTTCACCAGTATACTTGGTTCCATCAAAAACTCTGTTGATATATTATATATACAAATTATACAGAATATTTTATACAATTACAGTCTGAGGTTTCAAATATTTAATACGATTCATAAATTTTTATTCTTAATTTATAAAATAAATTAAAAAACAGAAAATAGAAAAAGTTATTTATAATTATAGAAAGAAAATTCTTGAATATATTGTTATAAAAATTTTGCAGTAGAATAAAGTATTCATGCTAACATTTCTTCCAAATAATAAGTTTTATTCATTAATTAGCTTTGAAAAACTAAAAATGCAACGGAACAAACTTTTATATTTTTGTTGAAATCAATATATATACGCAGAGAAATATGATATACAGAAAAATTATGTTATTCTTTTCTAATCTTTTAATTCACTTCATAAAAATAATTATAAATCCTTGCATATAAATATTGCTCGCTTAAATCAGAAATCACATACTGGACTTTTATATTTGCATTTTTAATATATATGTTCAAATATCAAAAGATAAAATTTATATAAAACATCTTTTAAATTTTGAAAAAAGAAAATATAATTCAAAATTGCTTGTTAGATATTGAAGAAACAAAACCAACTTGTGCAGGCTTAAAATAGTTCAAAAACTGATATGCGCGCGCGCGTATGTGTGTATGTATTACATCTCCCATGAAATACATATTCCATAATTTTAACATATGGCGAATAACTTTGCTATTTTACAAGAAATATTTTTCTTGTAAGATATAAATATATACATACGTCACAAATATATTATATATGTAATTACTATTGCAATTTTAAGAAACACAGATAC
Organism: Temnothorax americanus; assembly: GCF_048541705.1. Lineage (NCBI taxonomy): Eukaryota > Metazoa > Arthropoda > Insecta > Hymenoptera > Formicidae > Temnothorax > Temnothorax americanus. The sequence goes on along the minus strand of NW_027509442.1, from coordinate 2,146,849 downwards.
CATTGAATGTTGAAGTTCTAGAAGTAGAAAAATTTATAGACTATTCCTTTATAGGTGAACTAACTTCATTGAGAGAATCCGAAAACAAATACAGACAACAATATATAGAAGCATCTCACAGGGAGAAGATCTTAGTAAGGAGGCTTGCCTCTAAAGAACAGGAATTGCAAGAGTATATTGTATGTAACTATTCTCAGTCGAGAGTACAATTTATCTTGTAAGATTTATTTCTATACGACTCTATAAAAAAAGGCTTATTTTTTTCATTATTAGAATCAAATAACTGAAATGAAAGCCACCCAAGCTCCGTCCGCAGCTGCATTAAGGTCCGCTCTATTAGATCCGGCTGTTAATATATTGATACAGAAATTAAGGCAAGAGTTAATAACGACCAAGGGCAAATTGGAGGATACACAGAATGAACTAAGCGCGTGGAAGTTTACCCCGGATAGGTGATGAAAGCTTTATACGTTGAATAAGAAACTGCACGACACAAATTTTCACTAATTAAATATTTTATTTGCAGTAATACGGGGAAAAGGTTAATGGCAAAATGTAGATTGTTATATCAGGAAAATGAAGAACTTGGTCGTATGATTGCCAGTGGACGTATTGCTAAATTGGAAGGCGAGCTTGCTCTGCAAAAGAGTTTCAGTGAAGAAGTGAAAAAGTCACAATCAGGTATCTTATTAGATATTCACTGATTTACAATTGTTATAATTATTATAATTGAAATCTACGATCAAAACATTTCAAATATAACTCATACATTTTCTTTTGCAGAATTAGACGAGTTTCTGCAAGATTTAGATGAAGACGTGGAGGGTATGCAGAGCACCATTTACTTTTTACAACAAGAACTACGCAAGGCTCGAGAGTCGGTCACGCTACTGCAACAGGAGAATTCAGCATTGAAGGCGAATACAAACGACAATAATTTATCCAACGGTTTGTCGCCCCATACGCCACCGATTAAGAAAGAGGAACCGGAAGAAACCGCTGTACCAGATACGAAAGTTCCAAAATCGATGGAGGACAGTGATATGTGCAAAGGTGTAAGGACTCCACCGTTAACGTCGCCCCAGAGTGAGCTTACCAGTGTCGAAAGAACAGAACGTGCAGAGAGAAAACTTAATCAAGCCGATCATAATGACGAGAGTTCTAGCGACTCCGCGGCGTTAATTATTAAGGTTGAAAACGAGGAACTTAGCGATAGGGAGGAGGAGCAGGAGGAGAATCGGAACAAGCGATTGTTAAGGAGTAAAAATCACAGTAGGAATAGTGGTAAATCGAACGGGGAGGAGGTGATAACGCGAACAACGCGGGGTAGGGACAGGACAAAGAGGGAGAAAAGTGCAGCCAGTAGTGACGATGAAAGGACGCACAAAAAGAAACGGAGGGAGAGTATTCTTTCTCTCGATTATAACGAGGCCGATGACGACGCGTTAGTTTTAACCAATGGCGAGACTCTGCAGAGTGATCCGGAATGAACGATTAGTTTAGGTTGATTTTGGATGACATTAATAACCACGCGTGATTGAAATTCGCGATATATTTGATTTGACATCCCCGTTACTATTGTGTATAAAATTTTTCATCTGAAGCAACGCCGGCTATTTACAAGATGAATTGGTCGAATAAATAAATAATTAGCCATAAAGAAACGTAATTTCAGTACCTGTATTCGTGATAAACTGCAAAGGATGAATATTCGCATTGGTCTAAAAAAAAAATAATAAGCCTGTAAATACTCTTATACCATTAGATTGATATATAAAGTTCACGTTTACGTCGAGTTACTTGCAAACGACCAAGTTGCGTATTATACATTGCAAAGATATATCAGACGAGAAATCTGAATAGGTTTAATATAATTTATTACAGCCAAACGCGCTGTAAGGAAAACCAGAACAATCGAGTTTTGTTTGTATTTTGTAAATTTATTGTATTAAAACTCTATATAAAAACCAGCACAGGCTTTAGTGAATCGGTAAAAGGAACGGATGATTCGAAAGATATTGTCAAGAATAAATAAAAAAAAAAAAATAAATAAAAAAAAATAAATAAAAAAAAACGCTTGATTAATATTAGATAAATAAATTATGCTTTCAGAAAAAGAAAAAAAATGCAGTGTGAGATTTTCGCATGATTCTGTACGTAACGGTCCGATGTGTACATACGTATTCCTGTGCAATGTGAGACACGTATCGATCCCACTGTACAATGTGCGTTTTGCTTTTATCGAACGATTGGAAATCATACATAAAGCAAATGACATGAAATACACAACGTTAGTCTTAGCGATGCAAATGGATTGATCTCACAGACTGATACATTAAACTTACATTTTTAATTTTCTCTAAACTAAACTAAACTTGTATAGCGTTTGATATATTTTATATTATCTATATATGCAGATTTGTTTCGTATCGCGTCCCTCGGAAAGATTTGCGCTTTCAATTTCGTTCGCGGTCTACGTTGTGAGGAAAAAAATAGAGGATATCGAAAGTTGCATCGAAAAGAATGTTACGAGATATATATATATATATATATATATATATATATATATATATATATATACGCATGAGATACGTTCCATCCCCAAATTTTCCGCGCGTACAGAGTGCCATTATTATTCTTGTCTAGATATCGATGCTACAATAACTTTTGAATTACGAGCGACGTAAAGTATAAAGCCTTTTCTTACGCAAATTTTGCAATCGAAACATACGGTGTCTTCTTTTCTTTAAATAATTTAAGGGCGATTGAAAGCAACTTGTATTTCGATGAGAGTCCAATGAAATTTTTACACGTCCGCCTTTTCGCTTACGCGATGTAGAACGTTCGCTAATTTACACACTCACCGCTGAAGTATGCTAACATGAATTGTGAATCTTCAACTGCAAGACATGATCATTAAAGGATTCCTTATTCAGACTGAAGATGTTAATTTCCTCCCATTCCATACTTGGCATTTAATATATTGCAAGAAGAAAATTTAACAATTTCAAGGACAATCCTTAATCAACAGGGTTGAAAGGTAAAAATAAATTCAATATATCAAATTTAATATAGTATACATTTAAAAGTTCAATTTGAAAACGAGAGATATTGCCGCCGGCGATACTCGATCGATCGATTTGGAATTAGAACACACCGATGGGCAAACTTCAGATTTCCGTCCGGGAACGGCACTTCGGCGCAAAAACCATTTATAATCTTATATATATATACGCAAATTTCCACTCGCGACGTCGGTATCGCAGCGAACTTGGCGTACTTACTCGGCGAACAGTTCGAGCAGGCTGAGCAGGCTCGCGTGCAGTATCGCTGGCGTTTCGCAACGGCGGTGGTGGTGTAGAACTGTGATTGCGTATGTGTGTAGAACCGTAAGCACGGAACCACGGGCAACCGGAGCAATCGCGCAAGTAGAAAACAAATCCTTGGGAAATTTAGAATCGCAGCTATACCCGAAGGACAGACAGTTCACCCCCCGCCCCGATCATGCTCGCAGCAAGGCGCGCTTTGATCTCCAGCACGATGTAAGCGTAAACGAGATAGCCGCCTCGGCGAATCCGCTCTGCTGTTTTCGCATTATGTAATTTCTAACCTGGCACGCGACCGGTCGACATATAATGATATTTTCGGGATATACTTATCTATGGCTACAATTGCCGTGCTCTTGCTCGGAATCGTTTGATGAGCCGACGTTAATAATTTTATGTAAAATCATCGTGTAAAAAATGTGTCAGTGCTTTTGTTGTGCTTTTCGTATGCCAACGCAGAACTGGCGCAACAGCTGATCCGCGAATTGTCAAAAGAAATTAGCTATTTTTGTTTTTTATTTTAGAACTTTTGCCTCGGGATTTTTTTTATTAGAAATCGTTTTATTTTTCCAAAATTTGCAAACAAATATAATTTAATTGCTAGAATTATTTCGCGAGATATATATACCTATTTTTACTGTTTTTTTTTTCTCGTAAAGAGTACTTCCACAACCGGTAGAGTTATCTCGCGCACCTTTACATTTAGATTGTTTTTTTTTTTTGCTACCTTTATGTTATATTATTCTTCATAATCGATTATCTAGATTTTAGAAATAAAAATCGTTTTCTGTAAACTTATATAGCGGTAATCAAAATTATACCGCTTAATTATAATTATAAATATTATATTGCGGTTTAATTAAAATTATATTATTTTGAATATCTATAAATAAAGGAAATTACAGAAAAATTATACACATTAGCTTTTAAACAGGAAACAGAACTTTTCAAATTGGAAACAACGGGGCACAAATGTTTTTATTTTACACACTCATATGTATTATATTTTATATATTAATTATATCATTTTACTTATTAGTTTTTTTACTTTATAATACACACAACAATTTAATCTATAAATGATTTCTTTTCGGTGACTGACGCAGCAAGGATGTCTTCGCGAGGTCGAAGCATTCACTTCCGGATCTGCCATACGACTACAAGGCTCTGGAACCCATTATATCCAGCGAGATCATGGAGCTTCATCATTCCAAGCATCATGCTACCTACGTTAACAATTTGAACGTAGCCGAGGAAAAAATGCGGGAGGCAGTCGCAAAAGGCGACGTCAATACACAAATCGCCCTGGGCCCAGCTATCAAGTTCAACGGCGGTGGTCATCTTAATCATTCGATCTTCTGGTGCAACCTCTCGCCCAATGGTAGCAATCCGGATGGTAATATCGAGAAACAAGTGGATTAAACTCTCTCTCTTTCTCTCTCTCTCTCTCTCTCACACACATAATTGATTAGACTCTCCAGTTCGTAAAAGGAATATCTGAATATTCAAGTCAATTTAAAGCAATTAAAAAATGATTCTTATAAAATTTTATGTTTACATAGTTTGCATAAGAGCGCACGATGAAAATTGGGATTTTATTAAGACTCAGTGTTTAACGACAATGTTACTTGATCTTATTCTCATTAATTATATCTCACAAGCTTCATACGTATATATAATCACCATCAATGTCCACCACATGTGGTCCAATTAACCTGGATTCCAAAATTTTCAAACTTATATAAGGTACGAAGTGTTAAAATAAAAAAAAAACAAACACAAAAGCACTTGACAAATAGGAAAGACATTAGGAGAGAAATTAAAGAATTTTATATTTCTTGAGATTAAGAGAAGAGAAAGAGATCATCGATATAAATGTAAATAATTTTTAATAAATATATGTAGATCTTTCTGTGGTAAAAAATCTATGCATATATATATGTAAAAAACCATTAGATATAAAAATACTTTTCAATTCGCGTAATGTCAATCGTAAGATAATAATTGTAGTTCATATAATGTAATTTGCGCAGATGGATGATATATTACGTTTTTTTTTTCTTAGCTGCCCTTGCGCAGCAAATCAGCAAAGACTTCGGCAGTTTAGAGGAAATGAAGAAACGCTTGTCCGAGTTGACCGTGGCGATTCAGGGCTCCGGCTGGGGTTGGCTCGGTTACGATCGGAAAGCCAAGTCGCTGAGGCTAGCGACCTGTGCGAATCAAGATCCCCTGCAAGCCACGACCGGTCTCATTCCTCTCTTCGGCATCGACGTGTGGGAACACGCCTATTACTTGCAATATAAGAACGTGCGACCCGTTTACGTGCAAGCAATCTTCGACATCGTTAACTGGCAGGATATAAACGCACGCTTCAAAAGCGCCACTAGTTGTTAAGGGGTTAAGTCTGTTTTTCAGATATTGAAATGTCGCTTATATAGAGCGACGCTTTTACTAGGACCAATAGATATCATCGGGAACTTTTGACGCGCTTAATTCGCCTGTGATTTCATATGCTTTTCTTTTTCTACGCTGTATCCGAAGTGACTACAATCGAGTGACGAGTAAAATGTAAAAAGTACAGGAATATAAAGGTACACTTATTTAGAACCTTATCCTTAACGTAAAACGAAAGTCTGTTTTTATCTTACAATTAACAGTGATAAATAAAAGAGACATGCAGCTCCCAAAACTATCGATTTGTACGATTTGGTGGGTTTGACGTCTATATATTCCTTACCAGAGAAGGAAATAGAAAACCATTATTACTTTTCGATCGCTATACAAAGAAACCTAAAACAAATAGGCCTCTAGTTTCAGGCAGCCTTTTGGTGGACAAGTCATAGAACGGAAGTCTGTCTGGAATAATCGCCAACGTCGGAAGGACTCGATTAGCACACTGAAGAAGAATCAATAAACGCGTAATCATTTCTTTCCGCTCGCACACGATTCCCTTTAAAACGTATACATTTTTTAAATAATATTGTTAACTTTATGCTTCTTTTAAAATGTAACACTACAATCCGAATCTACGAGCGTTATTGATAACAGTTTAACATGTGTAAGAATTGCAAGAATTTATCTAAATTTACTTTTATTTGACAGGAAACCGAGCGAAAAGTACACGTGGAAATAAATGGAAGATATTGAACATTTTTCCTTTCCAAATGGATTAGACCCGAAGACTTGTACGAAATGATCAATTATTATCAGATTAAGCTGTGAAAAAATATGTTGGTATTTAATAATTTATTGCATATACACACAAGATCGATTAATAACAAGATAAATAAATATAATGTGTCGGCAAGACTGCAACTATGCCACTTACACACACACATGAAATTAAAAATATAGTATTTATAACATAATAAAATGGACGGAATAAAAGTAAGACGTAAGATAGACATATTTTATTATTGGAACAAATTATTCTTTTGCAAATCAAAAGGCATTTCATTGTTTACGTTACGTAAATGAAGAAATAAAAAATTCCTTTAATCAATAGAGAGCAATAAATTATTTAATAAATTTTTTATTTTTATCGCGCGTTCCAGATTACCGGATACAAATGCAATACAACAATTCCCACAAAGACAGCAATGTGTTTCGTAGATCGAACGGATCGTGGGAGAGACGGGCCCCCGTCTGTCTATATAGGAGTGACCGAGTGACACTTGCCGAGTTCCGATAAATCACCTGACCGCGGTGAAAAACAAGGTTATGTTTGGGGACTTGGGGAATCGCCAGGCTATGATTCATCTGGCTTTCCAGGAAGCGAAACGGAGCGAGAGTAAAAACGCGTTATCTGCGCGTGTGCGCGAGACCGAGAGATCGTGATCTTTATCCTCTCGTCACGAAGAGCGAGCGGGCTCGGGACTCTCGAGAGGCGAGAACGCGCAGGTCCTCCGCGAGGTCGTCGCGAGTCGCGAGTTGAAGCTTAGGCGCGCGCGAACGAGCACACTGGAGCACACGGAACCCGTTCGCAGCAACGTTCGTCGTCGCGGACGACGCGAAGAGCGACGTGGGGCCGTGAGGCGAGAGGGCAGGCGTTCACGGGCTACGATAATCGATCGCGGGCGTCGGACCGTCGGACCGCCGCCGCGCCGGATAAAGTCGGGCAAACCGAGTGGCGTCGCGACGCACGGCACAGTGCACAGTGCACACAGCGTGCTCAGCTCACGCTCGGCGCTCTCGCCGCTTCCGCGGACCGTATCGTCGTCGACGTCGTCGTCGGTGCTCGGAGCCAGTATGGCCGTAGGACCTCAGCTGTTTTCACGTCACTGCCTTCTTCGTATCTGGTGAGTCGCGAGTCGCCTCGACACCGGAGCTCTCTTCTCTCTTTTTTTTTCTTTTTCTTTTGTCTCGTTCGCGTCTACCACTCGCGCCAACTTCTCGCCTCCCTCTCCCCCCCATCCTCTCTCTCTCTCTCTCACTCTGTCTTTCTCTCTCTCGTCGCGCGCGCGAAAACGAGCGTGCGTGCGTGCGTGCGTGCGTGAGTGCGTGATCGCGCGTCTCTACGATCGCGGATCGTCGCGCGAACGGCCTCGCATAGTGCAACATCGTGCGGCCGCGACGGACGATCATTTATTTAAACGGCCGACCCCGACGTCGTTATCGATAGGTGTGCGCAAAGGCGTCTCGAGTGTTTCTCTCGAGTTCGCCTTTGTCCGAACTCATTCCAAACGGGGGCAAACGTCGGAGACGAATCCGCGTGAATCTCTCCTCGAGACTGTACGAAAGATTTATGTTTCTTAATTTGAACGTGAAATGTGTCGCGCGCGGCTTGTCTTTATACTCGATCATCGAGGTCTCCGTCGTCTCCGATCGAACGAATTCGCGCGAATTAAAATTCTCGGCAAGTCGGAAACGCGTGAAACAGTATTTCGTATTTTGTACCGGTTATCTCGGATCAAGCAAATTTCTCCTTGCCAAGCGAGCCGTGTCGCACTTGCGACTTTGCGACTAAAAGCTGGTCGGAAGGTGGTCGATCGGCCCCTGCATGGGTTCTCTCGTGCACTTTCTCGAGTGTTTCCGAGCCACTCGCGCGCGTTGCATCAGGGGTTGAAACGTAAGGGTTGAAATACTCGAGATACATATATATCTCAACGAGAGATATATTTAAATGTACGACTCGGCGATAAATCTGTTATCTATTGACGCGCAGTTATGTACTCGGGACGGATATTTTTATTTGCGCTTCTTGTGCTTTATTTTTTTAATTATTCGCATATCTGAGATATTTTGCGCGTCGACGTGGCGTGGTCGACAATCGAGATGGAATGAACGTGGAAAAGGAAGAGAATTAAAGGGCCGAGAAAGGGCCATTATATTATTTTTATCGGATAATGCGAGACATTTACGAGAAATTGAAAAAACGAAGTCCTGGTTAATGTCATATTGTATAGGATTTCTCATCAGTTTTGTTCCCTCCCCACGTCCGTCATCTGACTGACCGCTTTTTATAAAATTATTGACGTTTTTGTCATTTATCTCGATGGATAAAATCTTTTTATGCTAGAAGGAAATTCTAAAAAAAAAATACATTTAACATTATATGTAATTATACATTAAAAACATGCAATTTATTGTTTGCAGGTTAGTAATATTAAGTTTTTTCTCGTCTCTCCATATCTACACGTAGGAGATAATCTTGGAATAAAAATTCGAGGGCAACAACCTGCGCTCTTTTCAGCGCATATTTTTCATTATATTCTCGCAATGGGTTTTGAATCAAACTTTCTGATTTAATGAATAGAATAATTGCGAAATTTCGAGGGGTAATCGATTATTCACAGAGATTCGATTACATTTTAATTGTTTTTCCAGACCAGACGTTGGAAAATATCGAACAGCCGAGCGCGCGCGTTGAATGTGCGCACACTCGAATTACGATTCGTAATTTCTATGTTTGAAAACTGTTCTTTCTATATAGTTAATGTATAAAGATAATGTCTTATCTTTTTCGTTCAGGCCCTTTCGTTAAGGGGGGAAACATGCTGATGGCGCAAATATTTATATTTTTTAACGATTTCTTTTACAATATATTCAATTTATGTTTTTTAAAGAAATAAAAAACCAATTTTATTAAATTTATTATTTTACGCGAAAAAAATCACGAAAAATAGCATCTTTTTCCTTTGCCGTCACAGTGGTTTCTCCCTTAAACTTGAAAAGTGCGTTTATTTCCAATTCAATCTATATACGATTTAAAAAACTAAGTAGCACTTTGACGTCTCTATCGAGATAGAAAATCTGAATTTTAAATGGAAAAAAAAATCTGAACTTCAAATTCATTTGAAAATCTCGTTGACATCAATTCGCGATCAATCTATCACGTCATTCTCGTCGTGCCTCGACCCGCCCGTCACAGATCGTCATAGAGAGAGAGAGAGAGTACTCCCCGGATTGACTGAAGCGAAATGGCATAGGGATAACGATTTCACTCGTGGAACACAAGGGTGGGCGGTGCACGAAGGGGATTGAAGGGTTCGAAGGTTACGACGAACCGTAAGGTAACGTTTCGCCGACATAAACGCGAAGTGCGAGGACTTTGGGTAGGGTAGGTCAGTAGTGATCAACGCCAACGTTTCGAATATCGTGACTGCTAATTTGTTGACCGCTAATTTGATGACATAATTTCTGAGCTGCGCGTAACGGCGATGGGAACGTTCGCCGATTTGCTCTCCAAATAGCGCGATTCTCGCGAGAGACTTTTATTTATTTATTTATTTATTGCCGGTTTCAATCGAGCCTTATAAACTGGGAAAAAGTCGATGCTAAAAATTCCCTGAAATATAATTAATCAATAATTCAAGATAAACACCGCGAAGGTACATCAATGAAAGGAGAACGAATATGGAAACGACTATATATATTCTGTCGTTTGGAGACGGAGGAGTAAAAATGTTTTATGTAATATCTCATATCAGTAATACGAAACTGACGTTTCTCTTCAACCATGAATTATTTATTAAATTCATGATTTTTTCTTAATAAAAATATCAATATAGAACAGAAATGTAAACGAACTTTGAATCATAAGTCTGAAAAACATGAGTGAATAAATAGTAAAGGCACATTTTCGGTGTACATTTTAAATCGACTTTTAACGAGATATATATCGCGGGAAAAAGTTTTTCATAAGATATTTATTTGACGCGTTATTAAAAATACAAAAGTTGCGAAAGTGAATAACATCCAATTATATGATCAAAAGCCGAGCTCACTTCGAATTAGACAAAACGACGCTTGCTAAAACTTTCATCGCTCCAATTTATGAACACCCTCCGCCATAAAATATTGGTCATTCGATTAACTCGCTTTAAAAACGGCTAAAAAATTTGTTCTCTTCGGGAATCGTTACATTATTACATACGTATAGGTCGATGTGTATATATAGAAATACACGTGTGTGTGTACATACACGCGGAGTTATTAACGTGAATTTATGCATGTATCGAAGCGTATAATATACATTTTCAACATGCTTCGATAAGCGGCTAAATTCACGTATTTAAGGTATTAAACGGTCCCGCGTGTATTGTGTACATACATTATATACTTTTAACTACTTTAGGTGGGTCGAAACGAATCGATAAGAACTCATTTTGTAAAGTCGCACGCTCCAAGAAGAGCTCGTTATTTCATTCCATAAATAAATGTTATGCGATTAAAAAATTAGATCTCGCGAATAAAGATATTCGGATGTAGAGACGGGTAACGAAATTTATGTTCTTCGTTCGCGAATTTTCGACGAATTCTGGATGAGACCAAGAAACAGATACGACGTCGAATAAAAATTCTTTTCGATGAAAAATCCAAAGTTCAAGGAATATGTGGTGGAAGGAACGAAGTGGGAAAGCAGCTGACTCATTCGCGTACATATACGTATAATATATCTCCGTCCATCCTCATTCAATACCCTTATTTTACGGGTGGGGGGGGGGCAAGCGTGCGCTAACAAGGAGACGTTGACTCGGCTCGCTGAATCTTCTATATAATCCGAAATTTCGTTCTTGGAAACAACACGTCGGCGTCGCGTCCTGCTCGCACGCGCGGACGTGTTACATGTTAAAGTAATCCCGAAGGAGGGGAGGGGGGTGACGGCGCGTCGGCGTGGCCGCGCGCGAAAAGGGGATGATTTTTGTATGCTTAATCGACGTCGACGTCGAAGAAATAAGTGGGCATCGGGGGGGCCTCGTGTGTGTGCGTGACTGTGTGTGTGGGGGGGGGGGGGCCCCCGTATTGTGTGTACGCGCGCGCGGTACCGTCGGCGATGTCGTTCGTGGGTATCTTTACTTATTGATTGCTCCGTGAAAATTGGCCGGCGCCGCCTGCGTCGCATCGGTCGATCGTCGGGTTGCAGGCTGACGTCACCCGGTTTGCCCCCGCGAGCTATTGATTTTCTCCCTCTCCCCTTAGACGGGACGCGATTGGTCCATAAACCGAGAAAGCGGCCAGACACGGCCCTGGACCACCACCGTGTTGTCGATCGACGCGCGCACCTTGTACCCTATATATATTTATAAATATATATATATACATATATATATATATATATATATATATATATATATATATATATATATAAATGTTCGTATATGTATAGTTGATATATGCGTGTGAGGGTACACGTGCGCGAGCGTGCCACCACCCTCTGATGCTACACCGCCTGAAAGGTCCGTGTCCGTAGAAAGGAATAAGAGCCCAAGTGTTGCGGGGACGCAATAACCCGTGCCCGAAATGCCCTGAAAGAACACGCAGGGATGACGTACAATTCGCGTTGACTCTCGCACGGAGATGAACCGTCTAACTGACGGTCAATTAACGGGCTTCAGCGCGTCTCCCAGCACGACTCATCCGCCCAGCCTTGATGGCCGGATTGCGCACACATCGGCGAACCCACCACGCCATATAAACTTCCGTGGACGCGTGCGCGCACATACACGCGGGGCGGGAGGGTGACCTCCAAAGAATTCCTTCATTTCGCGAAATGAGATCTGCCGCGGGAATGCCGCGGGGTGACTTACGCGCGAGGACATGGTTGAAATTCACGGGTGAGGGTGAAGCGACATCGAAGGCCCGGCATACCTTCGAGCTTCATGTAACTTCGAGGCGCGAGATTGCCGGACGTGCATTCGAATTTCACATTAAGTACTTTCTCGTCCTCTAATCTCGTTTCTTTCTAATTTCGTAATTTCGTCGCAAGGGCCTCTTTCGAATAGATATATGAAATTCCTGAATAAATATAATAATAATAAGACAGAGAAACACGACCGCTATGATGTATACGATCGATTTAGGAGGAAACGCTATTCTCGGTCAGGACTAAATTTTTGTGTTCCCGAATAAACTCTTCCTATATCCTTTACATGCAACGTCACGTTCGTCCAGTTTTCCTGGACGATCGATCTTCGGAAATTCGTTCTGGCCACGATAACGTGGTTCTCCTCTCGGGTATCGTGAGAACCGCTGTCGCAAATGAAGGATTACGATAGGTAACGAACTGAAACTTTAATCTGATATATAAGAGGTGCTTGAGACAGCTCTAATTAGGGGTAACGGTATAATTGATCCCCGCCTTAGGGCGACCGTAATTATAAAATATGCCCGACGAGAATATGTCTCCCGTATATATATACATATATATATATACAGGAATTACTTCTCCACGCAGCTTCATCGGAGTATGAGGGTGACCGTAAGGATCGGCCTCTCTCCACCCCTTCACCTTCAACAAATAACGAGTCAATGCGAAGGTCGTTTAAAGATTTTCCCCAAGATTTTCCCACGGATGTAACATCCGATTTGCGTGCGCACCGTTTCAAGATCTTCCTAAGTGACTTTCCGAGCGCGAAACGTTTCGAACGATATAATCGTTCGAGAACAATTCTTACCGAAATTTTCGGTACCCAATCTCCGAGATCCAATCTCTAATTGCCGAGATTAACGAGAGATTAACCACGATGATTGATCTTCAGGTGGTAGGGTGGATAGGATGGACTATTATACGACTCCGCATATATCCGCGATAATCGAATCAATCACTGTCCGACTTTTTCACAAAGACCCGTATTTAGAACGCTTCTGTATCTACGCTTAATATCTTTTAAAGGCGTGTACAATGTTGCACGGCCGTTGTAAAAGCTAGAAGATAATAACCGATGTTTCTCGTACGCAAACGGGTGTAAGTGTATCCGTATGACAACATGGAAAATTGCCTCACATTGCGGGATATGCGACCAGACAATAACGATACAGACACATATCTAAAGGACGTATTGAAAAAGTCTAAAATACTAATTACCTGTTGACATTTTTCTAGCGTTCTTTGGGCTTCTGGATTTGTTTGAAACAATTTATACAAATTATTTGTATACAAATTAAAAAGCTCGCGATATTTGTGGAATATTCGATGCGCGACATAACTTATACATAAATTATAGCGACGTAACTTAAAAATTATATTTTCCGCCGAACGTGGTTCACCAATATTCATTAAGGAAATTAAGGCACAGTTGAAATTAATTAGAATTCTTTTTTATATCACCTGTACAATCTGAAAGTGATTAATAAAGCCAGCCCCGTAAATGGCCCTTTTATAATTAGATTTATTTAATTATTTCAGAGTTGTTTATAAATCAGACTTAATTCATCTTCCCGTTGCCCTTTTCAGCTTATAATACATGACGTCTGTCATTCAAAGCGGGTCACGTAAAAATTTTAGTGAACGTTAACGCGTGTTAAACATTTATTAATTGTACCAAGTAAAAACGCGTCATTATCGACTTTGCCTCGCGAATAACGATACCATCTCTCTCTCTTTCTCTCTCTCTCTCTCTCTCTCTCTCTCTCTCGTTGCGGTTTTAAAATAGTGATAAAAACAAAACCCGGAATAGCACTTGCTTAATTTATTGAAAGTACGCATTTTGAGTGGACTAAATATATTATCGTTGTTAAACAATAAGTATATCTTCGCTTTTATCTTTATTTTGCACGACGTCCGACTGATTTAACGAATAAGCTTTTTAATAAACACATGCTTCAATTCGTCATTAATTTATCAGCATCCAATTTGGAATCTGCCATTACTTCAAAACAGAGTCCGATATACGCATGGTCCTCCTTTCCTTGCTATTAGAGAATTAATTACTATGTTTACGCGAGCGTTACTTCTGTATAGTAACTTACGATAATTCACTCGTTTACGCGGAGTAACGTATCGTAAGTTACTACAAAATCTCGTTTACGCGAAGGAATTATCGTAAGTTACTATACAGAAGTAACGCTCGCGTAACTTCAACAAAAGTATAATGGCGTAGATGCAATCTAATGTATGGAAAAATTCATTAACCTTGTTTGTTGTCAGTGCCTCGAATGCGTATAGTCCGGCCCGTTATCAAAATTGCAGCGTGCCGTTCTAACTATAAAATGGGCTGGGAGTTTAAATGACTCTTCATTATTATATACGTACATACAGGTGGCTTATACGAGAAGCGCGATAATCTCCCTGAGATATCTGTTATTCATTGGCGTAAACTAGATAAATGTACACCTGTGGGACATTAAGGCCACCCCCTCTGCTTCCATGGCACATACGCGTAACTCGAAAGTATCAGTTTGCTGTAGGGGAAAAGGGGATGGGCAATCCTAGTAAAGTAACGAACGCTACATAAGATTGGCAAACTTAATTTCGCCATGCAACCACGCTTTAAATAGCTTTTTCCGGTTTCTCGCCTTTAGCCGGGTCGATTCACTTTGTGGTTGTGGAAGATATTTGCGACCGCCTACGCGACCCTTGTGTTTCGTATACCCCGAGCTATTCAGCGAGGAAATCATGAGCTCGCACAGTGGCAGAACAAACATTACAACCCCTTTTGCAGAAGCCGCCTACGAGGCGCTCGCGCGCGTGCCACGGCACCCACCCCCTCCCCCGGTGGCGGATAAAATGTGGCACGGTAACCCGAGACATGGGGTTGCGACTGGGGATGCTTTAATTTAATAGGGTACAGGGTATTTTTATTCATTCGCGAGTATTAAACACGGGCGACAAAAAACATTCTATGGAGGGTAAAACTTTTCATATTATTATGCAAATTTAATGAAGATATAAAACAGGAACGAGAGACGACGTAATTGACACGCGTGGACTGTTTTTCGTTCACCGTAGCTTTTCCAAAATATACGGAAGGTCCATAATATGAATAACAATAATTTACAATAATTAATTGAAGAAGATACGAGTAGGAGAGGATGTAGAAGTCCATCGGAAATTAAATATTTTACAATCTTGAGATTAGACAATCATAGCGCAAAGAAGTAAATTCATTCGAATTTAAAATGCGGAAAATAATATAAAGCGCTTCAATTCAGTGTCATATAATTTATTTTACAATTGCGATAAATGTCAACATTAAAAAGGAAAATATCGTCGCGCTCGGAACGAACTGATTAATTATATACGACAGAAATTTCAAGCCTCTCGATCGTCACAGGCCACAGGGAAGGCGCCTCTGATACCTGCGTCGGTTCGATACCGAAGAGGTATAGGAAAGCAGCGGTACTCTACTAAACTTAAGCATCCCTACCCCGGACGCGCGCGACTTCGCGTTCCCGACGACGACGACGACGAGGACGACGACGACGACGACGGACGAAGCAACACGCAGGCGCCCGCAGCGTACCGTCGTCAGCACTCGCCACGACTCGGGGGTGGTGTTGCAACGGGGGTGGCGAAGCCGAACGTCCGCTCGGCGGACGGCAGACAGCGGGTAGTGCAGGGTGGCTCGTAACTCGTATGCGTGCGCGCGGGTGTACACGCGCTATAATGTCCGCCTACGTGGTTCTCGCGGGTCGCGGATCGTTCAGCGGATGGCCGACGTAGTGACGTTAGAGTGCTGGAGAACGCCGTCGTGTACGTGAAGTATCGTTTTCGCGAGTGCCGTCGCGAATCTCTCTGCAGAGGAGAGTCCCTGGTCTCGTCTCGCCGCTCGCTCGCGCGTCATTTCTCCTCTCCTTCGCGCGAAAGGGAAAGGAAGTTCCTCGTCGCGAGACATCCTCGGTCTTCTCCCTTTGGCACCTCCGCTTGACTTCCCTCCTCTCCGAGCGCTTTCTTTCCGTTCGAGCCGTCTGAGAAGAGGTAAGGCCTGACGTCCGTGCGACGTCGTATATCCTCCGAGCGTGGAGAGACGATCGATCGTAAAAATCCACATATACACACCGTGCCCGCCGTGTTCCCCGCCTCACGCCCCTTCCGGACCTTCCTCCGGCGAACTACACTCGGATACGCCGTCGTATCGATCACGCCGCTTTACCGCGATAATGTTTTGCACGTCGATTACGGGAACGGCCTCTCGTCGCGGAAGGGAAGAGCGGCGTTTCTTTTTCCGGAAACCCGACGACGTTGATCGGTCCTCTTCGACTCCCTCGAGGCTCTCGCAGGTCGTGGCCTTTTGGGCGGCCCTCCGCGTGTTTTACGCACCGAACACCCTCGAGAAATGGCATCAGACGCTGCCGCAGGCTGGAGTTCGAAGCTCTTTCGATTCTTATCCCAGTATTCTTAACACTGCGGACACCGTGTTTTTTAGGCTTCAAAATGATTGATTTCTGTACTCACATAGACCGGACTGTTGCAATTGTTTTTTCCTCATTCCCGTAGGAATTACAAATGAAAAATCGACTGTGTCTTAAAAAGCCCACGATATTATTCATCGCTAAAAGGAAAAGAAACAATAGGTATATATCACGTAAAATAATTTAATAATTTGTCCGCGCAGTGTTAACACGTTGTAAATGCCCAGCGAGTTTTGTACATTTGCCACAATACAATTTTCGTGAACATATAACGACAAAATATTGCACAAATGATTAATGATTAATGAAAATAAAAATTATATTATTGTTGAATAGCACGCTTTTTACTTTACACTTTTGTCGTCCGGCTATTTACGCCGTTCAAAATTGTATTAAATGTTTATTTTTTATTTACGAACGTTTTAAAAAAAAATTTGATAGCGCCGTTCAGCAGTGACCATCATGGCAGTCAACGTATTAATGCGTTTGTAAAGTTAATTACGGATTAATTTGACGAGAGGAATACGTTTTGCAATAATCAACAAATAAACTATTTTACGTGATATACATATATTATTTCGTTTCCTGTTACAGCGACGACTAATCGAGATATCCGTTTCGCGGAGAGACCTTTTTCCGTTATTTCGTTACCCTTTCTAATTCTTCCGTTCTTTCGTTTCGTAACTATTCTATTCTTTCCTCCTTTTCCTCCTAATTCTTTCGTTATCTCATTTTCCATTATTCATGAATAATCTTCCTCGACGGATCTTAAATTAAGTCGAGATTAAAAGCGCGCATGACCTTCTGAACAATAATGAATACTTATTGAGAAGCAAATACAATTCTCTTCCCTATGCTCTCTTACACAAGCGGGGATAAATTTATAATTAGGTGGTCCCTCCCTGAATCGCGCAAGTACTGTATATTGAGAAGCTCCTCCCGTCTCGTTAGCGTCGGCTGGACTCCATTACGCATTCATGCGTTTTTTCACGTAAGACGTCACGATTCCCGATGACTCATTTACACGCGTACATTTACATTATGCATTTCCAAGCCTTCACGTTCGATTCCTTCGTACTTTCAGCGAGCGCATTGGTAATTGATTATCATCCGTCAAACTTACAGACAGAGAGATAATGCTTTTTAAATAATACACGGAAAATGAAGTAATTTTAAATGAACAAATTTAAGATGAACAAATATTTTAAGTGGACAAATATGTGAAGTAAACAAATTAAATGAACAAATTTTAAGTACATTTAAAGTACATGAAATTCCTTTTCGCACTTTGACAATATTAATACATATGTGGTACGTTAATGCTAACGTATATACCTATTCGTATATGCTATGCGGCTATGCCACGTATTAATATACTAACATTTTCGTTTGTAACATGTTGATACATTGCATTTATTCCAATATTATTATAATATACTAACACTATCCGTGTGTAACCATATTAATACGCATTGTATTTATTCCAATTATCGATCTATGCATACGCGCACAATTTTTCGGTGGCAATGCATAATGCCCGATCTACAATAGCTGTAGTAAGCTGTAATAAGCCTCAAGATGTAAGAAATTGACCACGCACAATCGAGTATTCTCCTCACATTCGCCTGTACGTGGTCAATTTCTTACGGCTTGAGGCTTACTACAGCTTACTACAGCTATTGTATAGATCAGGCATAAATGTATTACTTACCTACCTCACACTCTACACATCGGCGTAATAATGACGTCAGTATTTACGTTCGTAACATACGACATCCGTCATTTTCATTAACAATATTGGTTCGTGAATATTCGTAGAAAATTAAATCGATTCTTTGTGTACGAATTAAATAGTAAATTTTTTTCGACATAACTCGATATCGTGGGATTCGATCGGGAGCTGAATAATCGAATATCTGAAACACTCTGTTCCTTTTTTTCGTCGACGAATTCGTTTATTCCGTCCAAACGCTCGCCAATCATTCAAAATGAATATCTCATCTCTCGCAAGAATGTGATTTCCCCGCAGTTTCCTACAAATATAGATCGGTCACGGTACTAATTAATCATTCTTCCTTTACCCGATAATCCACGTATTTCTGGACGGATCAATGGCCCGCACTAATATTCCTCGATGACGCTTGTAAATGTGTAAGTGTCGTTATCACATTCGACCGGCCGATTATTATTGCACGGAATTGCTCGAGCAATTTCCACTTGATCGCGGATAGAAGTCTGTCGTGTCTAATGACATTAAGCAGCACATTTGCATAAATTTGGATTGTACGAAGCGTAATTTAAATTCAAATTTATTATTAATAAAAGCTGAATCTGATATGATCCTTGAAAATTAGTCTGATGTAAAATAATCTATGTGTTTTCAGTGGTTTATATCAACGATTAACGATACTCGCGTGAAAAATATTCCGCGCACGAAAAAAATATATACTTTTAAATTTAATAAAAGCACATGTAAATCTTACATGATCCTTAAGAATTAAGTCTGATGCAAAGTGACCGGTCTGGTTTCAGTATTTTATGTCAACGATTAACGGACACTTTCGCAATAAATGGTTTGTGCACGCAAAAATACACCGTGTATTTTAAACACACATTAATTTAATAAAATTTAACAAAACAATGCTATTAAAAATTTAATAAAACATATTTGAATCTTGTATGATCCCTATGAATGAGTTGGATAGAAAATGATTTATCTTGTTTCAGTGGTTCATATCAACGATTAACGAAACTCGCGTGAAAATAATTCCGCGCACGAAAAAAATATACTACACATTTTAAATGTAATAAAAGCACGTGTGAATCTTATATGATCCCTAAGAATAAGTCTGGGTCAAATGATCTAATCTGGTTTCTGTAGTTTATATCAACGATTAACGATACTTGAAAAATACTCTGCTTACGCGAATATACTATGCGTATTTTAAATCTAATAAAAGCATATGTGAATTTTATATAATCATTAAAAAGTCTGTTGTAAAGTGACCTGTCTGGTTTCAGTGATTCATGTCAACGACTAACGATCCCGCGCGTGAAAGGTATTCCGTGCACGAAAAAATATACTGTGCATTTTTAATTTAATAAAAGCACATGTAAATCTTATATAATCCTTAAATAAATCTGTAAAATGATATGTCTAATTTCAGTAGTTTATGTCAACGACTAACTCCGCGTGAAAAAATATATGCGCGCAACGTTTTTGTTCTTTTCTTATTCACCTCCGTGGAAAAATGTTATCGGAATAGTATATTAATAACTGAGATATATTCTTAGATGTAAAGACTATAGAGCGGTTTCCTAGCAGTTTTTTTCTTCACCGAGTACTTGCAATAAGCGATGTTAAACATAAATTAATTCTATCAATTCAATAGCGGCGTAATTAACGAGACGTTATTTCGTTGCAGAGAGACGAACGAGAGAGAAAATTATCGCCAGCACCGCCAGCTGGCTTGATCCGACGTTAAGTTAAAAAGGGAAGAAGAGGGAAAGAAATAGAGAAAATGTCGTCGGTTAAGGTGGCGGTGAGGGTACGGCCCTTCAACTACCGCGAGATCAGTCGTCAGGCACAATGTATCATAGAAATGACGGGGAGTACTACTTGTAAGTACTACTTCTAACTCGCAGCTTTAAAAGTCGAGCGACTCGTAAAATAATTACTTATCTATCACACATTTGATTCCCTACTTTTGCTGTTATATAGCCATAGTGAATCCGAAAGCTACACCAGGAAGCAAAGAAGCGGTCAAGAGCTTTAACTATGATTATTCCTACTTTTCTATGGATGTAAGTGTATTTTTCTCCAATATAGGAATTATTAATACCGTTATGTTTAGTTGCTGCTAAATTTAAAAAATAATTTCCCAAATTATTGCAGCCAAATGATGACAACTACTCAACTCAGCTTATGGTTTACAAGGATATCGGTGAAGAAATGTTGGAACATGCTTTCGAAGGTAGATATTAATTAACAGATGGATAAAAAGTGTCTGCTCTAACAATTTGTAAAAAAAAAAAAACAATTTGAAAAAACTCAGGGAAAGATGATGTGAAGGATACAATAGTTTTTTGTGTGACAAATAATTATAAATAATCACATGTTATTAACGACACTAACTTTAATTCTTAGATAAATTTTTGAAAACCGTATCATTACTTTTTAAAGTAAAATTTGATTAACTTGTATTGAGAGAGAGAGAGAGAGAGAGAGAGAGAGAGAGAGAGAGAGAGAGAGAGAGAGAGAGAGAGAGAGAGAGAGAAGAGAGAGAGAGAGAGAGAGAGAGAGAGAGAGAGAGAGAGAGAGAGAGATTTCACTGCTAGACATGGAATAATAACTCTTTATTGTACTTCGTAACACAGGCTATAACGTTTGCATATTTGCATACGGGCAAACTGGCGCCGGTAAATCTTACACCATGATGGGCAAGCAGGAAGAAGGGCAGGAGGGAATAATACCACAGATTTGCAAGGATCTGTTTAGCAAAATCAGCTATACGTCTAATGAGCGATTGAAGTATTCGGTAGAAGTGAGTTATATGGAAATATATTGCGAAAGGGTACGCGATCTGTTAAATCCGAAAAACAGAGGAAATCTTCGAGTAAGGGAACACCCTCTCTACGGACCCTATGTCGAAGATCTTTCCAAGCTAGCCGTATTGTCGTACGAAGACATTCACGATCTCATAGACGAGGGTAACAAAGCCAGGTTGGTTTACGCGCAGTAACCATTTGCAAAAAAAAAATATTTTTATAGCATGCTGTACAATACGCGTTATTGTACATTCTAGGACTGTCGCAGCAACCAACATGAACGAAACGTCTAGCAGATCGCACGCAGTTTTCACGATATTCTTTACGCAGCAGCAACAGGATAGTGCTACTGGTTTGATGACGGAAAAAGTTAGTAAAATATCGCTGGTCGATCTGGCCGGATCCGAGAGAGCTGATTCGACGGGTGCGAAAGGGACACGATTGAAAGAAGGAGCCAACATTAACAAGAGTTTGACGACTCTCGGAAAAGTTATCAGTGCCCTGGCCGAAATTGTAAGTATCGTATTTTGCTAAAATCTACGAGCTACATTAAGTACTAAATTTATCTAGTATTCACGTTGTTATTCTACTTGTTTGCTACTTTGGATTATCAGGCGGTAAGTTTATCAAAACTAATATTATAATTTAAATAATAATTAATTACAATAAGTATTGCGCGTGATATCTATTTGATTATAGAGTTTAACTGTATAATATATAATCGTTCTCTGTAAATTTTTGTTTCTCCATAGGCGACGAAAAAGAAGAAGAAAGCCGATTTTATACCGTACAGAGACTCCGTTTTAACATGGTTGTTGCGAGAGAACTTGGGCGGAAACTCGAAAACTGCTATGATCGCGGCAGTTAGTCCTGCCGACATCAATTACGATGAGACGCTTTCAACCTTACGGTAAGATTTATTACTCGCTATATATTTTCCGAACTAACTCTTCAACGAATTAATTAGTTAATTAATTAACGTTTAATTGCTCAGATTTAAAAGACTAACGTTTTATTCACAGATATGCGGACAGAGCGAAACAAATCGTTTGCAAAGCCGTGGTCAATGAGGACGCAAATGCCAGACTTATCAGAGAACTCAAGGAGGAGATACAGAAACTGCGGGAGCTTCTGAAGCAGGAGGGCATCGACGTACAAGAAGGTAAATTAAGGATGTTAATTTTTAGAAAATTATTAGAAATCGTTATATAAAATCGGATTAGAGGACTTTTTGTCGTAGAAAGCACATACGGACGAGGACAGTCTGAATATAATGCTAGATTGAATAATGATTAAATCCTCAAATTAAAATTGTTTAATTAAATTCACGGAACATGTAAAATATTCAAGTGCTATCGTCTCATAATATCGTAACTCACTTTGTCTATTATACCAATTGTCGATTAGTACAATAGTAATAATCGTATAGATTATAATAGAAATTATTCAGAGGGAATTACAACAAGTCATAAACGTGAACTCTTGGCTGCTATAAATTAATTGCAATTGCACAGCTCGCGACAGGCAATCCATTCACATAGTATTTTTTTTATTTCCCTTGCGCTCGACGTAGGGCCAGATGGCAAAGTTACATACGAAAAGAAAGAACCTAGTAAGTAAAAAAAAAAAAAATGCATTGCAAGCAAAGAATTACAGCCAAGAGAGGCATCTCTTGTGCCCTTTTCGTAGACATTTGTTTTTATTTGTTTATGCGCTCTTATTTCATCGCTAAGCGCATAATACTTGTTAGTATTGTATATGTCAATTTTCTTAATTTTTGTACGTTTGCTTCGCGAGTTTTATCATTTACTGTATGTATTTGTCCTGTTAATGCCTATCGATTGCGCTCCCTTTTTCTCTCACGTTCGATACAATTCCTCTTCTGACAATTCCCAAAATTCAAGTAAATCTAAATTAATAGATTGATTACGCTTTCCTTTGTAAGAGCAAGAATGTGTCTCGAAAGTAAAATGTTGCGTTTATGGAAAAGAGAAATATGACAATGAGGATGCCAAGTCAATCGAATTCATACTTGAAAGTGCATATAATAGATATCTGACATGCGATTATTAGACCATGCTTGTACTCATCAGCTCATGCCGGTGTTTCGTTGAAAAATATTATCAGTCTACTAGTTGCGTTTCTACATTTTTTAGAATGAGTATGTAGCAACAATACAAACTCTACAGCTTCTGGAATATACTTCTTTTCATCTACGCCACCGCTTTAATTATGGCTTTCGATGTTTATACGACTCACGATACCGACTCTGACATGCAGGCTTGCCATTTTAAATATCAGAAACGCGTTTTCCCGATCCTTTACAAGCTTCATTTTACAGGGGACGAAATTATCAGAACGAACAAGCGGAACGAGGAGGACACCAAGGAGACTCGTTCGAGGATTTCTTCTCATACCACATCCACTATTGCCGAAGAGGCGGTAGAACAATTGCAAGCGTCCGAAAAATTAATCGCAGGTACATAATCCCGCGAACTAGGATTATTCCGATGTAGCTTTTGCTATTCTTACCTCGTTGATAATGATCAATTATGGATACGCAGCGTAGAAATTAACAAACGTCCTCGTCGTACCGTATTTATTTTATTCTATTTCCGTTTTTATAGAATTGAATGAAACATGGGAGGAGAAGCTGAAGCGAACCGAATCGATCCGCCTGCAACGCGAGGCAGTATTCGCTGAAATGGGGGTCGCCGTGAAAGAGGATGGCGTTACGGTCGGTGTCTTCTCTCCTAAGAAGACACCGCATTTAGTGAATCTAAACGAGGATCCTCTCATGTCGGAGTGTCTGATCTATTACATCAAGGACGGATTCACGCGCATCGGTAGCGCCGAGGCGCACGTGCCCCAGGATATCCAGTTGTGTGGCCCGCACATACTTAGGGAGCACTGCGTTTTCGAGAACCACGAGGGAATTATAACTCTTATACCGAAAAACGGAGCCTTGATTTACGTCAATGGTCGCGAGGTAACCGAGCCACTTATCCTAACAACCGGCTCCCGTGTCATCCTGGGAAAAAGCCATGTTTTCCGATTTAACCACCCAGATCAAGGTATGCAGTATTCTTATTTATTTGTCAACGAATTGCAGAGAGATTTACTGAAATATATGAATAAAATATCTATGTTTAATCATACAGTACGCGAACGGATAGCGAATGGATCCCCGGCGGAAACTCCCGGCAATAACGAACCATTAGCGGATTGGAATTTCGCGCAGGTCGAGCTATTAGAAAAGCAGGGTATCGATCTAAAGGTTGAAATGGAGAAGAGATTGCTCGTACTGGAGGAACAGTTCCGTAAAGAGAAGGAAGAAGCTGATCAACTGTTTGAAGAGCAGCGAAAGGTATGTATAATACGAATGCACACATCATCTCTTTTTTATTCGTTGTTTAATTATAATGATCGATCGTTTCTGCAAATAGAGCTACGAAGCACGGATAGACGCGCTACAGAGGCAAGTGGAGGAACAAAGTATGACAATGTCCATGTATAGCAGTTATACGCCGGAGGACTTCAACAACATCGAGGAAGATATTTTCGGTAAGTGTGGAAAAACATGCCGCTTCCGAATCCCAATATAATTTGGTGAAGCTATGCCCGATCGATTGGGCATCCCACCTTATCTTTCACGTAACTCCTTCAGATTTACAAATATCTTTCATCACCATCGAGAGTTTACTGCATGATACCAAGATCTAATTATCTTGTCGATAGAACATAGCACATTTGAAATACACTTAACGAAGTAATCGGCATTATTTCATCGAACGCTTGGCTTCTCTGACTGTTTTGCCTGGTAATGGCTTGCATTTCAGTCAACCCATTGTTTGACGCAGAGAGCAACTGGACGGAGAGAGAGTTTCAACTGGCCGCTTGGGCCTTTCGCAAGTGGAAATATCATCAATTCACGAGTTTACGGGACGATCTTTGGGGCAACGCGATATTCCTTAAAGAGGCTAATGCTATATCCGTTGAACTAAAAAAGAAGGTACAGTCGCGGATATATATGACGAAAAGTTTCTGGCACGGTGTTTCTTTCACTTGCATTTACCTCTGCACCATGTTCCTGTAATACTTTTGAATATGAACTCTGAATCTTTTTTAATGTGAATAACGCGACATGAATTATGTTTATCCGCGTATGTACTTTTTCGAGTGTAATGATAGTCCTTTATGGAATTAATATCGCACAGAGAGAGTTGAAAAATGGTGTATTTGTTAATTATATTAAATAAAAATACCAAGGAAAAAGTATTCCCGTTGTACAATGGGCTTTATCGTATTGATTTTCTTTTCTAGGTTCAATTCCAATTTACCTTACTCACGGACACTCTTTATTCACCTCTACCTGCGGATCTTTTACCCATTATGGACGAAGAAGAGGAGGATGAAAGACCGTTCCCGCGCACGATTGTTGCCGTTGAGGTTCAAGATACGAAAAATGGTGCTACGCATTACTGGACGTTGGACAAGCTAAGGTTTGCTTCATTGCTCCATTTTGTATTTTTTTTATGACGCTTGTTTAATTAACAGAGCTTTCGTGCTGGTACAGATGAAATATACTCTGTCTCTGAAAAATAATTTTGTCACAATGAATCGTCAATTTGGAAATTGACAATACTCTGCGGAGTAATTTTGTAACTAATTATTAATATAATCGCATTTTTTACAAATCATCAAACTTATACATCCACCTTGTAGCATGCTCTACAATGATACTTCAATTCTTCATCATTACGAACTAAACTAAGATCTTTTTTCATGCAACGTTCGATAATTTCTTTTTTATTTTGTTACTGTCGCACGAACGCATTTTTGGCGTGCTCAATGAAAATTGAAGATTATCGGCCCGAAAGTCGAAAGTAACACGAGGATTAAACAAGTTTTTAAAATAATATTCACGGAATCGCGAGATGAAAAATTCTGCGCGCGCTACGCATTGCAAGATGCTAGAAATCGTATGAGTTGAATTTTTTATAGTTAGCGGATCTTTTCTTTTAATTGAGCGAGAGCAAAATCGCAGCTTACGTAAGATAGAGTTAAGACTCGGGCGGAGATCGGGCTGAAGGGATCGCACGGCCTCACTCACGCGAAGTAATACATGATTGACTTGTAGACAGCGCTTGGAGCTGATGCGACACGTGTACAACGAGGACTCGAGCCCCAGCACTCCGGAGGCCAAAGAGGATATTTTCCAATGCCTTACAGTCTACTCTAATCCGAAGTTCTCGCTCGCAAATCTTTTGCCTTCGAGGTTGGTGCTCGAACGCGCGAGGCTCTCCTCTTATCGCCATGTAATACGCTTTTAAACGCCCTCGGCCTCGAAGAATTCCCTTGTCGCTGTCGCAAAAGTCGTTTTTTACCGCCGTGCCGTTTTTGTCGTTTTTTGCTCTTTCTGTCTTGAGAGGCTTTCTCGGTAATGGAAATGGCAATGCCGTGCCCTCTCCGGCGCGGATACAAGCGAAACCAGGCTTTGCACTTTAAGCTCGCAAAATTTACCGGTGAATCTGCATGGTTTCTTTTGATTCGTAACGCAAAGAACGCGAACCGGATCGAATGAGTACGAGCTCCCCTCGCCAAAAGTTTACGCCATCGTTTACGCAGCACTGCTTCTGCTGCTGTGAAAACATCTCTATGCTGTCTGAATGTGAAGAAAAGCGTCTCGTCGGCATTCTATGCACGTCTGTCTCAACACTGACACATCTTCTAATTATCTCCTGCTGAGCTCGTGTCCTCACTATCTCGCTTTCCAACTTTGTCATGCACGTACAGCTCTGACCAATACAGTTCGATCAAGAAAGCGGTAAAAAGAAAAAAGCACTAAACACGTAAAGGGAAGACTCGAAATTCCATATCTGTAACAAATATATTATATTATTTATTACTATTTTAATATTTTTTATTAATTAGATATTATAATGAGCAAGCGGTATGTTGTGAAAACAAAATTTTTCAATGAAAAAAGTCGTTTGAACTCGCCACCGTGCGAGTATTACTAGTATTACACATAATTGGGGATGTAATAATGATAAAATAATTTGATAAAATACATGTGTGATAAGGCCAATGTAATTGAATGTGTCATACCGAAGAAATCTGACTGAAGAAATTTTGGATGAATTAAACACATTTCAACGATCTAACACACGATTTACGATTACATTCGCATTACCTTTTGCCACACGAAAATAGTAGTAAACGATAGTCTCGTCTGCTTTCCAGGCAAAGGCTGGAGTTGATGCGCGAGATGTATCACAACGAGGCCGAGCTCTCACCTACGTCTCCGGATTTCAATATCGAATCCATCACAGGAGGTGATCCGTTTTATGACCGATTTCCGTGGTTCCGCATGGTCGGCAGGTAAACAAGCATAATTCGGATGCAACGCCACGACCTATCCTCGGTCCCTCCCTTCTTCTCCTTTCACTTTCGATTATTATCCTAATCTGGTTCTATATGTCAAATTTTTTAGAGCTTTCGTGTATCTGAGCAACCTCATGTACCCGGTGCCGCTAATCCACAAGGTAGCCATCGTGAACGAAAAGGGCGACGTCAAGGGTTACTTGCGAGTCGCCGTACAGGCCGTAGTTGGTACGTAATCCGTAGCCATGTGCCCACATTTCGCGTCTGTCGCGTATTATATAAGATGTACATAACGAACCCTTTTTCCAGAAGAGGAAAACAGTGAATACTCAAGTGGCGTTAGACAATCAGCGCGAATCTCCTTCGAGGATGACTTGTTCGGCGGGCACAAACACAACAAACGCAGCTCGCTTCTGGCTCAGACTTTGGAAAAGAATCGGCAGATCATGCTGCACGAGGAGCGCGTGGTCGAAGGACACAACGAGATCAATCAGAAGGACATGAAGGACGAGGACGACATGGGAGATGCCGACAGCGGCAAGGGCGACAGCTCGGTCTCGAGCGACATGAAGGAGGAAGAGCTGCCGGATCACTTGCAACCCGGTGCGGAATTCACTTTCAGGGTAACGGTCTTACAAGCTATGGGTATCTCCACGGAATACGCTGACATTTTCTGTCAGTTCAAGTAAGTGCAAACGTGTCTATCTGCTTCGGCTCGTTTTACTGTGCTGTGTGATCTGCAACGTAATTATTTGCGCAGTTTCCTGCATCGACATGACGAAGCTTTCTCGACGGAACCGGTAAAGAACACCGGCAAGGGTAATCCACCCGGATTTTATCACGTGCAGAATGTAAGTTTAAAGAAACTCTGTTCTATAGAGTCTCGCGTAAAAGTTTTGTTAAAAGTTAGATCCTGCTAATCAATATAATATCTCTCAATTGATATACAGATTACAGTGACGGTTACCAAATCCTTCTTGGAATATCTGAAGACTCAACCCATCGTCTTCGAAGTGTTCGGTCATTATCAGCAACATCCGTTGCACAAGGACGCGAAACTGGAATAGTGAGTGTTAATCGTAAACGCTAGTTCCGTTGGACTTTACTCAAGAATATTTTATAAACACATTTGTATTCACATAGCAGCGTACGACAGCCACCGAAGAGGATGCTTCCGCCATCCATACCGATCAGCCAGCCAGTCCGTTCGTCGAAATTTGGAAGCGTCTTGCCGTCTCCTAGCACGTCGCATGTGCACGCCAAATACGACGTGCTAGTATGGTTTGAGATCTGCGAGTTGGCACCGAACGGCGAATACGTGCCGTCGGTGGTGGACCACAGCGACGATCTGCCGTGTCGTGGATTGTTCTTGCTCCATCAGGGCATACAACGGCGTATACGAATCACCATTGTGCACGAGCCGGCTTCCGAATTGAGATGGAAGGACGTGCGCGAGCTCGTGGTCGGCCGCATTCGGAACACCCCGGAACCCGAGGAAGAGGACAACGACTCGTCTGTGCTTTCGCTGGGTCTGTTCCCCGGCGAGTATCTCGAGATTCCCGGCGACGATCGAACCATGTTCAGATTCGAAGCGGCCTGGGACAGCTCCCTCCACAACTCGGCTCTGCTCAATCGAGTCACGTCTTACGGAGAGCAAATCTTTATGACCATCTCTGCGTATCTCGAGGTACGTATTAAATATTTGAATTGTTTGCTGGAACATCTCAGGGGGGAGCTTACGCTCATTTGTATCGGTCTTAGCTGGAGAATTGTGGAAGACCTGCAATTATCACGAAAGATCTGAGCATGATCATCTACGGAAGAGATGCAAGAGTCGGGCCACGCTCACTTAAGCACCTGTTCAGCGGCACATATCGCAATCAGGAAGCGAATCGACTCAGCGGCGTCTACGAATTGGTGCTGCGTCGTTCTTCGGAAGCAGGTAGCCCAGGTTTGTTATGTCTAACCATAGCGTAGTCCCGTGTTTCACTTGATATCACATTCAGACAGAATAAAGTCTCACTTTTCAGACTATTGTCATTCGCTCTGTGTGACATAACTTATATCTTTTATCTACATATAAAAGATATGTCTCAAATATATATTTCAGATATATCTTTTTAATGACTTTTCTCAAGTCTTGAAACTAAAACAATCAGTATCGTTCTTAATTTGAAAGAAGAAGTAATGGTTAAATATAATTCGATTATTTTCAAATTATAGTATGATAATTATTAGTTATTCCAACTTTAAAATATTTATCTTAATATAAAAAAGCACAATATTGATCCACTACACTATCTTTCAGTAAAACATTTCTTTAATTATTATTTTACGTAAAGAATAATTGTTTTACATTTACTCACACTTTTGGCGTTTTCCTCTTTCTCGATACCCCTTCCTTTTCCCTCCCTATTTATTTACAGGAGTTCAAAGACGTCAACGTCGCGTTTTGGACACGAGTTCCACGTACGTCAGGGGCGAGGAGAATCTTCACGGATGGAGACCGCGCGGAGACAGTCTGATATTTGATCATCAATGGGAGCTCGAGAAGTTGACGAGGCTGGAGGAAGTGGAGAGAGTGCGGCACACATTGTTGTTACGAGAGAAGCTCGGCATTGACAAAGTACCGTTCTGCAATAAACCTCTGCACGATTTTACAAAGAGCGAAAAGGTACCTGTGTATCTTGCATCATTAAATATGACCCAGAATTATATGTATATTAATTCATAGTGACATAGAATTGTATAACAATTCTAATCTGGTACCAGGATGTGTGTAATATGGTGGCGAAGGCTACGAACGAGCCACACGCCAGCCCGGTGAAGCTGAAACGTTCGACGAGTAAAGACGTTTACGAACCCTGGGAGATGACTGAAAAGGAGCGCGAATTAGCGACCAAGTACATTAAACTCATCCAGGGAAGAATCCCGAGCAAGGAGCCGATTATGCTTACCGATGTTTCGCCCGGGGAAGACACCATAACCGATCTATCCGCGTCTATGATGTCCTCGGTCATATCGTCCTCATCTCAAGAGTCAGTATATGCGAGAGCTAGCGATTTGTTAGAGCAGGTAACCCTCCTTGCATGCCTCTGAGTGCTCCTGCTAGTAGCGGTTGTCCATGCTTTGCTTCGTCGTATTATTACATTCCTTTCTAAAAAAAAGAACAATTTCAATATCCGACAGTTCAAAATGCTCGGTTTATTCGTTGCCGAGTATCTTCTCGATACACGTGTACAATTTTGCTACAGTCTGATACACGCTATAAGTAAATGAGACGTGGATGAAGACACCGAGTGAGCTTTGAAGCGATTTGATAAATCAAAACGGTATTCGATCTCATTTTTACTCGCCGTGTGAAGCGGCGGTCGATTCACGCATTTTTTTTAGCTCAGCTCGACACAGATTATCGCGCTTTCTCAAATCAATTCAGCTTCCGAGAAATCATCTGCTTCCGCATTCGTTCGTTTCAACGTGTGGCATTCGAGACTCGAGTGTCTCGTCTTGCCAAGACAACCGCCAGCATGATTGGCTCGTGGTCGGGGTTATGCTGGAGTGTTACTTGCAGGCTGCTGGTATAATAATACGGAGCAGGTCTAAGTCGTGCCTCCTTAGGTTGAGCTCACCGGAGAGGGCTAGACTGCAAGAGCTTCAGGAGAGTATATTGGCGAGCGAGTCGGCTAATCAGACCTGCACTGTCGCGCCCCCGCCGCTCGGATCATCTTCGCCGTCGAAGGAGAACCTGGTGCTGTACGTGCCGGAGGTGGAGGAAATACGTATTAGTCCGGTCATCGCGCGGAAGGGCTACTTGAACGTTCTCGAGCACAAGACCAACGGCTGGAAGAAACGCTGGGTGGTACGTTTGCACTTGAAAAAAGAAGAGAGAATGTAAAAATATCTTTTAATACTACACGTTTCTTCTTTATCGCTTCAGGCTGTCCGCCGACCGTACGTTCTCATTTTCCGTGAGGAGAAAGATCCGGTTGAAAGGGCATTAATTAATTTAGCTACGGCTCAAGTTGAATACTCCGAAGATCAACTGGCCATGGTGAAAGTGCCGAATACCTTCAGGTAAATTGTTCGCGAATAAGGAAGTGGATACGTAATTATATGGTATGTAATGAAATATCTGTCTATGTAGCGTCGTCACCAAGCACAGGGGATACTTGCTGCAAACTTTAGGGGATAAGGAGGTCTACGACTGGCTGTATGCGATTAATCCTCTCCTAGCTGGTCAAATTAGGCATGTACAATAGCATGAATTTATCTCACCCCGTTTACTTTAATATGAATTAAAATTCTATAACATAACTATATATATATATATATATATATATGCATTATCTGAGATACACAAAGTATGGGAACGATGAATAGAATGCTTGATATGTTGTCATAGGTCAAAACTCGCCCGTAAAAGTCCGGCTGCCCTGAATCTAAGTAACGGCACGCCGATTGGCATGACACCGCAGCTGGAGCAGCAGAGCAATCAGACCAAGTGAGTGGTCGACACTATGGCCGGGGTAACGAGTGCAATAGCGAAGGCGTCGGAAAAAATGCTGTGTTGGTCACACTCGGCCTTAGAGTCCCAAGACTTCTGTAACTTTCGATTTCCGCTAGTCTTTGATTGACCAGACAGTGGCGAAGCTGTCCCTTGAGACTACTCCACGATCGGCGGCATATAATATCGACGTTTTACTTTACACAGCGTCCCCTTAGCACGTTACAGGGCAATCAGAGCGGGGAAAAAAATGAAAGGAAGGAAGATAGTGCTCGTCTTTCGAAGAAGTTACAAATGCGCGTACAAATGCATTCGGTTACACTGTACTGGGAAAAAAATGCGTTCGTTTTC
The DNA here is from genome assembly GCF_048541705.1 of Temnothorax americanus. Classification (NCBI taxonomy): domain Eukaryota; kingdom Metazoa; phylum Arthropoda; class Insecta; order Hymenoptera; family Formicidae; genus Temnothorax; species Temnothorax americanus. Next base: position 2,114,161 of record NW_027509442.1, on the reverse strand, counting down.
GAGTCTCTCCGTACATTTCGAATCCGCATGCGAAGTGCTCCCCACGTCGACGAGACACGAGGTCGCGCGCGCGCAAATGTTTTCATTGAACTTTTATTTCCGTGATACGTATGTCGTAATTACGTGATACTCCTTACGTGACGTATGAGGAAGATAGCAAATGCATTTATGCCTAATAAACATATTCCTAAGACGATCACTGAAAATCGGGATAAGGAATACATGTTATAGATATATCTGTAGAAGAGGAAGTATGCAAGAAAAAGCGAGAAAGAGAGAGAGAGAGAGAGAGAGAGAGAGAGAACAATAAAAAAAAAGAGAGAAAGAGAGAGAGAAAACGAAATAAACGAGAGACAAGAAGAATATTAATAATTTCATACGCAAGCTTAACGATCGCTTAGTACTACACAGAAAGATTATTACAACGGAGAAAAAAAGAGCGTTAACATTTTGTAAGATGATTCGAGCAAATCGTTAAGACTCGTTTAAGATAGTACTCCGTCTAAGCATTTTAATATCGTGACGATCGTTTAAAAAAGTAGAGACGATTTTCTATGAGGATTACATTCCCATTTTTCGTTTACCAATCGTTTTCTTTTACTCGATCAAGCAGATTAGACACGTATACCTACACTGACTATCCGATTACCGTATGAAAGGTCCTATACGCTGCCGTACACGCAATCGGTCGGCCGAGTCGCTCGATGAAGATTTCACCTTCTTAATTAGAGATTCAAGTAATTTCGGTTGCAGCGCACGTATTCTGTAAGATAGGATTAAATTGCTCTAAAGTAACGACGCTAACTTCGCTGGTAGGTAATCTAACTTTGCATTGGAATGCAAAAAAGATTCGAATACCATTTAAGGTGTGAAATCTAAGAGGCAACGAAAGTGGGAGATAGGAATCGCTACTTCTTGACTCGTAGAATACTTTCTTTTAACGTAGTTCGAAACGTGTTTTTTCGCACTGCATCGCTATTATCCTCGATATAGGGTAATTTTATCCTGTCTTAAGATATCTGCAAATCCTACATATTTTTTTAGTACTTGGCAGCTCTACTGTTTTACTATATAAATAGATTAAAGAGTTTTAAAGCAAAGAGAGAGATAAAAAAAAACAAGAGTCTTTAAGAACAGATCGAGTACACAATAACTTAGCATTTGTAACTCTCTGTTTCTAAGAATTTTTGTCCAAAAATAATGTAGAAATATTGCAACGAGATAATAACAATTCGTACGAAACTTTGTTACAATTCTAATGCAGCATTATGATATCGTGCACAAATTTTACGAATCATAACGGGATTTTAAGTTGTTATCATTGTTGCGAGATTGCATGGAGAAAATAATTCCGACAAGAGAGCGGAAAAATAATGCAAAAACTTATAAAAACTTCTTCGAAACACGAATAAATACGTAATGTAGTCGGCAAGCAAGTGGCATGTCCAGACGACGTAAGAAATTTTTCTATTTGTAATCGACCGAGATCCACATTGATACGAAGCTGGGACGAAGCTTTGGGGTTTTCGCACTTGGTATCTCACAGTATGCGAAATAGATAAAATTACGCTAATCTATGGATATAGACGCCACACTCTGACACATCGTGTTTTCATGTCTACTTAGAGCTTATAAGCAGCGCTCCTCGAAGACGTTCGCCGCGAAATGCGGCACGGACGTATGTACCCGCGACGAATGCGCGTCGACGAACGTAACTGATGACTTCGTCTAACGAGGAAATATTCAATTTGGGATCACCGGGTTCTTAACGAACAATTTATTCACTTGTAGCAAATGAACAAAATTGGAATTATATGACAAAACTTATTTTTTCAGAATATGAAGTTACAGTTAGAGTTGGTACAGAAAGAATTCAATTCTCGTTCGATCCAATTCTTTTTTCGAAGCAGAACGATCTGTTTTCCCAGTTTATAGTTCAACGATCTGAAATTGATACCTTCCTCGCAAGATGGTAGACGATTGCGTTGTTCCGAGGCTTTTACTAACTTCTCTTACGTGTAACAAATTTCGGGTAACAGGTGCGGCATTATAAAATACATGTGTCTACTGTGCACCTCACATGGAGAACATCTCAACGTCTTTGATATTAACTCACGATACACGCAATTGCGCGGTGTCCAAATGCGGGATGTAGTCAAAAAGGACTCGTTCTCTTGATATATATTACGTATATAATAGCATTTCATGAGGTCGACATCAGTCGACATGTAGTACTGAGACATTTCACGCACAGCAAAAACCCGATTTGTTTAGCTCCATCCCATGCCGTCTAGTACGTTCCCCATTGCTCAGATAGTTTATCGAAAAACGAATTTAGTAAAAGCGTTTACTACCAATTCTCTCGGCAGAATGCCAGCAGAAATATAACAGAAACTGCTAACGGAACATAATAGCGGATTGACTGCAGAAACCGAGTGCAATTTCATAGTCGTTTAAATATATATATATATATATGTTCGAATTTTAACTCGTTATGAAATGGCAGAGCTTACTCGGTTTTTGCTGGCAATTTGCTATCATTCTGTTAGCAGATTCTATAGATTACATTGGTAGACTCTATTAGCCGAACACGAGCTTATCGCGGACACAATTAATGTCAATTTGCCAAAGTTTCCCACTCGAATCTACTGGAAAACCATTAGCATACTGCTAACATTTTGTTTACTGGGCAGTTTTTGCAAAGTACCAATTTTGTCGGCAGAATATTAACAGAAATATAACAGAATGCGAAATCTGTCGCAGAAGATCTGCTGGCAAGCTGCTGTAAACGCCCAAGTACAATCGAAGGTATACGTATATATACATTTTGTAATTATATATTGGGCTCTGTCGCTTCTCCAAATCACATTCCGCGAGTGTAACTTAAGAGCGTGTCTACGTAATACTCTTTTTATTGTCCAAGTATTACTGACATCATTGTACTCCTTAGTTACTAGTCCTTTCGGCAAGGAACCTTATTTTCGAACTCCTTTTGCAAGTGCGAACGTTTTTTCTTAAATGTTGCCCTTCCATCGAAGTGGTCTATCGATTTCGTGTACCTTGACGTCTCTCGAGGAACAAGATTCTGACCAAGATTCTCCAGGAGAGAGGGAAGTCCCGACGTAGATGTCGATATCGGAATTTGACGGAATACGATATCGTAAATCCGGACACGCTTGATTCTAGTCACAAAGGCGCTTCGCGCGCTAGATCCTGAGGCCGATTATATTTTTTCTCTTTTCTTTTTCTTCGATCGCCCACACGATTCTCGATCGCGGCTTCACACAGAGTGTAACGCCCCGCCACTGATCAATCCGTTTTCGCTTGGCTGACTGTTGTAGTATATCTGATAGTTTTATTTTATTAACGACACACCACCGTATGACGTATCGAGAAATAAATGCATAAATATATAAGTTGAACTTTAGGCTCTCTATCGACTATGCCGAAGAGCAAAGTGGTGTCGGGAAGATAGGGTGAAAAGAAAGGAGGAAAAGAAAAAGGGAAAAAGAAGAAAACGCGTATATTACAAGAGAAATTTACATCACATTTAAGTCGTTGGAGAGATTAATAATCATTGTTATTAATAGTAGACGAAATATAAGAGAAGAGAACGGATACGGCGAGAATGAGTGTGCATGAGAGGTTGAAAGGCAGAAAAAGAGAGGAAGAGAAAGCGAGAGAGAAAGAACCCGAGTGGAAATGCGTGAAAGAAGAAAGTATGTGAGAAAGCGCGAGAAAGTACACACGTTCGCTTATTTATACATATATACATAATACAAAAAATATAAAAATTATATAAATATATAAATAAATTTAATGTTACTTTAATAAGCATTCCTTTGTGAAACATTGAGGATCATTGAGGCGATCCACGGGGAGGCTAACGACGATCTGTACCAAGTATATAAGTTCGTGTGTTTGTTTGTAAGGTAACTGGACATCCGTTACGAAACGTTTTCGTTTGACCGTTTGCTATCGGAAACGTGCATCGATGCTGTAACTAGTATTTATTATAAATATTATATTATGGTTACTCGAATATTTCGCTAGGCTCACTGTAAGTGGTAACGTGTAATAAATCGGTCAATAAAAAGCTTATATGCTTAAGTCCTCTTTTTACAATAACATCCATAAATAAAATAAAATACATCCATATGTTAAAAACGCTCATCGTACACCGTATGATTAATATGATTAAAGCAAGGAACTGAAGTAATTCAATTTTTCTACAACGTTAACTAAATTCGTTAAAAAATTCCAAGCGTTAAGCATTAAAAAAGTTTAAAAGTGTGAAACTAATTGGACAGTTGAACGTATGACGAAAATGCGATTAAACTTCTCAAAATCTAAACAATAACAATAGATTTAAACGAGATCTAAAGATATCTAAATCCACGCGTGTATTGTTTAAATAAATCTTTTATTTTTGTATATTTACATTTTAATTTCTATTTTACTTAACCATTAAGAATCCTTGTACGTTCACGACAAATTTATCGAAATTACTTTTGAACTTCAATCTCTGAGGACGGTTATTCAAGTCCATACTGAAGTCTATATCCGTCGTTAGCTCGGTGAACGCATTCGCTAATCTTTGTGCTACTTGTGGATCCGTTTGACTGGATACAATATTCTGTACAAGTTGCTGATATTGTTCTTGATAGCAATATATGAGATGGAAAAGAGGCGTACTGGCGTTCGAGATCAGATCTGAATCCATTTGATGTGACAAAATGAGACTTATCAGCAACTGAAAGGAAAAATTCAATATTTCAAAATTTGCGGTATCCTAAAAGGCACGTTTATATGCTCATAAGCTATCGCTTGTAAAAACTTACGTTCAAAAAGGGTGCCATTATATCTTTGCGCCGCCGTCCTTGCGTAACTTCTTTGTGAACGTGCTTGGTCAAGGCTTGGATTGTATCACAGCAAAGGCTAGCTACTTCATTGCCAAATGAATATAAACCTAATTCTACTGACGCTAAAAGCTGCTGCAGCAATTTAACAGGTAGCTCGCAAACTTTCTCAGGACATAGATCACATACAAATGCTATCATCTTGAAATACCTGTAAAATAGCAAATATTTAAATATATGCATACATAATGATGATAGAAATGTTATTAATAAAATATGTGAACTAATTCAAAAATTCTTAAAATATATTTAACATTAACAAAAATTTTAATTTCTCAAATTATATACATAACTTAATTTCAATATTTATTTAAATATATTGTTGAAAGTGTAAATATCTCTTTTCTGTTTATGTTGTATTACTAAAATATAATTACTTACTGTACACAAAGCGACGGAAATTTTAACAAATCCATTGTCATCATAGGCATGATTATATTTAAGCCGTACAAGAAAACATCGGTAGATGGAATAAGCTCGGTGACCGGTTGTGCAGACGCACCGTGGCTGAATGGCTGGCTTACCTCGTGGTTTAAATTAAATAGGTCTTTAATTAATAAATTAGTTAATAATCGCATGAGTAACAGAATATCCTGAAAACTGTCCTCCTCCGCGGTCGAGTCTACAGTAAGCCGATGACTATTGCAGCGAGCATACGTTTCCATCGCTTGCACACAAGTTCGATAGACACGTATACAATCAACCTAAAATAATTCAATAAAATATAATACGTTGAAATTAAGATTACCATCAAAATGCCAGGCATTAACTGCGATAGCTCTATATAAATAATAATGATACTTACCTCCGATAAGAAAAATAAAATTTTTGTATATTCACTGAATAGCTCTAATATCAGTTGCACTATATCTTGATAATTATGATACAAGGACAATATTTTTGGAAGTCCGGCTAATATAGGAAAAGTATGTTGATACACGGGCGTTACTATCGGACTCTCAGCACCTTGTACCACACCTATTTAAATAAAATGACGATTATGCACGTGAAGTTTTATTTTAAGTCGAACAAAATACACGCGCATCGCGTTGATCACAAAGGTTTAAATAAATATTTAATGCATTACCTATACAGGATTCTAGTATATCTATGATTTGAACTTTAAATCGTTCTTCATGGTAAGACGACATGAAATTTTCACTAGAAGTTAATTGCGTGTATCTATTCTGTAAGCATTCTAGCGTTCGTGACCAATAGGATTGTTCAGTATTTTGTACCACGCTACCGGCATGAACTACCGCGCACATTAAACCTCTCTTGATAATCTGCGAGAAGTCGTACTGCTCTTTCATAGCCAATTCAATAATATAAGTAAACTGCTCAGACTTCGACAAGCAGGAAGCTCTGAAAAATTAATATACTTAGATCTTAAATCATTTCAATGACAATGTTATCACGATTACTTTAACGCGTTAAATCTTGTAATATGCAACAAATGCTTTTATATTCTTTTATTCAAGCTGTAGCATGTAGTACATAGTACTTTATGCGAATATAATTAAATCACAAAGGAATAAAAATTACAAAATCGCAGAGGACATTTACTTTGTTAAAGCAATCGTAAACGTAATATATTCATTAAAATACACGATAATTTGTCTAGGGCACGCATATTTACTTTTCTGAATTGTTTATCAAATCAAAATAGAGTGGGACGTTGAAAGCAAAATAAATAATTTTGAAAATAAAGACCAAGATTAGAGAATCATAGAAAGATTTAGATGTAGGTGAAGAGCGAGATAGTAGATTATGATAACCCCTTTCAAAGCTGGAAGGCACAGAATAAGTAATCTATTAAAGAAAATCTTCGATGTCCAAACAGGTTAATATGAAAGTATATAAATTCTCAGATATAACACATCAAATTCCTTTTTAAATACGCGATACATAAAATACAAAGTATTCATAAAATTTGTACTAAACTTCACAAGACTAATATGTCATTGATTAAAGGGAAGTGCTTTTCCATCGCCACAAGTAAAATTCCAATTCACGACGCGATCATACATTAAATAATATAGAAAAGCTTTCATAAAGTTGAATTTTATCTATACAGATAAAATTATCAGTTTTCTTTTTAAGTTAATCATAAATAAATTTTAAGAGAGTATTAAAATTTGAGAATTTAAGCGGATATTATATAATCACCTACCAGAAAACAAATGCCCCATATCTTTTTCATAAAATATCATCCAGTAAAAATCTTAGCGAAATCCATAATCCGTGGATTCTATCTGGAAGATTTTCCATTCTAGTCAAGTTCTATTTAAAACTTAATTTGATAATCATTAATTTGTACGGAAAAAATACCGTTGTCCCTAAACAAATTATTAATATGACTGCAGACAAATTTTGCGTATAAATTATATTTACCTCGTTCGCGAATTAACAAGAGATATTAATAATTTTATAGTTTCGTCTACTAGCGCCGGCTCGCTTTTAAAAGCGTTGATGTTGCAAATTATTTTGTCCAGAAGAAAATTCATTGACCATAATGCGCCGGGACTATCCTCGCCAAAAGCATGTAAAAGCGTGGTGCTCAACTCGGAATAATAGGTCTCGGTTGGCAAAAGATAGATCTCCGACCATCTGTGTAAAAACCATATTATTGTGCTGCTCAATTCGGGACTAAGTATATTCTCCAAGTGTATCGATATAGCAGTCTTTTCAATGGTGCACAAGCGGAAAACGCCTGTGATCAATCGAATAACTCGATCGATCGAGTCCGTGGGGCTGCTTATATCCGACTGAACATTTTGCGAAGACACTAAAAACTCCAATGTCCGGTTTACATCAACATTCCCCTCTCGGGACTAAAAGCACACGTACAAAAGAGATTTAGTACTTGGTTTACGAAAATGTAAAAGTTGCAGTAAATTTTTACAAACCTGTTTCATGCTGCATCGCGTAATTTCCAAAGGTACTAATGCGGTTTCACCCTCCGATTCCATGCAAAGAACGTGTCCCGTTATTAAAATGAGCCAATGCAAATCCTCGTATAACTCGTCCATAGAGGCAGGTCGAGACGACGATTCATTTTGTCCGACCATATTGTTCAGATTATCGCGTAATTTATGTATTCGATCTTCGAGTAATTGCGCTAATAGAGGTAAAGAATGATCTGGTACTTGTCTACCAAAGTTTCCTAGAGTTTATAACAAACGTTTGTTATTATTATCGATCCGCGTAACAAAATACATTTTGATAGGATCGACTGTACTTCTATTTACCAACTATTTGTAATTGCTCCTTAAATTTAACTTTGTCATCGTCCTCCACATCTGCTACTTCCTCGCTGAGACTTTTCCCACCGGCATTTCTCACACCTTCCGGAGATGATAAGTGACATCGAAGATACGTATTAAATATCTGAATAGAGCTCTGCTTACAAAAGTCTGATGGAAATTCGAACGCTGAATACAACATACATGACCATACTTCAAACATATGTTCCATAGCTTCCATATATAAGCAATCATCAGCGCGTATCTGTAAAGATGACAAAACATTAAGTTTTTTTTGTTCTAATATCCACATTAATATTCACGGGTTGTAATTTCATAAAAGACGGACACTTTTATGCTAAATATTGTAGAATCAAATTTGAAAATGATCTTCTGAACCGAAATTTAAACGCAAATTTTACTGAAATAGATGCAATAATTACCGATTCTTCTTGTGCAGCACATTCTATAAATAAGCACGTTAATCTTGTCAATTGTTCCAAAAATGGCTTGTACAAGTCCTCAGGGAGACTCTTCAATGAGCTTTGAAAGAAATAATTAATCTTTCTTATAATGTTGGTAATTCCATTCGCCTCTTGATCGCCAATCTCAATACTTAACACAAGCTTCAAGAATCTCTGCATGTAATTTGTCAAGTATTGCACTTTTACTTCTTCCACACCCAGGATTCTACCATGTAAGCTCGCTAGTTGTATCAGACAATTCATAGCATGGTGTGCTAGCTGCGGATTGCTACGTACTTTCCAATACAGTGTAAAAAATAAATCTAATACTGCTGCATCTAGTATTACGTCTTGCCACTGTACGTTCAACCTCAATGGTGGATTATTCCCGGATTCATAAACCTCACACATGCTCTTAAGTAGTAATTTTTTAGGTAGTGCACTGGAGTTAAGGTATATATATATATAACCAATGTGATATAGCTCTATATAAATATCTCTGCGTTAGATCCTGTATATCCATATCTATCTCCATAATTATCCACATTTAATATTCAAAGGAATATATCAATTACGCTCTGCTTAATACCACATGTGAATACTAAATATGCATCTCTTATATATTTATATCCATATCTATCTTCATAATCATTTCCCACATGTAGTATTCAAGTTAACATCATTATTGATACATTTAATACTAAATGTGAAATATGAATTGAATACAAGCTGCAATGTCCAATTTCTTTCTTTAGTTTATCTCGCAATTAATATATATTTTTGCATCGATATACATTGATCCCAAATGCAATTATAATAAAAGGATATAATTTACTTCAATAAATGGCCAAACGAGTATGCTCTCCACCATGGAAAGCAAGGACTTCACGAGGGGCAACGTCGATTCGTCAAAATCCTTCTTGATCAATTCACCGAATACCTCGATACAAAACTTGAAAATTCTTTTCATATCGCTTAGCTCAAAATGCTTCTTCGCCTTAAAATGTACTTCCCATGTCAGACCGATATCGGATGATTTAGCAGTCGTTGCGTATTCTTGCAATATCGCAGATAAAATATTGCATCCCAAAATTTGCTGTAAATATAAAGCAATAGTCTTTCTTTCTTCTTTCTTTTCTCCTTTGCGTGCCATACGAAAAATCAATATACCTATATCAATGTATACTTACATTTGGTAAGTTCCCACTCTTAATTAAATTTTCTATTTCACTCATTATTCGATTTCTCTCTATTCCAAAGTCATCCACGCTACCTCTCTTAACTATTATTGCAAAAACTTGAAGTATCCTCGTCCTGACATATGGCGCTAACATAGGTTTGCTTATAACATAGTGCAACAAATATTGTCTTAACGAAGAGACGTCAGATTTTTCCAGAGTGGTCCACTCTTGTATCAGAGCTGTCTTTATCAAACCGGCCGTTTCAAACAATATGTAGTCCACAGAGCTCAATTCTAAAATTTGTTGACACAGTTGATACGGTGACTTCGTTTTACGGAAATTTAGGAACACAGCTTCCGCAGATTGACGCTGCTCCGATGAGATCAAATTTGGTGGCGCCTGAAAGCAACGCGAATACAAAATCACTTATCAACGTTCTATGTTTTCAAACATGTAGAAACAACTCAGAACATATAAACAGAATATTTTCTTCGTGTCTGGCAAATCTTGAGTTTAATATTTCTATATCTGTATTCATGTAAAATCAGCGATATTTTTCGTCAAAGGAGACCTAAGGATGCTTAAATAAGCAAAAATCAAACTGACTATTAACCCTAGGTTATTTGCTGGTTATTTACTGGAGTGTAAAATACACTTCAGTATCAGTAAAAAAGTTTTACTCTGGTAAGTGTATTACATAGATTTGTATAAGGCTGGGGTAAAAAATATACCACCACAGAGTAAAACCCACTCATCAGTGTAGCAACATCCAACATTTGTATTCAAATTCTATACGACAAAGGGTTATCAGCGGCTACAGCGAGCCTGGTTGGGGAATCGAGTGTCAATCTGAAGAAGAAGAATTATGTCTACGTTAAGCTCCGCTGGCACTCTGCCGACAATATCGATAACAGAGCGTGAACTTAATGTGAGAACGCAGTTGATAATCTGCAGCAATATTCCATTCGAAATATGCTGGCAAACTTGCCAACATTTTGCCTCCTGGGAATCACGCAGTCGCTTCGGTTGACAAGTTTCTCTATCGTGGAACGAAGCACGCTTCCTTGAAGCAGTAAACACAAGAAATTACATAACACACGGAGTATTGCAATACCCTCGAGACAGTTTTGTTTTGTTTTGCCTCGTACGGCACGTGCGTTCGTGGGAATCGCCTGTCCCGCATTAAAGAATTCCTCAAATCACAATTTTTCGCGAGATACATGCGTGCGTGCGCGCGCGCGAATGTCCGCAGAACTTCGCCGAATCTCAAGAAATACCTTAAATAGGTCGTGTCGGTCGTGACGCGGATCTTAACCCAAAAACGGGATCCTACGGATGCAAAAGAGTTCGCGGACTCGATAAGAGACGCGACGTTTCCTGGCAAATAAATTTTTGGCTCTACGCGCGCTAAGTCTCACTGGAATCCGCGAGCGGTATCCGAATTGTTTTCGCCGTACCGATCGTGCTTGGGTTTCGCGCAGCTTCGTGACAATCTATTTTGCGTGGCGAAAGAGAATTCGGAACGGTACTCACCAGAACGATTTGCGCCGCGGCTTCCAACTCCCTCAGCACTTCCTCCGCCATCTCAAACGCGATTTGTTTATTTCAGTTATTAATTCAGTTATTCGGAGCAAATAAACAAACAATACCACACGTCGCGTTGTGCAAAAACGCTTCACCCTGCTTCACCCTGAACCTGAACCTAACCCTGAACCACCCTGAACTGCACGTGACTGCACGCTGCACGTATCCAAACTGTCATGTCTGAAAGAAAGGTGCAAAAGAGAACGCGACCGGTGTAATGGCTGATTGGTTCCGGCATCTTCTCTACAAACAGTGGCGGGATCTCTTCCTCTGTTTTGAATGGAGAGGAGTCTTAAAACGAGGAATATGCGGGATGAACGCCGGAAACGAATCCAAGACCTTTCAGTTTCTCATTATCCGCAATTACACGGAGTCATATGCGTCGATCATCATACTCCACGTAATTTTCCGGAGTCTAGTTAGATAGAAAAAGGAGAATATATCAAGCAGCTATTTCCTTTATATCTATTCTATATCCACATTCTCAAGAGCTGTCAAGACAAATATTCAATTGTTAAAAATCAATTTTATTCCATTCAATTATTTATGCCCGATTTCACCAAAGTCGTTTAACTGAAACCTTTAGTTCAATTCACTCTTGAAAACATGCAAAGAGTGATTAATCTCTCAAATTGCCAATATTTTTAACATTCTTATACCCATCAACTCAAACTCTATATGTTCTCTAATTCATAAAGTAATCCTTCAATGCGATTTTCACAATGTATCTTCAACCGGTTAATTTCTTGGTATCTGATTATTAAATTAAATCATTACTGCGAACGCGGAACCAGGTTAAATAAAAGTTACGAGATAAATATATAAAGCTACAAAATATAATTAAATGCGAAATGTAATTTATTATATTATTTTAATTTTCACAGCGCTCAAAGTAAGCGAAAAGATCATATAACATATATCGTGTATTAAATCTTTATCCATTTCATTAAAACGTTAAAAGTTTTAACATAAAGTATATTAAATTATATAATAATTTGCAGTAGGAGATTGCTGACTTCAATTCTTACGTAAATAAATACTTATACAAATATTTATAATCTTTTGAACATATATAGAACGAAACATCTCAACTTTTTGATTCTTATTAAAATATCGTAATTTTTCTAGCAAAAATAACGATTTGTAACACGGATAAAAGAACAAATAGTATATAAATATGTACATTTGTAAGTATAAACTTATTTATGATATATCATATAACATTATATATCATGCATTAAATCTTTATCCTTTTCATTAAAACGTTAAAAGTTTTAACATAAGCCACCTATATGGACAAACCTCGTATGAACCATGGAAAAGAGAACGGCGCGGAGCGCGGATATCGAGCTCATATAAAGTTTCATTTCCAGGAATTCAATAATCGCTTACATCGCAATAATTCGCGAAACATTCGATTTTGTCTTATCATCGTTTCTCACCGTCATTCATGGAGGATCCCGCGAATCGTGAAATCACGAGCTCTCGCGATCATAAATGAGAACGTAATACCAGAAACAAATAACGATAATGCGCTCGTCAGCCAATGCCGAGATCGTGCTATCGAGAACGGATTCAAAAAGAGATGCGGTATGAAGGCAATACAGCGGCATTCTGAACGAAATACACGCCAACTAAACAATCAATAATTATCATAAGCTTGCATTCATGTTAAGATAATTCTCTTATTGAAAAAAATGGTATAAATTCCTTTTTTATAATAATAAATAATATTAAAACTTGTTAGTTTAATTTATTCTATGTTTTCCCTTAACTTTTATCCCCTTTTACTTTTCGTTAATTTCAATGCTAATATTGGTGAAAGAACGATGATCCGACATAACATAAATAACATAATAATATAATAACATAAATTGTTTTTCAATGCAAAGTTCTAGCATTAATATAAATTATAAACGAGCATTCTTAACATATATATATATATATAAAATAAATTAATCATTGTATTTGACAATCCATAAAGGTTCAGAACAGTCAGTCTGTTCCAAGATGAGTTTCTCTTGTGCATATAAGTCTGTGAACGAGAATAATACAGAAAAATTTTAGAAAAATGGGTAACAAATCTATGTGAAATTAATCCCTTAACATTAAAAAATAAACTTTCTATAGCATTCGATGACTCATCGTTTGCATATTCACATACATTTCAATTGAATCGAATTGTATGTGAATGTGCAAACAAAAGTTAAAGACTATTTCAATCCAATTTTCTCGTAGGTGAAGGGCTAAGCTAATGTAAGATTGCTCTCATTCAAATTCTTTTGTTAATACCGTTTGAATTAGAGTGTGCAAACAAAAATTCGAATTGTGCATATACATGTGCAAATGATTATTTTTTAAATGTTAGGAAGCTAACTTCACACGGGTGAAAAACGATTCGTATAATATTAGGTTGATAGAATAAAAAAAAGTAAGGTAAAATTTACCCTTTTTTTGCGAATGTAGTAACACTTACCAAGAAGTATTTCAAAAGCAGTAGCAGCATCCTCTCTCGAGTACGTGTCCGGTGGAATAAGTTCACTGAATTTGACAGCCAGCTTGTCACGCCAGAAAACTTGTAATAAAACCAAAATCTCTTGGCTTGTCAGTGCAGGTTGCGAGTGTCCGCTTAAACTGCTATAAAAACAATATTTTTATCATACATCAAATAATTCTTTGATAAATGGTAGACTTGATATAACAAAACATGCTAAGTTTCGTAGAAAAGAACTATGCAAAATTGTTAGGTTACAACAAAGCAATAAAAGTTTTGTTTTTTCCTCAAGCTTTCGATTAATGTTTTGTTAACATTCGTTTATAGAAACTCAAATATACACTTAGAATATTGTTATATGTCCAACTCTTTACTTAACAATAAAAGAAAAATTCAAAATACCTGGTAGAAGGTACTGGTGGAATGTGTTTCGCCGTTTTCGGAGACTGTCGCTGTCTTTCTAATAAAATGTTTACATCTTCAAAGCATTCATCATTACTTATATTCATTTCTTCCTGATCCGGCCTCTGTTCAACGATGCTAAAATAATATCATTTAACGATATTGAGAAATTGAGGAAATATCGCAACAGTTGAAAGAATGAGTATATAAAACTGAATAATCCTTAATAATTAAATTTTTAGTTAAATAACTTCTTGAATGTAAATATCATAAGTTCTTCATGATAAAATAGACTTACCTAGTGCCTTCTTCTAAGACAATCGCTTCCGGTACCTCTTTCGGTAATGGTACCATTGATACGTCCATAGTTTCGTGAATTATATTTGTCACTGTTAAGACGTTAGCAACACTGTCTCCGGGTTCGGCAGCAATTGCCATTTCCGTCTTTTGGAATGTACTCACTTCTTCTGTAGGAAGATCTAGCCTGCTAACTGTCTCTTCTACACGCATTTTTTCAAAAACTAAAAATATAAATTTATTCAGTTATATATGTGCATCAATGTGAATATTTAATAAATGTCTAAATATATACCTACATTGCGTACATTCAGCAAGTGCAACATCTTCATTTACACTCTTGAACGGCCCAGTGATGCGAGCAGCAAAGCGACTGCGTAAACTTTTGTTCCATCGCCTAGGTGAGTCCGAAGGTTGGTTGAAAAGATTTATCGCCGGTGTCAGCGATAAATTTTTTGTTAATGGTTTATCCAATTTCTAAAGATAATCAAAAAATTTAGTCAGAACCTTTAAGACTTGTTTAAAATTAATCTCGCTTTTTGTTTTGAACTTCTTTGTAAGTTTATATACATCTTTTGTAAGCTTATATAATGTAGGAACCCACCTTGCAATGAATGTTTACATTCTGACGCCATTTCTGAAGCTGTTTGTCACTTAAGACTTTATTTTGATCAATAATTTTGCTTTTTTTCGAATGACTGCGGATCACAAAGTAGCTTGAATCTAATGATTCCAATTCCATGCCAGTTTCCTCTTGCTGTGGAAGAACTAACATTCTCGTTTCTTCTCTAGGCAATTCAGCCGGTACTACCACATCTTCTACAGGTGCAGGAGGTACTGCCACATCTTCTACAAGGGGTACATCAGTCGGCGATGCAGTGTCAGAGAATAACTGAGAAGTAATATATAGAAAGAATTAGAAGTAAAAATAAAATAAAAATTAAATATAAATAAAAAGCGCAAAATAATTTTTCTAAAAAAAAAAGAGGAAAATAGATTTTAATTTTTTCAAAACTTTTTGGTCATTATGGCTCGTATTCATAGTCCGTTCTTATATCAAAACAATCTTAAGTAATGTCTTAAGATGCTAATACGGTTCTCAGGTTGATTTATAACATCTTAAAATTATACTGTATCAAACAAAGGGAAAAACGCCGTAATCGGCCAGGACTGGTCAGATCTTGCTTGTCCAAATCATTGAGTGATTTTTTATGTACAATTCTTTGCCCTATGAAAAACTATGAATATCGGCCCATGTATTCTCATTTGTCTTCTACTTTATGGAGTTAAATCATTCACATTATATCCAAACAACAATCATTATCAGTTATAGACAAACTTACACGTCTTCTCTTCATAGGCGTTTCCACCTGCATTTCACGTGGCTGTCGTTTTTGTGGAGTTAATAACGGTCCCTCTTTGGATTTTTTTCTTTCCGATATATCCACAAGTACTGGACCACTGGTTTCCTGAGATAACTGTTTTTCTTGGATCTCTATTCATTAAATGATATTATTAATTAATTTAATTTAAACATAATATAATTGTCTATGTATTATATTTAAAATACCCCATTGATCCACTTACCTTCTATTGTTATATCATCAGCCGTCTTCTTTGAGAATGCTGATCTTTCCTTTGCTGTCCGTAGTTCATCCATCCGGTCACTAAAAAACCATTAATAGTAAAATATATTATTCTTCGTTGAAAACGTCATGACATTATTTTGAGCTAATGATATAAAAACGAAAAAAATCAAATAATTGAATAAACTATTGTCATTTTGTGAACTTTTGTTGAATTACAATTAAAAATAAGTTATCACGCTACAAAAAAAATATAAAAATCGGAAACTTACAGTGAGAGATTGAAATCATGTTTAAGCATAAAATCCAACTCCTCGTCATTTAAAGCACCAAAATCACAACATGCTGCATCTTTCACCTATGAATGAAAAAATTTTCAATATTTAAAAATAAGGTTTACAATCAAAGAATCTCAAAAGTTCGAAAACTCAAAGATGTTATATATCATATTACAGAGTTTAACACATTTAAGAATAAGAGTTTAAAAATACAAAATTTATTGACAAGCTTGCAGTAAACCGTACGAGATCTTCACTCACAATTGTCCGTAGTCTGTCATCAAACTCTTCGTCAGAAAGTAAGTGTAAGTCTATTTCTAATTGAGCGTTAGGAAAGTCTTGAGTGGAAATAGGCACATCTATTGCACGCAATTCAAGATCCTGAACTGCGTCATCCTCTTTATTCAACCCTCCGCCGCCGCCGCCACGGCCGCCGCCACGGCCGCGGCCGCCGCTGCCACCGCCAGAGTCAAATTTTTTTTGCATTTCAAAAACTTCCTCTGAAAAGTAATGAGATTACATAAACTGGCATAGGTGATATCATTAATAAATATATATATATATATATATAGAATTGAACTTACTCTGATAATATACAACGTGTAAACGATGAATTCTTGTTACGCCGCACATTAATTGCGATGACAGATATAAGCTAAATCTATCTGATCTGTTGCGCAACTGCAGTATTTCCAAAATTTGCTCGCTGGCGATGTAATATAAAATCCAAACAAGTGTTAAAATTGAAAAAAAAAATGTCATAAATATTCAATATTAAAAGTACATAAACAAAATAATTTACCAAGTTTCTACAGTGTTTATCTTCTTTATAGCACTAGAATTATAGTGGCTTTTAAATAATTTCTCGCTGACCGTTGCAGCGAGCCAACAAGGAGCTAATTTGCCCCTTCGTCGACGGGAAAGCAGGTCAATTGGATAGAACATCTGATGAAGAATAAGTCTCGCATTAATAAGAGCAAATTCGTAAATAGCAAATGAAAGATCACGTTGAAAGAATAAAAATGAAGATTATACTCACCAGTAACACTAGGGAAGTGTCATACGGCGATTTTTCTGGAACTTGACACACAAGTAGTACATGAAAAACTATTGGACACGTATATCGTTATATCGGCCCGAAAGCCGTTTGAAAAGTAGAAATCACCCTATCGATTTTGGGGGTAGGTTCGACTATTTTACGAATTATTTTGAATTCTTAAAAACGGACTTCAGATTCATCATCAGCGACCCCAAAAACCCTTAGTTACCTGATTTCGCAACAATCGTAAAAATAATTCGTAAAGTAGTCGAACCTACCCCCAAAATCGATAGGGTGATTTCTACCCTTCAAACGGCTTTCGTGCCGATATAACAATATACGTGTCCAATAGTTTTCCATGTACTACTTGTATGCCAAGTTTCAGGAAAATCGCCGCGTATGACATTTTCCTAGTGTTCCTTGTCAGATACTTAGCACAGACGTCAGGTTAGCCTCAATACATCCAGGCACGTCCTGGGTGTATCGAGGCCGACTTATTGTGCTTTAAATGTTCCGGATAACAGATAAATAACAGAAAATAACGATGGAAATTACCTTGATCTATGTTTAATATTGACCGATTATCCTAGTCTTCAGTCATATGGATATACTTGTCGAATGTAACGATTAAATTCTTTTTCGATCAAAGAATCTCTCAACTTTTACAATTTATTGGATCAATTTCCTTCAAACGCGCTTTCCTTGAATATTATCCTTCTCCTCTTTCGTAAGTTATCTCATTTTTCATGGACAGACTCGTCAAACCTTTGCCGTCAAACGTACCACTTCTCTTCGCACTACGATTTTCAAATTGACAGATTGCGCGCCGAAGGCGGTAGGCATCGACGGGTTTGTTCGCAATGCGCGACGAAATGACGATAATTGCGAGCGTCTCTCTCGAGACTTCGAGACGCGCTGGCGTTGGCGCTGGCGCTGGCGCTGGCGTGTCTTTTAAGTCCGCCTTAAGATTTCCGTTGCTGCGCACGCGCAAGAGTTTTTCCGCGTTCAAACGGATTGAAGCGGATTTTTGATTTGCTCCGCGATTTTCGTGCCGTGTATACTTACTTACATACATACAGCTGGTCACAGTCACACGCATATCAATGCATGTGGAGACGGTGGAGATCACATGGTGGACTGGTGGAGACGAGATCAACAGTGATCAACGGTTGATCGTTTTTAGACAAAATTGCATGAATTAAGACAACGTGTTTGCCTGGTTTGCGGGGTTTGCCACAGTTTGGTCGGTCCTGTTGAACGTTATTTCACATCTCCGAATTTCCTTCGAAAGCAGCACGATGGAACTGGTCAAAACGGTTGCACCTAAAGTTAGTATATTTATCGTCGTCATACAGAGCCTAAAATGTGCTTGAAATTTTGGTGATGCGTTAACTGAATCTAAAGCCAATGAATATAAGTTAATAGTGAATATACTGGCAAAAACGAAAAGAGGAACTAGGCATAATTTAAACATAAAATATATATTATTTTTCAAATAAAGAGGACCGTTTACATAATCAGAATACAAAAGGAGAAAGAATGAAATATAGAGGGGACAATAATTCTTTTTTTGTTCCTTGTCAACAGATCAAGGACAGGAAACCTTTGCACACACTGGTTGCAAACACCTTGGTTGGTGCTGACAGGACTCTCAGATCTTGCAAATCGAAAGAGGCAAAAACGAAACGGTAAGTTATCTTCAAACAAGCATTTATTATGACAACGCATTACGAAAAGGGTTAGAAGTATATAGATTGTAAGTACGGTGCGTTTCTTAGGGATGTAACAAATACAGGGGAAAAAAATACTTCAAAATGCACAAAAGTAACTAAGAAGAATAAGGCTGTCCAGACTACACGAGAGAAGATACAAATTGAAATAGAAGACTTAACATCAGGTATACTCCAAAATAGCATTTTTTTCTTCGCTTTCCATATTCTTTTGATATTTATTTTAAATCTGGATTTTGTCAAAAGGATAAACTTTTATCAAAGTATTTTATCTGATTTAGACAAACCTAGTGAGAACTATTGGCAAATTATGGCTGAAAGAAGACAAACGGCACTTGTGGATGCCTTAAAAGAAAATGAAAAGCTCGTACGACAGATTGAAAAGTTAGAAGAGGAAAATCATGTTTACAAGGAAATGTTGGATGAGATGAGAACGCTTGTTGAAGTACTACAGGTAATATTGCCTACAATATTGTATTAATATTGTATTGACATCTCATTACTACTTTACACATTATTAATAATAAGAGAATTTACATATTATGTTTTATTGCAGGAGCAAATTGAAGACGATAGAAACGGTATAAATAATTCGTTAGATGACAGTGCTCTTTGATTTGAGTTTGCTCATTGAGAATTCCTCAAACATAAGAAAAGACTAATATACTAGTGACTACGCTGATAATTCATAAAAAAATATTTATAATTTTAGCAAAGTGTTCAAAGTATTTGATTGCCATTTGCACATCTAGCCATTCAACATTTTAAAGTTTGACGTAAACAAATAACATTTCTTTTTCTCTTGTAATAGAGTTATTTAACACTTTATATTAATATCACAAATTTGTTAACCGTTAATGTTAGATATACGAGTAACAAAAATTAAAATTAATCAGCTTTTTAACATGTATAATATAACAATAAGTGGACAGTTAAAATACAAAATTTTCTGTTTAAAGTATCTTTATGACAAAGAGCAGTTTTGCCTGTTCCAGTAAATACTTATATTCCAAGTGCCAAGTGAAGTTATTAGATATAAACGTATTAATGTGTGTATAGCCATTAAGAATTAAAAAGTTATTTAATCTGAAATTAAGAAATTTTTGTACGTTTTATGTGTATAATAAATTTTTATTTTATGATAATCATTGATAACGTCTTAAATATTGAATTGTGAACATAAGATATTTAAAACACAGTAGTCTCAGAAATTCTTATGACACTTTATTTAAAGCTCTTGGCTCACCAATTACAAATATATTAAGTTATGACTTTTTTTTTAGATATGATTCATGTGTGTAATACACGTTAAAATGAGATACGTTATTGTGCGTGAAAAAAGTCGTTACGTATAATTATATATTATTTAAAATTATAGTTATATGAAACTATATAATTGTGATTAAAATTACTTTACCATGTCTTAAGCCTTGTGTCCACGATATTAGAAATCGCTTCGTGATCTCGGACGGAAAAGGAATTAACCAATCACATTTAAACAATTTGGCCAATTGATCAATGCGATTGATCAATTCTTTCTCCGTTCGACATCTCGGAGAAATTTTTAACATCGTGAACACAAGGCTTTAGTTTGTGTTTATCCAATAAGTTAATGAAAAATGCGAGTGATTAAGAGAGAATTCGACTGAAAATTGCAACTAAATCCATGCACTGTTTTAGGAAATTATAAAACAGAAAATGATCCAAAGCAATCGGTCATTGTAGCCACACTTCTCAAGAACAAATTAAAAATAAGAAAAAGTAGCACAGAGAAATGTTTCAATAAGTATTATCTTCCTGTGAAGTCTTATTAATATAACAATTGCATCTTTATTTTAAATAGAAATGATTTTTTTATATAAATTAATTTCGAGGAATATTCTACATAAAAAATGTTATTAAAAAATATAGTTATACGTTCCATTTTGTAAATTTCATATTTTTTTTAAAGATAACTTCGAGTACATGCAATTACTAATTTATTTTATTTAAAGTGAGGAATGAGAAATGGATATTTTCAAAAAAGAGTATTAAAGTGTAAAACACGGTAATTTTGTGATTAATAATTTTTTAATTAATTGTGACAGTACAAAAGATTATTGAGCTATTTTTAATATTGTCAAAAATTAACTACGTGTATCAGTTTAAGTATTCCCGAAATGGGTTACAATTCACTTCAGACTACTTTACTTACAATTTTCAATTCAATCATTAATTTCTAATCCTAGACATACACGGACGATGATCAAATTTATCTAATACAAATCGACCGCACTCGCGCGGAGCCATACATCTCATTAAGAATAAGCTATTTTCAAAAGAGTACTAACTTTAAATTAAGCTATTCCTATATACTACGATATACATTGCGCAATCCCTGTGCCGACAGGCTAGACGGTAGTCCAGATTGCAAATTAAGGCCCGGACACATAGAAAAACTTAAGCAGTAAAACTCAAGCAGTAAGCAAATCAGCCAATCACAGTCAAGAACTTAAGGCACGGCCCTAAGCGGTAGCGAATCCATACCGTTGATTTCTTACTGCTTAAGTTTAACTGCTTAAGTTTTTCTATGTGCCAAGGCCCTTTTAGGCCGCAATCTGGATAGCAGATCAAGTCGCAGAGATTCAAACGGAGATCCAGGTGGATCAAACGGGTGGTTCTCAGAAGGTGGCTTAAGACGTTGAGCCAGTCAGCGAATCAAGCAGCAGCAGTCCACGTAGCAGACTGCGTTGATTACTTGTTCTAAAAGTAAAAGAGCCACGCACGTTCGACGTTTGACTGCTACTGAGCGGCTTGGTCTGCTGAACGCGACCAATGAAAAACGCTGTCAAAAACTGAACGAGTGCGCAGCGTCGGGAATTACACCATGGTTTGCGGTTTGCGCCATTTCTGCAACTGGAAAACAACTAAACAGTAAACAAACAAGTACTCGGCAGTTGACGGCACCTGATAAAAGAAAATATTTCTGTATCCTGTGCGAGATCCACAAGTCGGATTTATTTCTTTGTACGATATTACAGTGAAAGTTTGAGGAGCATTAAAATGTCGGAGTATGATAAAGTGCGGACGGGAAAATTAGTATTGAAAGGCGAAAAATCAAGGTATAACCTCCATTCTCTCATTGTCGTTTGGAATTTATTTTAATCGCATTCCTTTTTTTTTCGATATTTCTCATTCATCGTTCCTTTCCAGACCGAAGAAGCGAAAATCTAAGAAACAAGAAAAAGAGCAGGAAACCACTGTGGAGGATAAAGATACCCTTACTCATGGTATTTATTAATTTTTTGGTTAAGTTGTCAAGCTTAGATTCTTCACTTAATAATTTTGATAAAAGTATTTAATTTTGTTTTTGTTTTTTTTGCGTAAAAATAAAGATTTAAAAAACAAAAATCGCCGCTCAATGCTCTAAAAACAGTGATCAAGTTGCTAAAGATTTTTCTTTTTTGAAAATTAAGGTGCCTTCAACGCCGTGTCGGGATTATATGGCACAAGTGTACTTGTATTTTACTTCCAAAGTCCAAAACCAACCAAATAATACTGAGTTAATTAGAGTTTCTTCGTCTGTTATGTCACTTTGCCTATCCTCTTCGCAAATTTAATAATCAAAATGCTAAAGATATCATATTCAAAGGAAATCTATTGTAATGATGGCGTATTTGGAAAATCTATAATCATAGTTACGAAACACAGTCCCCTACTTTCTGTACATAGCAATTTACGTCACAATTATATATTAGATTTTATATTTTGCTTGCTATTTGTTATAGCGCATGCTTACTCCCCTTTATTTTGTATCGCAGATTTCTTAATCTGTAAATCATTTGTAGCACTTACTGATCTTATTGTTAGAGTAGCAATTCTTGTCTCTCTTTCAATCCTGTATTTTTACATCAAAAAGATCAAATGAGTACTCTTATCAAAATTTAAGATGCAAGATCTAAAATTTATATTTTACAAATTTTTTAATTCTGTGTAAAACGTTTGTAATTTATACAGATGACGTTTTGTTTTATAGGAGGTTGGTGGAAGGTTAAGAATGTAGCTGAAGTCACCGGGACAGTAGCGGTCGAATTTGGAAATCAAACTTACATGAAGGCACTGGATAATGGATTGTTTACTCTTGGGGCACCGCACGGCGAAGGAGAGAGTCCATCGCCGGAAGAAATATTAACAGCGTTTCCCGTGAGCGAGAATAAGGTTGCCTTGAAATCTGGATACGGCAAATATCTTGGAGTTGATAAAAATGGCGTTGTTATTGGACGAAGTGACGCAGTCGGTTCTATCGAACAGTGGGAGCCAATTTTTCAAGTAATTTCCATATGAATATTAAAATAGATATTACGAGTTTGGTTAAAAATTATTTTGTACGTCTCTCTTTTAATTGATTTTTTCAAACACTAAATTAATTAGAAAATCCATCGAATAGAAGATCGTTGATTTTTACTGTCCGTAATATCTTATTATTTATTAATTTATGTAACATCAATAAAATATAGACGTAGTAATTTCACAGTTAAATAAATTTTTAATTGTTGATTAGAAAAATTTTGCATTGCCATTGTTTTTTAAATATAATTTAAATTAATTGTGAAATTGCATTGTTTTCCAGGATGGCAAGCTTGCGATATTAAATAATACTGGATGCTTCATGTCGGTTACAAATGAGGATGATATAGTTTGCCAGAATAGGACAGCTGGATCATCAGAGTTTGTTATTATAAGAAGTATAATACAACGTTCTCAGAGTCCTAGTAGGGATATTCCGAAAGAGGAACAAGGCTCACTCACGGAGGTTGAAGTAAATTATGTGTGAGTATGACGTGGAATTTTATAAATAATCGTATAATCATATAATTATTGAACGGAAGATTGTTCAAATCTTATATTAGAACTTTTACGTTTTGCGTTAATTTTTCCGCTATCTCTTTTATCCTACTTTAAACCAGATGTTTAAAAGTATATTTCTAATATTAACAATATTTAATTTCCCAGGCGAAAGTTTCAAAAGTTTCAAGATAAAAAGTTGAGGATAAATAAGTCCGATCGTTCTGAGCTGGAGAAGGCAAAAACAGAAGGAAATCTGCATGAAACTCTATTAGATAGGAGAAGTAAGATGAAAGCTGATCGTTATTGTAAATAAAATCAATATTTATTGTGAAGTTTCTACTGTAAATAAATTGTGAAACGCATTTTGTTTTTGTCTCATTATTTATTACCATAAAAAAATTTCAAGAATAAAAACGTTTTATTAAATTTTTAAATAAAATTTATAAAAATATGTACTTAGAAGAAAATATTAATTGCATGTTTTTGCATATTTAAAAAATATTAATTAGTATCATACATATATACATGTAGCCGAAGAGTACAGAACAAAAAAGCTCAATAGGTTTATTAGACAATGCAAATTTTTTTAGTATTTAAACATTTTATAAGTCTTATAACGCCAAAAGCGATTATCAACTACAAATACTACGATGAATTATAAATCTTAAATTTGCTAAAATAAAAATACACGAGAAA
Organism: Temnothorax americanus; assembly: GCF_048541705.1. NCBI lineage: Eukaryota > Metazoa > Arthropoda > Insecta > Hymenoptera > Formicidae > Temnothorax > Temnothorax americanus. The sequence continues at coordinate 2,089,419 of NW_027509442.1, read as the reverse complement.
AAAAAATTAGTGAATTCAGCCTACAGACTTCTTTAACGTTAAGGATTAATTAATTAGTGAAAGAAAATGACAACATACTGCATGAAATTATATTTATTATAGTTATTTTTGCATGAAAGATGGAGTTGCAACAATGTATCCGATATAAAAAGCATATTCTATATCTAAAATATAGTTATATATAAAATTTCTCTACACATGTGTAAATCTTACGTAAATCCAAAGTCACAAATTAGATGATGTATTTTATATTAAAAAATCGGAATGTGCTTAACTCTGATAAATTATAGAAATTATATTACTTTGGCTAGGTTGGCACATTTCGTAAGGAGATTCACAGAGAAAAATATTCATAAATCATCTATTCATATACAATAAAAAGGTACAAACCGCGTCATATATCTTTCGTATGAAATGACTTGATTTTAGAAATATCACAAAAAGCCAAAACTTGCCAAAGATTCTCACGTGCAAAGATACGCAAAATAACTATTCGGAAAATCTTTGCCAAGTCTGTGCCCTTTATATATAGTCATCGTTCAACGTTCAAAATCAATAATTTGTATGCCTGGGTATGGGGTAACGCAGTACTAGAACACTGTCAGCCGATATGATAGGCAATACGTTGTCACAGTGATGATTCACTAAATGACTTACGCTATCAAATACACGATCTTTTGTGCGAACCTGTAAATTAAAATTTGTACTACCTTGTATGACCATCGCTTATCGAAATTCAGGTCTAGAAAAATATCTAAGTGTAGATTTATACACAATCGATAAGAGTATTTTAGTAATTATCGATTGCAAGCTAACTTTTGGGTTGGTAATTTTGTTATATAAATTTCGTTTTATACTTACGACGCCTTCAGGATCAATTAGCAACAAATGTTTTGGGGTATTATTATTCATTCCAGTCAGAACGTACTGGCCGGGGGAACCTTGTGACTCTCGAACCAAAAAATCGCCATCCTTACAATGTGAAATAAAAAGCAGATATAAATTCATATCAGACAATAAGAGATTTTTATACTCTATGACATTTATATTCTTTATACTCTATGATAAAAATATATTTACTCTAGTAAGCATGGATTCCGCTTCAGATCGGCTAACACTTCCGTGAAACCAAATTTCTTGGTTTAACTGCTGTTTCTGTGATCGGGGACTTAGTCTGTTCATATCGGATATCGCAGAACTGAACGGCTCTGTAATTTATAAATAAAGCTCGACATAAGTATAGTAAACGAGTAAAAATCAAAATTGTTACAAACTTTTGATATTAGAATAAATTTCTTCATATAAAAATATACTTGCGATTGTAACGTAATTATATGATAAATTATAGCGATCGAAACAAGACGATATTATTTTAAAAGACTTTTATGATTTGACACAGTATTAAAAAATTTTAAATCTTTACTAAGAGTGAGAATAAAACAGTAATTCTCTTACGCATATCAAAAACGTCAAAAAGTGATGCTGGATCACGATGATTGTCTCTGCTTGCAGCTATGACACTGTCGTTCACGTAATTGTGCTCAGACATTATATTTAAATTCGTTGATGGAGTGCTATCCGAGTTTAAATCAATTAGATTCCCAGTTTCTGTGAAAAAAAAATGATAAAACATAGGAATAAATGTAAAAGAAGAAGATTATAATGTATAATAAAACTTAAATTATTAAACCTTTTATTTTATTCAAACAAGTATTTTATAAAAGATATTACCTGCTACCTGTCTGTCTGCAGCAGATGAGAATGAATCAACTGCAATACTTTGTGCATGAGTGCGCGCATGATTTTGATGATGCTTCAGATTAGGCAGTGTAGATGCTGTATTAGGCAAAGGAGGTACTGGTGGTGGGCCAATATCTGGCGGTACTTTCCCTGGCAGATCATTGTAATAATCCCTGTCCACCTCTCTGACACCGTTTAGCACGGGACTAACAAGTAAATACGCATAATTATAAATAACAGAGACCGTTATAACTTTAGATCTATAAATCAATTTCTACAACTTACTGCAGAGAACTTGGTTTTGTAAGAAACTCTTTAAACCTGAGCTCGAACGCTTGTCCAATAGTCGATATAACATCCTGGGCTAAACCACCTGTACATTCAAGCACGTAACAAGCGCGCCACTCTTGCATATTTTTAGCAACGTACGCAACAAAATCCAGTATTTCCTGTTACACAATACAATGTAGCTTTAATTTTAAAAGCAAAACAATATAATACGTGTAATCATTGTAAATATAACTAATATAAAATATAACCAAACTATATAACTAATACAGTGATTGTTATAATTTTATACAGCTATATTTCATGCATGTACAAAAATAGTGAGATGGAATATACAAAAAATAGTAACGCAATGTGTATACTCTTTACCGTATCGCCGCCTGAAGCAAAGGATATACGTGGCATATCATGTTTCGCAATAATATGTCTAGTTTCAATGCTAGTCAAGGATAAGCTGCAACTGCTAATGGTTAAAGTAACATTAACAGCACTGTGCTCCATGCGAGGCTTATCTGCTATAGCTCTCAACACTTTCTTGTCAACCTGTTCAAGAGAAATTTAATGAAAATTGTAAGCATAAATACAGTTATCTGTAAATATCATAATTTTCTAGTACCCTTCTCTTTTTGTCAGCAGATTTTAATCCGGCAGCTTCGCAAACTCTGTTTATGCATTCCCTAAAATAACATAAAAAGTAGTTTATCGTATGCTCGAAAATATCTACGACAAAAGTTATAATTCACAAAGTAGTGCTTTACGACTTACTTAGCTACGCACGATCGTGTTTCAAAATCCAAGCTTTTCATCGACGTATATACTTCGAGACATCCAATATACTGTAATATTTCAAGTAGACAAGGATTAGACATAAAAGGTAAATAGATTGTGTGGATCGATAGATCCATCGCGCTAATACTTGGAATTAATGACATTTCTGAACTAGATTTCCTGCGCTTATTGCCCTTCCCTTGCCGTTTTCATCTCTAATAGCTAAGGTGTGACGCTTTACCTTAGGGACGTTCGTGCTTCAAAAGTAATAGGATCACATCCTGCTAAAGCAAACTTTAAGGCAGGTTTTATCGCACTAAATCATGCTCAAGAAAGCGTAATAACAATACTGTCTTGTGAATAATAATCACTAATCAGAATCTATTAATTATATAGTGTAATACCTATATATTTCTTCATTATATAATATTTTATTATATTTTATACACTTGTGTGTATGAGGTGTAATTTTTTCAATATTTAATTTTCTATACTACTAGTGTAAATTCCTGTTAAACATACATATATATGACGTACATATAATTAAATATTGAATAAATTACACCTTAAGTAAAATATATTAAAATATTACTATAGACGGTAACGAATAACAAGAAAAAATGTTATTGTATTTATTAATAATATAACGGTAACGAGAAGGAAAGAGAGAATTTTAATGAGAACGTTGATACTCGGGACGATAAATGAACCGCTCTTGAAGCACGAACATTCCTGACGTGGAACATTATAATGAGCCTTATTAGAAGCCTCAAGCTACGTTCTAAAAGGTCTGTAATTTTTGCTTTGTTGCTAAGATACGATAAGAGAAAAGAAGCAATAACAAATTCCCTCGAAAATCAAACTGATGCTTCGTCTTTATACAGTGTTCTTTATAGCTATACATGTACATATATTATTATTTTACTATTTTTATTTTTCCTTTTTATAAATACAATCCAAATGTATTAAAAGTATATCGGGGTGAATATGAGGAATACATATAAGAGCCACCACAAAATGAATAGAAAAATATTCTTTAAAATTAAATCTGATAATATATATATTCAAGAGTTAATAAAAAAATGATATAAATGTATATAAATTAATAAAATGTCAAAACTAACATTTGACTCCTCGATGATATTAAGCTTGTATTAAAAAATTTGAAATAAAATATTTAACTCTTTGCACTCCGCAATAAATTCAACATTTTGTTCTAACAACTCGATAATCAAATAAAAGCCTTTTATTTCTGGAAACACTAGATTTTATTACGACGCGTCGTCATATTTAAAGATTTGACAACATAAAATTACAATAAACTCTCAAAAATATCCAATGTGGAATGTGACTCATCGACATTTGAGACGCTGGAATGAAATCTAACATGTGTCGAGTACGGACTCCACTTCCGAATGCGTAGAGCTAAATGTAGTTAATTCTTTCTAATGTAACGTGATAGTATTGTGCTTTTTCGAAGAACTTCCTGAACTGTGTGCGTGTTTATGTGTATGGTGCACATCCAGTATTGTTTCTCACTCCAACTTATTGTACCAATATGCATCAGTTCTTCGAAAAAGAGAGCAGACGGCATGTGTAATTGTAATACGTATTATATAATGAATTTTCCAGGAGACTTCAAACTGTCATTCCGTTATATCTTATCAACAAAATAATAGATAACATACCTTCACTGTATAACTTATCCCTTCCTTACTGACTACATGATCCGGATGCAACCATCCCCTGGCTGGTTTACTGATGAAACTACTACCACCTGTGGCCATTGCTAAACCAACAAACACAAATGTCTCTTATTGCCGCATTACTTTCAAGATAGATACATGACAATTTGATTTTCAACTACTTGAGCTATTTTCTTCAGAATTATCACTCCCAACCGTTTATATGAATGTTGAAAGAAATAAATGTATATCCAACAATCTTGACAATATAACGTCGCGGATCATACAAACGAATTAACAATATGCAAAAACAATAATCGGTCCTGTCGAAGCTCGACGTTAACAATTTCGAAGTGATGCGCCGCAACGTCATATAATTTTATGCTCCCCAACGTTTCTTCTCGTTTCTTTTGCGAGAAACGTTGGAAGGAGATATGGAGCGGACTCAAAGTCAACACAGGGCGATACGCCCGATGTTTTCCGGACAAATCACACGCCCAGTGGTGTTTTTTTTTTTTTTTTTTTTTTTTTTTTTAAACTGTCAAAACGTCGAAGCGCGATCGTTGAACGCCAGAAAACGCCCGCGGATCACGTACCTGATGAACGATCCACCGAACCGATCCACCAGCGATCCAACCGTCTATTAATTGGTCGATGACACGTCGATCATTGCACGAGGAGTGACTGGCCGCCACACGGCACACGGCCTCGACTCGTCACCGATGATTCCGCCGATGATTCTGACGTCCGTCGAGCGCACGAGAGAGGATGGAGCATTGACATATATCACACACACACACACACACACACACACACCATAGGCGTGAACGCGGAGAGTGGAGTGCCGCCCATGTGCCGCCCGACAAGCGCAAGTGCGCAGCGATTTAAAATCCGTCTCGTAAACGCCGCGGTCGATTCGTCGGATCCAACGGTATACGCTAATCAGCTCTAATCGTCTATTTGATGACCCGTGATTTTTGATGCTGTCAACGAGGGTCCGTTCTTATTAGCTCAACTTTTTGCACACCGCGTTCAACTTTCCTCTTTTTCTCTCTAAAGGGAAAAAACAAAAAGCGTCCTGTTTTCCATTTGCTAGCTGGCCGCACGCTCTAGTTCAGAGTTTGTCCTTTTTACTCCACATTGGAAGAAAGAAGATAATAAAGGGCCGATTTCGCCATCTCCGATTAACTTGATCCTTCGATCAAACTTCACTCTTCATCTCTTTCTAACTTTCCCTCTTAGAAAGAAACGAAGAGTGAGTTCAATCGGAGGATCAAGTTAATTGGAGACGGTGAACTCGGCCCAAAAGATTATATATTTTTAATATATTTTTTTGCTTATATATATATATATATATATATATATATATATAGAAGAGAAAAAAAGATTAAATAACACAAGTATAGAAAATAAAACTTAGGGCAATTTCGATCAAACATTGATTAAATTGATCCAATAAGCTAAATCCATCATTTGATGGTGATTGAAATAAAACGAAGAAATATATATTTCCATTTTATATTTCAATGGCCGTGTCCGTGTTCTTACCTTTGGATCCAACCAATTACACTTAATTGCTACCTTTCGCTTCGCTCAGAGGTTCGGCTGACCGCAGCCAATGGCCGCGTTCAGGAAACACAACTGTTGAGTGAGCGGTCAGTGATTCTTTAATATGATTGGTTCTTACCTTTGGTTCTTCTCCGGATCTAAGTGTAAGAACCAATCATAATGAGCGCTCACTCAACAGTTGTGTTTCCTGAACGCGGCCATTGATTTATTTAAATGAAGAAATATGCGATATCCAACTTGTCCGATTATCAGATCGAAGTATCGAGTGACCACGTCGCCAATTGGTTGATTTAAAATAAAAATATCTGATTGGCCGGTCCAGCGGAAAAATTCCAGGCACCGGGGCTGTGAGTGGCCGTTGTCAAACGGGACACGCTCGTCGCTTTCCGTACTCTCCGACATAGCAGGTAGTGCATCAATGTATTTATGAACATCGGTTGAGTGATTGAGGCGCGTGTCCGGCGCGCCGCTCGTTCCAGCTCGTTCCTTTACGTTCGTCGTTCGAGAGGTGCGGTACGCACGGAGTAATCCGTCACAATCGGCGATATAAAGTAGCCGAAAGCGATTCAAAATGACTGAGACTCTACAGCTAAGGGGCACGCTTCGAGGCCACAACGGATGGGTCACGCAAATCGCGACGAATCCGAAATATCCGGACATGATATTGTCTTCTTCACGTGGCAAGTATCGCCTCGTTTCGAGGCCCTATCTCCCTTCGATTTCCCATTTTTTCGACGATTTCGAAAATTCCGATTTCTTAGCTGTAGCCTAATCCACCGGTATGAGAATTTCGCTTAATTTTTTTATTTTAATTTTTTTATACTACAAAATATGATTTAACTCAATTAGATTTAATATCCCATCTGTTCGTTATAGCAATTGTGGAACCAAGAGTGACTTTGACCAAACTTCGACAAAATCCGTATCCAACTTGTATATATTACGTATACGCGTGCTAATTTATTGTTACACGTCATCTTATACTCCATTACCTCTACAACCTTCTCCAGTATTTTATAAAGCTAAGGATCAAACCTGAGTTGTGAGCCAGGTGGCAGACTAGGCGGCAATATTTTTTCTTAACAATTAATATAATTAGCGATTAATGCATTAATGCGATTGATAGAATTGCTTAATTGCAAAATTTGTAATTTATATTATTTGTTGTGCTCATTTCAATCTTTTTTTCTCATGTATCAAACAATACAAATTTGTTTGTTGTTTAATAAAATTATAATTTATTTATTGTAATAAAATAGTACAGATATTGCTGATCAAGTTAATTAAAGTTTGGTTTAGGTCGTCCTGAATCTTGGATAGTGACAGCAATCCCTCATATATCACTGTTTTCCATTCTAGATAAGACTCTGATCGTATGGAAATTGACGCGTGACGAAGCTAACTATGGTATCCCACAGAAGCGTCTCTACGGTCATTCGCACTTCATAAGCGACGTAGTTCTCTCGTCCGATGGCAACTACGCTCTGTCCGGGTCGTGGGACAAGACGTTGCGTCTTTGGGATTTGGCGGCAGGTCGCACGACCAGAAGATTCGAGGATCATACCAAGGTGTGACTCGTCAACCGTCCGCGTCGCGACGATGCATATTCGAATTTTTTTCGTATAACGGAGACGAAAGAAACATTTTCCATATTATGAAAGTATATCACTTCGTAATATGAGATTTTCTTTTCATTTGTCTTTATTACGAAATAATAATCCCATGGGAAATATGAAATGTACACTGAAGCTTTTTTTTTTTATTTTTTTTTTTAAATTGAAATAGAAGAGGTAGGCACCGATTAAATCGGTGATACCGTAAGTATTGACCCGATATTTACAAATTGTTGGACAGTATGTATATCGTTTTATTGATTGATCGTGAGTTCTGTTTCTGTTAAATGTAGGACGTTTTGAGCGTTGCTTTCTCCGTGGATAATCGTCAGATTGTCTCCGGTTCGCGGGACAAGACGATTAAATTGTGGAATACGTTGGCCGAGTGCAAATACACCATTCAGGACGACGGACACACGGACTGGGTGAGCTGTGTGCGCTTCTCTCCGAACCATGCGAATCCCATCATCGTCTCCGCGGGTTGGGATCGCGTTGTCAAGGTAAAGAACGAAGTTTACAAGATTCACGAATGTAAACGCAAAATATTCGATAAGAATGATGGATATCTTATATTTTACACAAACATGATATATCTATGAGTGTATGCGGATATGGGGCTGACATTGGATGCTATAATTTTGTTTATAACCGCGCGATAGATCCGTTAGTAATTTCAGCGATTTATCCGCTTCGCAGGTCTGGAACTTGACGAACTGCAGATTGAAGATCAATCATAGCGGTCATACGGGATATCTGAATACCGTTACGGTATCGCCTGATGGATCACTTTGCGCATCTGGTGGAAAGGTGCGTACGACACGTACTTAATCATATTTATCGTTCAAAACATCGTTGATCATACGAATGATATATCAATTCTGTTTCGCAGGATTGCAAAGCTATGTTGTGGGATCTGAACGACGGAAAGCATCTCCATACTTTGGACCACAATGACATCATTACCGCGTTGTGCTTCAGCCCTAATCGTTACTGGCTGTGCGCCGCGTTTGGACCGTGGATCAAAATCTGGGATCTCGAGACTAAGGAAATGGTCGAGGAACTAAAACCCGAGGTCGTATCTGCGACGAGTAAGGCGGAGCCTCCGCTCTGTTTGTCTCTCGCGTGGTCCACCGACGGTCAAACACTGTTCGCTGGATACTCCGATAATACTATTCGTGTCTGGCAAGTTTCTGTATCTAGCAGATAAGCACTTTGTAATAAAAAATTAAAATCCGGTTCTCAACCTAACCATTTATTTATGTTTTGTTATTTACAATTAAACAATACATAATATACGATGTCTACAATGTACAGAATTACAAGATGATGCGTAGGTCCGCTGTCACCTACAAGTCAAACTATAATCACGTCTATTTGTCTTTACTCTCTTCTGCTTTGCCGATCTTCCGTTCGAATTTTTGGAATTCCTTCTCAGCGATCTTATCCGTCTCGTCCTCGACTTGTATGACTCCAAGTACTTCGGGGATGTAGAATTGCATCATATTTTGTACGCCGTTCCTCAATGTTACTACCGAGCTTGGGCAATTGGTGCACGAGCCTTGCATCTTCAGTTTCACAATACCCTCCTCGAAACCCTGTTGCGATTATAAGAAATAATATTACATTATTCGAGATAATAGAGATGAATGAATATGAAATCTTTCTTGCTAAGGTTTGGGCGTAACAGTTACCATAAATACAATGTCACCGCCATCCTCTTGCACCGTGGGACGAATTCGTGTATCCAACAATTCCTTTATCATCTGAACAATCTCGTCGTCCTCCGGATTAATTTCTACAAAAATAAAAAACCATCAGCATTTCATCATTCCCTCGAACACTTTGTACAAAGGTCGAACTGTGAACTGTACGCGTATCCGCCGCAGGCTGAGAGGTTTCATCCATGACTGGCAATCCGCTCGCGAAAAAATCCATGACGGTGGCAAATATCTCCGGCTTCAACAGCTTCCACTCTACATCCTCGTCGAATTTCGTAACTGTGATGAAGTCAGGCCCGAAGAATATCGCCTTCACTCCCTCGATGCGAAACAACATTTTCGCAAGTGGCGAGCAGTACGCGTCCTTAGCGCTCGGAAAGTCTTTCGTACATCCTTCTCCCAATACTGGCACTCCCGGAATAAATTTCAGGCTATTCGGATTCGGTGTATCTTGCGTTTGGACGAACATGCTACGTCTCTGTTGACCATTTATCAGGGGATCGCGTTTAGGGAACAGCCTACAAACTGGAATTTCATTGTTGTACAAGTGCCTGACACCAACAGGGAGAGCTCTGAAAATAACATATATAAATGACTCACTGTTTTATTAGTTTTCTTGGAACGGTGATAGCAGACACCTTGCAAAATCTATCGAGGACAGATTTTGCAAGGTGTCTGCTATCAATTTTACTCATTCTTAATACCAACAGAACACGATGACAAATTGACTGTGGAAACCGAGCAGAACCTGCCACTTTACAATTTAAATAACACATTTCACATAAGTAATTATAAAATGACAAATTCTACTTGGTAGAATTGAGAGCAGACACAAGTGATATCAACCTGCCATAAAATTTTGCTCAAATCTGCTGACAAGCTAAAATGCACTTGCTTTACTGGTTAAGAAATGGCAAACTCTCCACTCGATTTCTGCAATCAATCTGTCATCGTATTACGTTAAAAAATCTGCTAACATTTTACTGACAAAATTCATAGCAAAATCTGTTTTTGATTTGACTATTGGATAAAGATATTCATATAATTATAATATATACAGTATGTGCTACAATTCTTCATATATTGGAAGGGACAATAAAATTGTAGGCCTTACGTTGAATATTCCTGTGCCAGTAACATCGTACTGATCGCAGGTACATCTCGCCTCACAGGAAGTTTATTAGACCTCCTGAAAAACATAGGTATGTTTACACAAACTTACGTTTGTCATTAGAAATGTATACGCAGCGGAAAAACGCACGTCTATTTGACAGAAAGATATAATCACTCACTGTACGCATTGCTCGTTGGTCAACGTTCTGTACAACGCCGGCCGGCTCGTGTGAATCGATCTAAAGATTTTGTCCATCGTTTCCAACTGTCTCTCTTCAAATTGTCAAAGACCTTTCCTCCTTTCGCCGACGCATGCACACGCGATGCCTCAGCGACATACGTGTTTCTCTACGTCGCAATTCACTAGATATAATTATAGCAATGCAATTACGGTTTGTTTCGCAAATCGAAGCGACTTCGTCGGCGACGTCGGCCAAACGTATATAAATTTCCGTTTGGCTAAATTATTGAGTGACTCCGTTATCAAGTATAACTTTGTTATGACTTTTGTAACCTAAAAGAATTCACGCTGATTCGCGCCAATCAGCTTTGAGAGCGCCGCGCAATCCCATCTGACCACAGCAGCTCACGGAGTTTTTTTTTTTTACCACCCAATTACTTAGATATTAGAAGATTATTAATAAAGAGGATATATATTTATAAAAATAATAATTACAATAATAATAAAAAATTTCCATTTATTACAAATTTATATGTATTTCTTATACAAAGCTATATAAAAGAAAAATATGACTTACAAAAACTTGTTATGTCTGAATTAATTATATGAATAACGTATAACGATCAATATACTGTTCTTCGGAAGAAGCAATTGATTTTTCACCGATACATCGCATCCTTTATTCCTCTCTACTAATCCAGTTTATCCATATAATTTCAAAATTTCTATATGTATAAAAGAAATTTACATTTGTTATAGTTATATTATTATATCTTTCGATCAAAATATGAAATAATTTCCAATCGATATAAAATATAAGTATAAACAGAACTGTAAAATTGCATGGATTTTTCATGCATGGAAATTACACCGATGAAAGATACACGGTGTGCCAGAAACTCGGCAGATATATGAAAAGGCTACAGAGTGAACCTGAATGATGACAATACTGAGGGGAAACATGTGTGTTTACGATGTGCAGAAACGGTAATCACAAATTCGGGAAAGAAAGATAGATAAACTCACAATTATTATTTAACTAACTAATTTCTCCTATTAATATTAATATTTACGAGTTCTGCGCAAATTGTAAACACATATTCCATTTTCTATATAATAGTATCTCATCCAGGATTTCTATTAGAATCTTTTCATATATCTACCGAGTTTCTCTACCATGTCCATGTATCTGCACCATCAGGCACATCACCATCTTTTATCACCTTTGAATATACGACGCATGAACATTTGTGACAATAATAAACTTGTATAGCGCTATCGCTATTGCTGTATGTTAGACGTTAGACCAAAGAGCTTCGTACATACATCTTGAGAGCAATGAATTTCCCCATTCTGTATTTTATTCACTTAAGACATCACTTAGAGTGATATATTTTTATAAAGCGGAATTTATGCTAAACTATAATTAACATAAATTAAATATAATCGAGGCTCTGATGATTTCATCATCAGCAACATTTAGTCACGCGCGGATCTTCCAATTTAAGTACCTCCTGTAAAATTGAGGTATACGGGGATTGACTATGGTTGAGTTCGAACCTGGAACCTGCCCATTACGAATTGATGACTCTCGCACGGAGCCACACGTCACCCCGTAAGATACATTTCAACAGCGTTATACATCACTCACTTTTTACTCACTTCAAATTGAAATGATGCAGGTTACATTCAACTTTTGGCAAATTTGGAAAAAATTTGAAATCGTGCACGGCATAAAACGCATCCGCAATCGAATACCAGATGATGTTCCATTGGACGCTGTTGTATTCATTAGAATATTAAATTATTGAGATCAAACATTTTACTTTCGTCAGTTTGTCTTACACAAATCTGAAATAATTTTGAATAATCTTAAATTGTAGATAATACCACCAATCTCAAAGGAGTAAAAGATAATAAATCAGAATTTTATGCGAATTTTTTAGTGAGATTTTTCTAAATTAATCTACTAATAATTTTTTAAAATCTGATATAGCCAAAGTATAAAAAACATTAAAAATTACAATTTTTATTAATATTTTATTAATTTTTTATAACTCATTTATTTCCAAATACAACTATATATAATCTTGCCATAAAATGTACTGATTTTTATTATTAAATCCATTTTTTTTAATCTCGTAAAATATTTGCAAAGCATTATCCATTTACCATTTCTGAAATATGAACCATACATACAAATCAAACAATTATATAATTATATATACAATTAATAAATAACTTTTAAACTCTATATAATAAAGGCTCATAATATTGTTTAGTTTTATTTTTCATTTTTATTATTTATTTTTGCCATATTTTTTGTACATATATTTAGAGTTCCTCGTATCTCTTTTGATAAACATATTTAAAGTTTAAAGGCAAATTATGTAAATATTGATTTCATATAAATATAATCAACATACGTTTCTTATCATTTTCTCTACATTTAATATTATACATTTATATATATTTAGATGATGTAGAATAAAAATAAAATCTTTGAACAAAATTGTAGTAATAACATAAAATAATATACTATTTTTTTAATTGCTTTTCAATATTAAATAACATATCGAGGTGGATTTATAAAATGGAGATCATTATACACTACAGAATCGTCTACTTCGGTGTGGCCTAATGTTGTATGTTCTTTACGAATACCTCCAAAAACTATCAGTTCTCCCCTTCCCATTACAAGAGAATACAGAATTCTCTCATCAGGCCCCGAATGATCGTTTTGCTTCAAGGGAATCCACAAAGCGTTGCAGTCATCCGAAAGAACATTGGTAATATCCAATACAAATATCGACAATGTGTTCTCAGCTTTTTTGGATACTTTCGTCAGCTGTGTCTTCTTATTTCGAATTTTCTCTTCCATTCTCCTTAGTGATTCTAATTGACGTTGTCTGTTCGTGTTCGAATTCCCACGCAGAGGTTGATCGCGAAATGCGGCCATGCTCAGAGTATTATCACTGTAAAATGGTATTGTTTTTGGAATACTGGACGCTTGCGATGAAGCGTGTGCATTTTGCGAATGTGACCTGGAGAACGCTCCGTGCCGTCCATTTATATTTTCATCTTTGTCCACAGTAGATACGCTTCCCTGCCTAAAAAAATTCAATTGATCAATGATAACAGTGTAAAGTCCTTTTACAATCATTTGTCGATCGTGACTCTCTTTATAATAATGCCGTGTTATAAATATCATTATAATTGCAACAGACCTTTCAGGCAAAAGATTTGACTCGCACAAACGTGACGAAGTACTCCTTTGACAGGCAACCTTTTTCAATGAGATACTCATATCACTTGGCTTGGTTTGACGTCTATTTTTGCTAAGTACAATAATATAATTTCCCACCTATGCAAATAATAGTATTATAAGTATTAAGATCTAGCAATGTACAGGGTTTTTCCAAAAAATGGCAATAAACTTAAAAGAGTCATCGATGTGATCAAACTGAACAACTTTTGTTAAATAATTCGTATCCGACGATTCCTTGAAGCGTTAGGCGTCAGACCAATCTAACCCTTTTAAGTTTGTTGTCACTTTCCAGAGACACTCTGTATACGTAGCCTAATTATATTCAACGAACTTGCGTTTAAATGGAAACTAAATTAGATACTACCTTACAAGCTTGATGACACCAAATATGTGTTGGTGCCCACTCTGTATTGCGCATATTAATTTTCCTCCACGTCCAAGACACACCTTCCATCGTTAACAACCAAGCATCATTCATAGCAGCATTTGGTCCTGTGCAACCTCCTATATATTTTCCACGCACACAAGCATATAATTATTTAATTATATGTATTCTGACATTAATAAATGGAAATTTTATCTTAATCAAGATGTAATCTTAAGAATAATTAAGAATACCAAGCACAAGTAGATGCTTCTCCCCAAGTTCAATTTGCGACTGGCCGTAACGTGGCTGCGGCTTCAAATTTGATGTACTTTGCTTGTGCCAGGTATACGAGTCCAAATTTAAGCACCATACATCATTGGAGCTATAAAACAAGCAATATGATGCATAAATATATTATACGTACATGTTTTGTTTCTGTACGCGTAGAGATAATTTTACAAAAATATACCTATTATATCCATTGCAGACTCCTCCAAAAACGACCATCAAGTTCCTATGTATTGTCGCAGAATGTGCGGATGTTGGCGGTGGAGTTTCTAACGTGTTTATAGCAGTCCACTTATTCGATTTTATAGAGTATACATGTAATTCATTAAATAATTTCCATTGCTGAAAAAAAGATTATCTCTTGTAATATATTTTATTATACAATACACGCATATTTTTTATTAACTTTCAAAGTTCCTTTTCTCGAAAACAAGGCTATGTTGAAACATTTATTCTATTATTTTGAGCCATAAAATCATTCCGTCATACCACCTATTTCAATCTATATATGCATATATGTATTTTCAATTATTATAATACAAAGAATTGTAAATAAAATAAGTAATACAAGTTATAAATAATATAATTTGTAACAAAATTTTTTTGTAACATTACAGTTCGGCTATTTGTCTTCCAGAGATCATGATCTGATTATATAAATTTAGTTAAAGAATGCTCTTACAGCAATATAAGTTTACAATATGCTTAGACAATATCTTAAAACTGAAGCTGGTCAGTTTCTTGAATAGTTACCTGATGCAACGGATATGGTGACGGATGAGACCAGCCTCCGAACAAAATCAAACTTTTCTTATAATAAAGCATAGTAGCACAAGCTTTAGGCGACGGATAGCTGCCCATGGTGATCGGCCTGACCCACGTCCTCGTGCCCAAATCTAACTGCCACAAATCATTGAACGTCGTCCATGTAGCTGTGCAGCCACCAAAGACGTACATGGAATTGTCGTATATACAGGCAGAATGCGAGTGTCTCTTTCCAATGGTAGATATCCAATGCATAGACGGCACCGAGTTCCACAGCAACGATCCAAAGGCGACGGACTTTTGAAAGTGAGCTTCATTGTGTTCTATCACGTCTAAATAAACGAGATACAATTATTAGTATATCGAGAATTTATATTTTGCACCAACACACGCGCATAACGCATCTACACGTTGAACGTACAAACGAGCGTGTAAAGGAATAATGTAAAAGAAACGTGTATGTACTTTTAGTAGCGCGGTACCATCTTTTGCAAACGAGCCTGCACTCCTGGAGATCTCTGTAAGGCGGTATCAAGCTCAGGATGTACTCCAACAGCTCGTCGGGCAGATCGTTGATTTTACATTGCATTTTGCATGGAGCAACGGTTACGAGGGTGCGACAATAATCGACTGTACTTTGCGAAAAACTGTCTGGATCGGGCTTCTCATTTCCACGTCAGGATGGACAGAAGTTCATTCTTTAAAAGTACATTGTTTTTACGGAAGGAGTATCGCTGCACAGACCTTTTTATTCGACGAACGTACACGTATCTTCTTTATCGCACGTGACAATTTTGATAGTTTCCACGAAATTTATGACGCTTCGCGATAGTGCGTGGGATACGTGTAATTCAAATTGGAGGAAAAAAAAGAGGAATACGCTAAAAAATGCCTCTTCGTTGCACTGTTTTTTCGTCAACCGTCATGCTGCCAGTTCTACAGATTGAATATACTCGGCTAGGGTATCAATGTCAGGAATGTCAGGATGACTGTTGACTGTAGGCCTCGAATCGAAATAGAAAAAGACAAATGTAAGTACGACGATTGAACACAGCTTCTATTTCTATACTACATAAGATTCGTTCTTTTTCGAAGAGCTTCCTAACCTAACTGATGCACGCTAAAGGCACTAAAGGTAAGTCCACAATAGGCGTAGCGGGCCTTTAACCGTAAAGGTGGCTTTTCACGTTGACGCTCGACCAACTCGAGACGCTATACAATCACATTTTTCACACACACACAAGTTTGCTAAACGATGCATTTGTCATTTACGGCAAACGGCAATACGCAGGTCGCAGACTGGCATTCGTTGAATAATACATATGCGTTATCTCAATTACAGGCTATTATTAAATAAAATAGAAATAAAATGGAAGAAAAACCCGTCGCGCGTGTTTTCTCTGCTAGTTCAGCTATTTGTAAATATATACGTTCTCGAAACGTGTCTGAAATGTGTGGCAAGGGGGGAGGGGAGGGCAACCGGCAAGGTCGCCCGTTCCGAGTTCTCTAATCACACGCTCTATACTCTGCACAAACTGCAAACTGCGTGCCCGGTGACGAGCGACGAGCGGCGCTTTATACGATCGTTCCGGCTTTTGAAGAAATGGCGGATGTCGAGGTGAGCGAGTCACGTGGAATGCGAAGAAAATTCTCGCGCTACTCCGTACACCGTCGCGTTATTATAAATCGGTGCGTTTTGTTGTAGCTAGCAAAAGCCTTGAAGGACCTGCCAAATCGAGTTCAGACCGCCAGCAAGAAGGAGCGGCGTGAGATTCTGCAAAATGTCGCCAGCGTATTGTCAAATCCCGGTAAGGATGATCGCGGGACGCGGACACGCGTTATTTTTTGATGAGAGATAAGCGACACTTTATACGCGCGGCCGGGGTGACGGCGTTATGAAAATAAGGAGGGCGAGAGGGGGAACCGATCAGTTTTCGGAGCACCGACGTGATTTGTCTCCGCGACTCGTGCACAGTTTTTGGCAAAAACTGTCACAAGCTTATTGTCTAGAACAGTCCAGAGTCGTTTATTTACACAATATTGTCTTTTAATTGTTTTACTAAGTATCTGTCTCCCTCTCAGTCTTGGTTCTGATCTGTTATAATTATGTGATCTATCTGAAAGATTATATATAAATTACGTTGTACGCCAACAGAAGTTTCCATAACGCCAATGAGGTTTTAAGGTCAAAAATATTTCCCTTGAGCGCTGTCGAAAACATCTGACATATTTAAACTGAAAATTACCTGGCACAGGTGGCACAAATGTTTATCTAATTAAATATGTTTAAGATATTTTTTAACGGAGTAATTTGCTGTAACTGCGTTGCTTTCTATGCGATTCAGTTTGACTACGTTAACGGGGTATTAAAATATTTCCATTGAACATTTTCAAAGACATATTAACACATTTTTGTGAAAATTACATAATATACGTAGTAAATATATTTAAAATATATGTTCAATATATTTTAATTGAGTAATTTATTATACTGTATTATTTTCTATGTGATTCAATTTGACTATGCCAATAGGGTTTTAAAATAATTTTATTATTAAACATATCTGATATATTTTTGTGAAAATTACATTAGATGCATTCAAGTAATTTGTTATAACTATTATTTTCTGTATGATACATATGAAGATAAATTAATATATATTTGTATATGTATATAAATATTACTTTACTTTATATATTTTTGGATTTGTTTATGTTATGCTATACATTTTCATTTAAATTTTTTCATTAATCACGTAATTTGATGTTGATTTATATAATAAGATTTCAAGTAATTTATTTCTCTTTATTAGAATTTTCTTTCTGTAATTTTAAAATCGAATTTTCATTTTATTTGTTATGTTTGACTTAGAAATAGGCACACACACGTGTAAAATTTTATATTCTTGAAATAATATACATAATATTTTTTATAAAATTCCTAGTTCAGAAATCGATTTAACATCTCTTTGTGCAGCACAATAGCGCGCTCAATTCTTTGTCTAGGAAATGAATAAAAATCTCTTATTCATTATGTATGTAGAACCACTTAAATCATTGGGCTCACGAAAATGACTACAACTTGAAAACATTTAAATACGTACACATGAATCTTTTATCTCTGATATTAAATCTATCCCTGAAACGGATCTGGATAAAATAATTATAACAAAATTTTGTATATATGATTCGATTGACTTTAGGCAAAAATATTGTCACACGTTTACCCAAAAATACTTGTTACTGATGCCATTAAATTATGTTCATTAGACTATATAAATTATTCACATATGAGATTCATTATTCATTACAGGCATCAATGACAAAATTGTTAATGGGATCTGTAAGGTGGTATCACTTACCTTACATAGATACAAGGATAGCGCTTCTCAGTCCTACGTGAGAAGCCTAATTGTGGAACTAATTAAACAGCAACCAGAGGCTACCATCAAACATATGACAACTGTAATTTCAGAGCAAGCTACCTGGCATAAGAATGTGGTTGCGACGTAGGTCGAATCGGGAATTAATTTTCTATACTTTAGCTATTTACGTATAAATAACATTTTTCTAACAATGCTTTTTTTTGTAGCTTGAACACTGCTTTAACCGCGTATATCGCATTGAAGTGGTCAACTTTACTTATTTTCCATGGATATAACGAACGTCATATAACTCAAATGGATGAATCTTTAGGAAAGCTCATTGAGGCACAGGCAAATTTATCTGCTGCGGCTTTAGCGTCCGCAGATAAGAAACTTGCCAACAAGGTGTATACGTTGCTCGCGCATGAATGGGTCGCTATTGCAAACATAGAGACTTATGTCGGACATTTAACAAAATTGGAGCTTGGAAACGGTATAATTATTCTAGCCAGTTTACTTATGAGATATTTAGTTGCGACGAAAAGAGATGATTTGGTGGAACAATTGAAGGTGAGCGAGATAAGAGAGTACGCACATTATAATTTCTAAATATAATATATGTACAAATATCTATGTGTATTTACGTATGTGTATTTTTGTAAATTTCAGGCAAATATGATAGATGTTTTTATAAAAGTGACGATTAGCTGTAAGAAGAAACCGGATTTGTACGTAGTCGATGCAGCTGTGCCACTTCTTCGGAGATTGACTCACGAGGAATTCAAAACGCAATTACTTCCCGCTTTACAAAAAGCTATGTTGCGAAACCCAGAGATTATAATCGAGTCAGTCGGTCACATTTTAAACGGGTTGAATCTCGACCTGAGCCAATATAGCCAAGAGATAAGTAAAGGATTATTTGCCAATCTACATTCTAAGGAGGATTTGGTGCGGGATGAAGCGGTTGAGGCGTGCCGCAAACTCGCTCTACAATGCTCCGATACGACGGCTTTGGAAATGTTGCTGTCATCCGTATTCGCGGTGTTTCACGGATCGGAGGGCAAACTCACGGTCGCGACTCATAAGATCTCTGTGCTGCAAGGTGCCGGCAATCTCAGCTACAACGTGGCTTCGGGTAATAGCGTGCAGAAATTAGCCGAGACGGCCTGCGAGCATTTCGTCAAGGTGCTCGAGACCGAGGTCCACGAGAAGACCCTGATACACGCTCTCGAAATGATGGCACTGTGGTCCAGAAAATTCTCGTCTAATGTACCAAAAATCGTCGTCGACGCCTTCAAGAAAGGTATGGCGGCGAAAACGTCGACCGCCGCAGTGCGTACCGCCTACATTAAGCTGTTCTTCTCGATTCCCGCCGCCTCGTACTCGGGAATAATAGCACCGATCCTCGCGCAGGCGATAACCAGAGCTACGCAGCAATGCGCGCAACCGACAGCGGTAACCGAAGGCCTGGTCGCTTCGTATTTGCTGCTGAAATTCGTCTTAGCTGACCAAGTGGAGAATGACAAGCAGAGCGTGGTGTGGAACGCGATAGACGAGCAAATATTCTTTTCCGAAAAATTCTTGTCGACCTGTAGCGACGATATTTTGTACCATCTTATGTTGCTCTGCGAACGTCTTATCACTGAATTTTCTGACAAACTGAACGAGAAAGCTCTAACTGGGATTCATCGAGCAATCGTGTCTTGCGCCACTGCCCCAAATTCTGTGACGAGACAACGGTGTTTCCCGTTGGTCAAAAAAATTGTGACCGGTTTGAGTACGTACGGGCCGGCGCAGACATTGTTAACGGAATTCAACAAATTTTTGGAAAATGTTAAGATCAAGTCGGAATCGGATAAAGAGAATAAGGAAGAAACCTCAATAGGAGAGATTACTGGCAGGTGTCTCGCCGATGGATTATTCGCCATATGTTCAGGTTCCTTTTTATTCGAAGCACATACCTTTCAAATGACCAGAGATGCTCTGCTTCCATCTCATCATCCGGCGCTGCTCAAAGCCGTGCCAAACTTATGGTTCAAGATCGCCAAGAACTACAATCTCGTACCAAAGGATTTCTTACGTACCTACAGCAACGAGGTGAGGAAGATGTTAATCCAGAATTATAAACCGGTGCCGAGCTACGAGAATGCACTTATAAAAATCGTGTCCCTCGCACCGGACGCTTTTCTACCCGCGCTAGTATCAAATGTGACAAGTAAGCTTGACGATCCGGAGATCCTACGAGTTACCAAGGACGAATATTTCACGTATCTCACTCCCGAGGGAGAGCTTTACGATAAGAGCGTATTGCCCGTTAACGACGAGAACGATATTCTCAGTTCTATGAATATGAAGAGAGAAAGTAAAGTCTACTCGTTCAAGGAGCAGCAAGAGGAACTTCAACTGCGGCGCGAGTTATACGAGAAACGGAAGAGAGAGGGTAAAATCAAAGAACCGAAGTTGACGCCTAAACAAGAGGAAACTATAAAGGCGCAGATCGCGAAGGAGAATGGTATTCGCAAGAGATTAACCGAGTTGAAAGCCAAGATAGATAACACTGTGTCCTTAGTGGCGTGCTCAATACGCGGCAATCGGCAAGAGCTATCTTTGTACTTAAAGGACTTTCTACCATCCATTTTGAAGAATCTAGGTTCTCCCCTGGCAGCACCCGAGATGTCGGAGCTTTACATATCTCTTCGACAAACGGTGACGATGGATAACAGTGCGATTCTAGGGGACCTTATTGCTCACGTTACGCTGCGGCAATTGCAGCCGCAGTGTGACCTGGACCAAGCCTGGGAAGAGGAAAATCTAGACGTGGCGGTTAAAAGAACGTTGAATCTTATACACGCGGTGACGATCAAGAAGAAAGAGCTATTTACGGCGCCCGCGTTCTGTTACGTTTTTCCTTTCATAAGGAAGACTCTGACATCGTATAAGGACGAGGGTATGATTATACAGGGACTGCAATTGATTCAGGAACACGCCAAACAGAGAGGTAGTACCACCGATTTGAAAGACCTCAGACATCCCAGACTTTTGCCGCGCAAGCAAATGTTCGACTTGCTCATCGAGCTTATGGAGACTACTACAAGCCGAGTGCAGTCTCATGCGGTAGCGACCTTGCTGGACGTTGCGCAGTCCGGTAGCGGTCAACCGGGTGCGGCGATCGCCACCAGCGAGGACATAGACTCGTTGATCGGCGCATTACAGAATTCTTTGTCGACCGTGAGAGACGCGGCTCTCCGAGGACTGACGGTGATACGTCAGGCCTTCCCGTCCCAGAAGGAGGATCAGGATCAACTCAACAGACTCACCCGGAGAGTGTGGATCGCTCGGTTCGACGTGAATGACGAAAACAAGATCCTCGCTAACGAGCTGTGGAACGCGGCTGATTTTATCGCGGAAGCGGAGACCCTCTGCGAGGAGCTGATCCAGGATATCGCTCATCCGGTCGAACCGGTACAACAGGCGGCCGCGCACGCCCTAGCCCAGAGCTTGGCCAACGTGCCGCATCTGACGCCGATCGTGTTGGACAACTTGTTGCAATTGTATCAGGAGAAACTGGCCATGATCCCGCCAAAGCTGAACGATTTTGGTCGCGTTATCGAGCAGCCTATCGACACGTGGGGCCCGCGACGCGGAGTAGCGCTCGCCCTCGCTCAAATAGCGCCGCTCCTCACCGCCGAAACGGTACACCGGCTCATCCAGTTCTTCGTCATGACCGGGCTCGGCGATCGGAATCAGTCCGTACGCACCGAGATGCTCACGGCCGCCGTCGCGGCGGTCGATCTTCACGGTAGCGCAAACATCACGTCACTGCTGCCGGTCTTCGAAGACTTCATGGACAAGGCGCCGAAGATTGGCAGTTTCGACTCGATCAAGCAGTCGGTGGTGATTCTCATGGGATCCCTGGCGAGGCATCTGGATAAGAACGACCCGCGAATCAAGCCTATCGTGATGCGCCTCATCGCGGCGCTCTCTACGCCGTCGCAACAGGTGCAGGAGGCCGTGGCCAATTGTCTCCCACATCTAACGGATGCCATCAAGGAGGACGCACCGAAGATCGTGGATAATCTAATGGACCAATTGCTCAAATCGGACAAGTACGGGGAGCGTAAAGGCGCGGCGTACGGACTGGCCGGGCTCATCAAAGGTATGGGAATTCTCGCGTTGAAGCAATTGGACATCATGAGCAAACTGACCAACGCTATCCAAGACAAGAAGAATTACAGGCACCGCGAAGGTGCACTGTTCGCGTTCGAGATGCTGTGCACAATGCTCGGTAGATTGTTTGAGCCCTACATCGTTCACGTATTACCGCATTTGCTGTTGTGCTTCGGCGACTCGAGTCAGTACGTGAGAACCGCTACCGACGACACTGCCAGAGTAGTTATGAGCAAACTTTCTGCCCATGGCGTTAAACTCGTTCTGCCAAGTCTACTGGCGGCTCTGGAAGAGGACTCGTGGAGAACGAAAACAGGTAATTAAACTCGTTGTCACATTCGTTCTGGTAGTAAATAAACTACAGGTATTTTTCTATTGTAGAATTAATCTCGCATAACTAGATCTTATTAGCTTTCCGTGTAGATTTTATTATTTTTGTATTTTCATGTATGAGACTTCGTCGATGGCGATGGTGCAGTCTTTTGAAGAAAAGGAATCGTATATGTACCTTGGCCTCTTCCCGATTTTATTTTTGCAATTTTTATGAAAAAGAATTGTAAATTCTTTATTGAAGGACCGAGCTTCGTTTTTAAATTTATTTATTATTGTTTAGAAGTTTTCTGTTATATCCAAAGAGATGCAGTATCACAATTTGTTTAGCCTCAATTATCTTAGGATGAAGCATACATTATATTTCAGATACTTTCTATTACAGTTAGATATTTTTTCATTTAAAATTCTAAAAGTTGTATGTATGCAGGATCGCAATTCTAAAAATCAAATCCGAATCTTTTGCTTGATAGTTTTGGCACAGAGATGTTACCAAGCACATGATTATTTTCTCGATTTTCTAATTGCTGGACGATGCTCTAGTACAATTAAGGAACGATATTATTATTTAACTTGAAAATAAAACAGAAGACACGTTAAACTGAGATTAAAAATTTATGCATCTTATTTTCAGGATCTGTCGAGTTACTTGGCGCTATGGCGTACTGCGCACCGAAACAGTTAAGCAGCTGCCTACCGAGTATCGTCCCCAAACTGATAGAAGTACTTAGTGATTCCCACACGAAGGTGCAAGAAGCCGGCGCGGAGGCGCTCAAGGTCATTGGAAGCGTCATCCGCAACCCGGAGATTCAAGCCATCGTGCCAGTGTTGCTGAAAGCCCTACAGGATCCCTCGCACAAAACTGCTACTTGCCTGCAAACGTTACTGGATACGCAATTTGTACACTTCATCGATGCTCCCTCGTTAGCTTTGATCATGCCCGTTGTGCAGCGCGCTTTCCTCGATCGTTCTACGGAGACGAGAAAAATGGCCGCGCAAATCATCGGCAATATGTACTCCTTAACGGATCAGAAAGACCTGACCCCGTATCTGCCAACTATTATCCCGGGTTTGAAAACAAGTCTGCTCGATCCAGTGCCCGAGGTACGCAGCGTATCGGCGAGAGCGCTGGGAGCGATGGTGCGAGGAATGGGCGAGTCCAGCTTCGAGGATCTCTTACCTTGGCTGATGCAAACGCTGACCTCCGAGACCAGCAGCGTCGACAGATCCGGCGCCGCCCAGGGTCTCTCCGAGGTGGTGCGCGGACTGGGTGTCGAGAAGCTTCACAAGCTCATGCCGGAGATCATCAGCACCGCGGAGAGAACCGACATCGCTCCTCACGTGAAGGACGGGTACATCATGATGTTCATATACATGCCGAGCGCGTTCACTACGGAATTCACTCCGTACATAGGACAGATCATCAACCCCATCCTGAAGGCGTTGGCCGACGAGAACGAATACGTGCGGGAGACCGCATTGAGGGCGGGACAACGTATCGTCACTCTTTACGCCGACTCGGCAATAATGCTGTTATTACCGGAGCTGGAGAAGGGCCTCTTCGACGACAACTGGCGTATTCGATACTCGTCTGTGCAACTGTTGGGCGATTTGCTTTACAGGATCTCCGGTGTATCGGGCAAGATGTCGACCGAGACTGCGAGCGAGGATGACAACTTTGGTACAGAACAATCGCATTATGCCATTATAAATGCTTTGGGTGCAGAGAGACGGAATCGTGTGTTGGCTGGCTTATACATGGGTCGGTCGGACGTGGCTCTCATGGTACGTCAAGCAGCTCTACATGTTTGGAAAGTAGTGGTGACGAATACGCCGAGAACGCTACGAGAAATATTACCAACGCTGTTCACTCTTTTGCTGGGATGTTTGGCGAGTACGAGTTACGATAAGAGGCAGGTGGCCGCTCGGACGTTAGGCGATCTCGTTCGGAAATTGGGAGAGCGAGTGTTGCCAGAGATCATACCGATCTTGGAGAAAGGTTTGCAGAGTGATCAGGCGGATCAGCGCCAAGGTGTGTGCATAGGCCTGTCGGAAATTATGGCGAGCACCAACAAAGATATGGTGCTGACCTTCGTCATCAGTCTCGTGCCAACGGTGAGGTGCGTACAATCGTTTTATGAAAATGTCGATCAAAACACGTGATCAAGCGTTTAAATAAAAGAGTCGTACTATTTCAGAAAAGCGTTGTGCGACCCATTGCCGGAGGTCCGTCAGGCGGCTGCTAAGACTTTTGACGGCTTGCATTCCACGGTGGGCGTTCGCGCCCTTGACGATATATTGCCGGCGATGTTGACGCAACTGAACTCGCCTGACCCGGCGGAGGCGGAAAACACTTTGGACGGTTTACGCCAAGTGATGGCGATCAAGTCGCGCGTTGTACTGCCGTATCTAGTCCCGCAGTTAGCCTCGCCGCCAGTTAACACGAAAGCACTGTCGATACTGGCTAGTGTGGCAGGTGAAGCATTGACAAGGTTCCTCCATAGGATCTTACCAGCATTACTCACTGCTCTTTCCAGTGCTCAAGGAACGGCGAACGAACTGCAGGAGTTAGAATATTGTCAGGCTGTTGTTCTTTCCGTCACCGACGAGGTAGGCGTCAGGACTGTGATGGATCAGCTGATGGAGGCTACGAGAGCCGAAGATCTATCGAAACGGCGTAGCGCCGCGACGTTACTTTGCGCATTCTGTCGTGACACTCGCGCCGATTACAGCCAGTATGTCCCGCAATTGCTCAGGGGTTTGATTCATTTGTTCACCGACGAGGACAGGGACGTGTTGCAAATGAGCTGGGAGGCGCTCACAGCTGTCACCAAGGTAAGAATGGAAATGACTCGCGATAACACGGATGCCAAGATCAATATTATCTACAAAGGAACGTGTGAGAAAAAACGTTGAAAATAATTTATATCCTGAGAATTCTTAAAGCAATATTAACATTAATATTAATTGTTCGCTTTTAACCGTTGTACTTCTTGCAGACCCTGTCATCTGAACAGCAGATAGCGCACGTACAGGACATTAGGCAAGCCGTTCGGTTCGCAGTATCCGACTTGAAAGGCCAGGACTTGTTACCCGGATTCTGCCTTCCCAAGGGAATCACGCCTATCCTACCGATCTTTAGGGAGGCCATACTGAACGGTTTGCCGGAAGCAAAGGAGCACGCAGCTCAAGGACTAGGAGAAGTTATAAAATTGTCGAGCGCGGCCGCATTGCAACCGAGCGTAGTGCATATTACTGGTCCGCTTATCCGAATTCTCGGTGATCGTTTCAACTGGAGTGTTAAGGCGGCCGTTCTCGAGACGCTTGCTATATTACTTGGAAAGGTTTGTACAAAATCAAAAGATAATGGATGCGTTCCGTTTTACGCATGATAATGCATCATTTATTCTTGTTGTTCATCAAATGTTAAACAAGGATAGCATTATGCGCATCATGCATGAAACCTAGTTTTTGTCAGAATTTTAGGCTTTATATTATTATACGATTTGCGAATAAAAAAGAAGAAATGTTTGCACATAAGACATTATCTTTCAACGTCCGAGTCGCAAAAGTTCTTCCGGTTCGAAATTATTGATTTATCTTGTTTATAGGTTGGCGTTATGCTGAAACAATTCTTGCCGCAATTGCAAACTACATTCTTGAGGGCGTTGAATGACAGCAATCGACAAGTCAGATTGAAAGCAGCTTATGCTCTTAGCAATCTGATTGTCATTCATACACGTGTCGATCCCTTATTTACTGAACTTCACACTGGTATCAAAACAGGAGATGATCCAGCAATAAGGTAATCTTTATGAATCTACAGATACGTTTTTCGAGTTTTGGAACGCTTTACAAGAATTTTATATTATTTGGAACAGGGAAACGATGCTGCAAGCTCTCAGAGGTGTACTGACCCCCGCTGGCGACAAAATGACCGAACCGATGAAGAAACAAGTATTTGCAACGCTCAGCAGTATGCTTAGTCATCCGGATGATGTAACGAGGAACGCGGTCGCTGGTTGTTTCGGCGCTCTTTTGCGATGGTTAACCCCGGAACACTTAGCGATCGCATTTAACGATCACCTCTTATGTAAGTTTACGAAGAAGTAAGAAGTAAGGCTCAAATGATTAATATACGGCGCTTACAAAAATTATTGATATTCGATTAGGTAACGATACCAATGCTGACTGGGTGCTAAGGCATGGACGATCGGCTGCGCTTTTCGTAGTATTGAAAGAATCACCCACCACGGTATATAATCCTAAGGAGAAGGATCGTGTTTGTGCGGTGATACTCTCATATTTGGCTGCGGACAGGGTGCAGATTGTCATGAACGGCGTACGAGCCTGTGGATACTTATTTCAGTATCTTATGAACGAATCGCTGCCAATACCGCAGCAAATTTTGTCGCCTTTTGTGAGGGTAAGCTCTAGAAGTACATTTGTCACGTCTACTTGAGACTCGAATAGATTGCTCGTGATATTTAAAGAGGCGCAGCATGAAACATTTACATGTTAAGCGAGATAATAATATTTTATAATGTTAAACCAATGTTAGACCTTAATAATTGCTGCAACTTTCAGTCGATGAATAATAACAGCAACGACGTGAAGCAATTGCTCGCTCGAGTTTGCATTCATCTCGCGCGTAACATACCACCTGAAAATATGTCACCCGAACTGCTCAGAGCCCTCTTGCCGATGTTGGTGAACGGTACAAAAGAGAAGAACGGATATGTCAAGGCGAACAGCGAGCTCGCACTTATCGCGGTACTTCGACTGAGGCAAGGCGAAGAAGAACATCAGGTTAGTTGCTATCTCCCAATTGGTTTCCTTTCTAAAACGGTTTATTTAATTTTTGTGAGGTGATTGCATCCTCTCTCCCATGTAATTAATTCTTTCTTCATGTTGTCATCTTTCAGCGCTGCATGGCTTTCTTGGATGCTGGCGCAAGGGAGTCTCTGTCCGACGTGGTCAGCAAAGTGTTGCGTAAAGTACTCTCTCAACCGGAGGGCAAAATAGAGGAATTAGACGATACGCTACTCACGTGAGAGCTATTGTACTTCCCGCGGCTTATTACCCAATATACCCGTTCCAATAATCGTATTACCCGTCATTATTCGCCCGACCTCTATAAAGAAGAGTTTTATCGTTCATGTATCAGCTGCATTATGAACAAACTAGCTCGTTCAGCATTGTATCTCGATAAACAATTAAAGAGCGTGAAGCGGAACTGTCTAATAAGATGTCCTGAATATATCAAACGATTCGAACCAGAATTGTACATACTTTTACGAGAAACGTTTTCTGATTCGTATAATGACCGTCTGACATCTAACGATCCCAATGTCGATAATCGCACGAGCATTTTCCCACTTAAGAGATCAGAGATGACAGTCGGAATCTATTATCGAGGTTTTATCCTGTATTGGTGATGTAAGATTCATTATTTAAGCTGTTATTTTATATTTACGGTCATATTTATATATAAACAGTCACACTTCACGAACTTATAGACTCTTTATAGACTCAAAATGGTTGTATGTACTATGCTTACGCTATATCAAAAATTGATCTTTTATTTACCGTAAGAAAAAAAATATTTTATGAAAGTTTAATTGACTCAAGGAAAAATAAATAAAGCCAGCTCAATGATTCGCTCATGTAACTATTACGAAATGAGGCTGTACAGAAACTGTTTGCTTCTGTTAGATTTATTTATCTTGCTTGTATTTTCTGTATTTTTTCATTGAACGTATATTAACTCGATCGTTCGCGTTAAGCTGTTACTATCAGAAGTGGTACCGTTTATTTTAGGAGTATAGTGTATTTGATAATTACTTTAGCAGTTGATATTGAGAACGGAAGAGAGTGCAAGATTAGCGCAAGGTAATCGAAAAGGCGGGGAAAATGCGTAATTTCTTTCTGGTAAAAAGTGTTAATGTTAGCTTAAAACAAAATTGTTATACTATAAATTAATTTTAACATCTCTCACACATTTCTTTTATATATATATATAAATGATTTTTCTATATTTTTTCCTTTATGGCGAAAGTATGACGAAATGAAAAGCGGCGGAAAATAACGAAGAGAGGTCCCTTAAAAAATTATAGAGAAAAAATATAATTAAAAGAATAATATAAAACATTAATTTTAAATTCAATTAAAACGATGGAAGTTGAATATATATCTATATCAGCGATGTTGTTATTCGTGCAAATATGAAAGAATTGCACGTGATGAAAGGCAGTTCTTCTTCGGTGGAAATATCTAATAACTCAAACATTAGATCTCGACGCTGTTCATACGTCGAGTACAAACTTCCCTCGGGACGTAATCGCAGAAAGTGCAAGTAACGCGAAGGCTATTGAGAAAATTTACAATGTGTTTTTATCATCACAATTATTGTGTTTCATTCTTTTATATACATGTATACAATAACGTAGATTATATTCTAGAATAAGTGGTTTCGACGTTGTTGGTAGTTTCGGAATATGGACAGATTTGGTCGGGCCCAAGCGTGTTCAGATCTACCCAGCTGGAGTACTCGTCTAGGAACATAGCCGAATTTAGAAATCTATTGTCCGCGTACGGGTTGTTAAATTGGCTTGAGTTACCCCCCCCCCCCCCGAAATGCCGTGATACTCCTGGCTCGATCATTGAAGTGTCCTCGGAACGGGCTTCGTAAAGCATACCGATAACTCTGCATTCACCGATTCTCGCGACGCGCAATCCACTTTGCATTTACGCTTGCCACCGCGCATCGCCGTCCCTATTTAAAAAAAAAACGTACTGAACAATCGCAGAATTTTGTACTTTTATATTGTTTCTAACGATTGCACTTGAGGTTTACTTATGTGACGCAATTACCGACAATTGTCCTCTCCCTGGGATAGAGCCGAGGGTTGCACTTCGTCTCGGCGCTATGAAATTCTCTATTCGACGCGAGCAAAACCGGAACAGAGACAGTGATATGATGGACCAGAAGTAGCACTTCACTTTGTGTTTTCAAGTGAAAAGGAACACTCCACTTGTGATCTAGTCGTGCGTGTCGCTTTAGCTTCACGTGGCTGACGTGGCCCCGGGATTCCTATAAACATAACGATCAGCTCGGTTTAATTGCCGAAGTGGCAAATACATTCTAGACAAAGTTGCGCCAATACACCGGTCGACGTTAATCACAGTTCATTAGTCCTTTCTCCGTTTACAGAGAATTTTCTTGGGAAAGAGCAGTCTTGACGACAGATTTTTGAATAAATTTGCATATAACATTTCTTAAACGAGGATTATTCGAGAATGGCGTCTCTCTCACTGCGACTTTCTAAATTTTTGTATTATACCGTTTCCGTTATTTGTGTATCTTTCTACAGATTTGCGCGAGAAATTCTTTGCTTTCAAATTTAGTTTTTTCAAAAATCGCGATTTTTCAGCATACTGTCATTGTTAGAGGAAACCTCGATCCTGAATTGCATCTACATCTATTCAAGGAATCTGTCAATAATCCACGTATGCCATGCTTATAAACGTGTTATTTAATCTAATATAGGCTTCTCTCTCTTTTCAATATTTTTCGGTTAAATATATATAGCCGTAAGAAAAGGTAAAAAGAAAAAAGTTTATAAAGGGAAAGAGATATTTGATAATGAATAGAGAAATATGCGGGATCAGTGATCTGTCGGTTACGCTTTTTGATAAGCTCAAAAAGAAAAACTTTCTTTGTTAATTTAAACATAAACGGCCCTGTTATATTATTACTTTCATCTCTTTTTGTCGCAAAAAATAATTTTATATGCGTTAGTTATGTATACCACGAATGTATGTGATATAAATAGAATACGCTCATAGTGACCACCGTTTTTATTTCTGACTTCTTGAAAAAAGAGACTTATTGAGATTAAAGCTCTTTGCACAATAGGCGACAGCGATAAAGTTGGTATAGCTTTGTCGGCAACCTTGTCGCTGTCGCTATCGCTATCGCCTATTGTGTGCAAGGGGCTTAAGATTAAAAAAAAAAATTTATTTTCGCGGGAGAAAAAAAAGACAATGTGTGTATGCATATAACGTTAAAGCTGCATAATCGCACAAAATTTCGCGCATACTCTATTACAGTTTATATTTTATTATTTTGTTTCTCATTGTATCTAATTAAGGAGGTTTATTGAAAAATCAAAATGCTTCAATCTGTTTCAAAATTATACAGAATACCTATTGTAATTTTTTTCTATATATTATATGGGGTTGGGTCTCGAAATATTTTCGAGCAAAAAAAAGGTAGGTATGAATTTTATTATATTAGAATAAGAATTACATTATATCGATAACTTATACTGATTATTATAAAATTTTTTAAAAATAATGTAACAAGTAATTCTACTGAAAAGAACGCGGGATAATAAACGAGCAAAGCAGATGATTAGATATTAGAGATAATAGCGATTTATTATATCGTTGAAACATTTTGACTTGATTCAGGTCAACTTTTGATTTTGCAAGGAAAATTGTTGCTTCTACTAGCAGGCTGTTAATCAAACGAGCGAAACACACTTGCTGTAATTATATTAGAAATATATATAATCTAATTTTACATTTGTTGTCAGGTGATCACCAGTGAGTTTTGTATACATAATTTTGATATATTATATAGTATAATATCAATAGTTATACGTATCTCAACTTGCTAGTAGAAGCAACAATTTTTCTTGCAAAATCTATCAAAAGTGGACCTGAATGGTGGATCTACTCGCCAAATTACTCAACACGTTGAAACAGTTATTTAAGATGCAGTTGTTATAATTATATTAGGACTAGTTATTCAGGATGCAGTTGCTTCTGTCCAACTACAGAACCTAGTCTACGTATCTTTATCCAAGCAATTGTTTCGTAGGCCGTCAAATAATAATGCTTCATAATATGGCAATCGAGGAAAGAACTGATTCTTCTAAAACCTACCTTGCAATGCAGGGTAACTGTACTACTCCGCCATTTTGAGAAATAAGGAAAGTTAATTTAAATTATACTATTGAAAAGTAATAACAAATTTTTTTTATGTTAGACATAAATTACTGAATTTAACTAAAAAAAAAAACTGAATTTTTTACTGAAATATTGATGGAATAACAATGAATAATGGAGTTAAATTGAGAGAGAATGTCCCGTAAAATTTTATTATATATTTTCAGTAAAATATTATATAATCAGAGATGGGACGCCACCCTCAGTCTGTCTAGCTCTCTGCTAATTAATACATATAAGGATCAATAGGCGTATTCTTCCCGTCACCTACTCCCGCAAACGATCGATCATACCTTAAGATACGATCATCGGCAGAATGCTCCGTTTAGATTATACTTTCGAAGAAACAAACGTCAATCACGCTTATTTTTTTCGAATTGACGTCGCGCTCTGTTTGTGCACTTGCGTCATTTTACAATTTTATACTGAACCTGCGTTCGTTTATTTTATCCCATTGGAGAAAATTGGGAAAATAAAATATATATACAATGCACATAACGTGCATGCATTATAGATTTTAATTTTCCCCAATAGCTTCTAATGTGATGAATAAAAACGAATGCAAGCTGAATATACTCGATCGTCATAGCGCTCCTTTTATCTTCCTTATCTTTTAAACATAAATCCTTATCTTATAAATATATGTATAAAAGAGTGACATATCAACCACGAATTCCTGCTTGTATCATTAGAAAGCGGATATATACATATAACAATTACGTGACACGAGAGAAATTTCCTCGAAATCGCAGATCGACGGTATCGCGTGCCGTGCCGGAAATGCAGCCCGCCCCGGCGCGGGCGTCGAAATGTCATCCGACCGGCGCGCGCGGCGCGGCGAATCTCGCGCGCGGCGGCAGCCCCGCCGCACAGCCCGTCCCGCTAAATCGCTCGCCCGTAGAAGAGAGAGGAGAGGAGAGGAGAAAGAAACAATTCGCGAGGCTACAGGAGGAACGCCAAGGGACGCCAAGCCCGCAGCTGCACGTTATGCAGTTCCGCCGTCGCACTTCAAAGCATCGCCGTCGCCCACGCGCGAAAACTCTCGCTTTACTGCGTCCGGAACCGACGCTTTACGATCCCCTGCGTGATCTCTCTCGCGAAGGTATTAACAATCATTTGCCGCCTCGGAGATTTCCGCTGTAACACGCGCACGTTCGATCTTCGTCCGCTGTGATCGTGACGAGAATTAACGATTTCGGAAGCGCGTGGCATTAAAGTGTAAATTAAATTAATATACATATACGCATGTGTATATACTCGGGAAAGAATTTTCATATAAAAAATATATAAAAAGTTTTTTATATATATAGGTATAATTATATATATAAAATATATCCATGGAATGGATTTGGTGACAAGAGATGGACCAGTCCAGCGTTACGCACCACTCTCTTGTCGTTTTCGAGATTCTCGAGAGAGCTTGGGCGGTGCGCAACAGTTCGTTGATAGATATATGAAGATAGAGTTCGGCGTGGATTCACATGGCGAGATTTTGCTGGCTGACATTATCGATTCATTAATGATTCCACATATTAGTGATTCCAATATAAATTCGTGTGTGTTTATATATTTTGTACAATATAAATTGATAAATATATACATATATAATCTGTTCCTTGTATGACGTTTTATATTTTATTTTTAGTATGAACAGCACGAAATTAATTGCACAGATGACGGAAACTATATATTTCTAGAAATCTGTGCAATTAATTTCGTGCTGTTCATACTAAAAATAAAATATAAAACATCATAAGGAACAGATTATATTTATCAATTTATATATTGTATAAAATATATAAGTTCATAACAACCAAATAACTCGGTGGCACGAACCGCCATTATGGTTCCTATATACGAGAATGAATGGTTAGAATATAGCAGAGAGTTCGCTTCCACTATCAAAACATTCGACATTTATAGAAACCGAAATATTGTTGCAATGAACGAGACTCTTATCAGTAGCAGCATTAAAACTCGTTTGAGATAACCGAGTACAATTGTGTCTCAGCAACAGAAATCTTCCAGAAGAATTTTTCTGTTGCTACAACCGAGTTTTCGTCTGGTTCCCAGGGAACAGAAAATTTCGGTTGCCACAACCGAAATTCGGTTGCACGAACGGAATATTTTTCTCCGTGTGATAGCACACAGGTGTCTTTTTCTTTTCAAACTTAAAGAAATGTACCATGCTTCTCGACAAATTGACTTAGGACGGTCTTTTCCCTGAAAAAAAAAAAGTATTAGAGATAGGTATATCTATTCTTGCACGAAATTTCTGTGAATTTTTGTATACTTATTCCATCTTTTAGTGAGAAAATTCTTATCCAGTCATATATATATTCTTTTTTGAAGAATATATGCGCAAAAGATTATTATGTTGCATATAATTATCTTTCGCTTATTTTTCAGCCACGAGATTTTTTTTTTTAATAAAATACATATTGCACTTCTCGCACGAATCTGACATTTCCATGGACATTATAATTATCATATATATAACATCTAATATTCCAGGACACGTATTACGGAACTTACAGAAAGCACGTTACAGAAAGACTTGTAACAAATTATAATTTGTTATTGGTGAAAGGTTAAACATGTAATGATAAATGCCCGAAACATCATGCATAATTTTCAACGTTTGTTTGCGTACAAATCACTATATGTATACTATATATATAAATGGGAAATATAATTAAAAAAATAACTTAAACGGTACGCATTTGGCAACTCTCCCCTATTGTCCGTTATCTGCTTTAACTCGTACCTCTTGCAAAGTATTATAACGACCTCATGGTTTCCATACGTATCCCTGCTTAGGTCGCTGCATCTCTCCGTGACGATATGTTTAGCCTATGTGTGTGTAATTTGTCCTAAAATAATAAAAGTATCCTGCCGACGCGTATACAGCGATATGCTTTATTCAGTTATTAGTTTTGTTCAGTCCCGTTATCTCGAGAGACACGACAGGATTGAAAGGATTGTCTACAGGATTAAGTGTGATTGTCTGCATCATCATCTTATTATTGAATATTTGAAATTATTGAAATATTTGACCTAGCTTTTTCGTCATCCAAAGAATATAACATCGGTAGATTGCCGTATTAATCTTTACTTTTTTTTCCCCCGAAATAATTTTATTTCAATCCTAATCCGTATTAGTGCTATGAGCGAAGACGAGATAAGTGCAAAGAAAAAATGTTTTTCACCAGACAATTTCCTTAATGAGATTATTCAATATTGCGGGTTAATAGTTGAGAAGCTTATCTTTCTGTTCTCATTATTTAAGTTATTTAATTAGCCGCTAGAATGCCTAGAATGAGGGGAAGGATCGATTATAATTGAGAATCAATCACATCGCTGATTATAAATGATTAGAAATGATGTTAGAAAAATCGATAAATTATACAAAAGATAATGTTAACATAGTCGCGTAGGACACCACATTAATTATTGAATTAATGACTAAACAGTATATAAGATTTCCGGAATACGGTCTTGTGAAATTATTCATCGTCATGTATGGAATAAAAATGATCGCCGCTGAAAGACTCATTCGAAAATTATTTATTTTGGGAGGAAGAATGGAGAAAGTGAAAAAAAAAAAAAAAAACTAAAACCTACATAGACCCTATAACGTTTTATAACGTAAAAAATAAATAAAGAAAAACTTAAAAGAAAAAAATGTGTTTGATTTCCTGGAAGTTTTTCATGAAATTGAGTGACACATTCGTATACATGAATGACGTGGCAATCAATATTAAAATATATAAATTATATGTATATGTTAACATATGTTGACTTTGAAACGTCACTAAAAGACAGAAATTAAATGTAAATTTTAGAGTTTCGTATGACAATGCGCGTAAATAGAAAGTACGCATAAAGGTATAATCTAATCTTATTTATACACGATACTTTATCATATCCATGAAATACAAAAAAAAGGGATATCTTGCAAGGTATCTCAACGTGGTCGTACTTACTAACAATGTGGTCATACCATATCCCTTTGTCAGGATAAACGTCTTTGATTCATTGTTCTGATATTTCCTTGACATCGTGTATTATATGCGTGTGCGACGTCTCGACCGAAAACCTGGAGAAAAGCTTTTTACCTGAGGTATAAGACACCGCGTTCCGTTTTACGCATATTCCGCATAATACATCTTTTATTATTGTTGTTTACCGAAATAAAACAAGGATAAGTTAAACAAGGACAAGTGTGATGCATCATGCCATGCGTGAAACGGAACGCACCCATTCGAGCGAAATTTTTTCTCTATACTTTCTTTCATACCAAAAACTGCTAACGACGCGTGGAGATTTATATACCGAGTGATTTGACAAAACTTCCGTTCCTAGTATACAAACAGTGGAAACGAAATGACGCACCTCGAAACGACGTTATTGCAGTCGCTCGCGGGGGTGAGTGTGCACTCTTCTTTCTGCCTGTTTACACTTCACAAATCCCGACCGGCTTGCACAGTTGGCGCGAAGAAGCGTTTCTACAAGTGCCGGCCCGGGTAAAATGCCACTGGTCTCGTCCGCTATCTAAGAGAATACTAAACATCCTGGGCATCTAAACATCTCAGTCAAATAAATATATTATATATAATGAAAATAAGTTTAAATACAAATTCAAACGTTAACATTGCACGTTGACCGTGTGATGGTCATCTGTGGCCGCTATATAGAATATAATATACCTTTGAAAGACAGAAGCCATTTAAAATTTTAAATGACAAGTATAAATAGTTTGATAATAATAATAAATGCACCGTTCGATCCGCCACTCGTGAAGGTACAACTGAATCATATTCTACAGCATTTTTTATCATTAATACATATGCTTATGATAAATGAAATATCTACCGAGGGCGAAGTGTGCACGTGCAAGACTGCAATTCGTAAGTATCAATATATACAATTATAGATCAAAGCTCTGACTGATTTCGTAAGTATCATTTTATTATCTTACGTGAAAAAGTATAGTCTCAAAACGTTTCGGCACACTTTTGGCGAGTTTTTTCTGCATATATATATTCCGAAGGTATATAATGGAAAGTCGATTTGGAAAGTTTAGACTTGTGTATATGGAAAACATATATTTACTTTGAAGCAATTATGCCGTCGTATCAGGGAAATATGGCTGGGACTTCCAAATCATAAGCTATATATATGTCACTCTTTCTTTATTTATTGCCATACACCGGAAGACACGAAAGGAAACCGAGAGGAATCGCATTATTTACGGTAAAAAGAAGAACGCATTGAGGGAATGCAGAAAGTATATATACGCATAAATTTCTTTTAACGCCGCGTTAGGGGAGACCGGGGTTCCAAAGTTTTATTTTAATCAGACAAATATTACAATAGAAAAAGAGAAAGCTCTGATTCAAGAGGTGGCAAGTAAATTTTCGAGCGTTTCTCAAAATATCGTATTAATGTTCTTCAGCTTGAAAAGTAAATCAAAGTGATGACGTATCATCATTATAGTTTAAAAAAAAAGTTTCTGTTACTATACGACATATGTTATTTTGACTAACAACAGTAATTTTATAATAATAAAGTGACTGAAATAAAACGTATGTAGGGATGGGGTATGTTGGCTCACATATCAAGACACGCTTAGCTTGACTTTGTTGTTGTTGCCGCGCGCGTGAGACCTGTTTGAGCTGTGATTTGCTATATACCTCTACAATGTTGGATAGAAGCTAGATATATATTTATATTAATATTTTTATGATGAAAAAAGCTACATCTAAAATAGTTTACAATTGTTCTTCTGCAACAGCAATTTGCTATTCAATTATTACAATAAAATAACTTTAAAAGATACAAATCTTTATCAAGAAGTATTACACGTATTCTGTTACCCGTTTTGTGTTTCTATTACGTTTTCATTTAATTTAACATGGACTTTTGTCGCATAGACAACTTACCCTATACTATTGGAGCAAGTTGGCTATACAATGCAGCATGTTCGTATTTCACTTATTACAAAGAAGCTATACAGTATACAGGAGCGTTCCTATATAGCATGAAAAAAAAAAATAGTGAAAACGGTACCAACGATGAGCCCCGGTCTCCCCTAATAACTATATAAACAAGTGTCACTATATTTGATATACAATCAAAGCTAGGAAATCAGAGATGAAAAAAAAGAATAGAAATAAAAGAGGAGAGAAGAGAAAGTTTCTCGATGAGAAAAATGTGCAAAGGCCGCAAAGGGGTGAATAAAAGGTAGCATAGAAAGAATAAAATATTGTGCTCTAAAATAGAAAGATATATAACTGTAACTTTCGCTTTCAAAGAGTTTGCATTTCGAATATGATTTATAACGTATCGAATTTTTTTATTAAACCGAAATCTCGTTTTATAATTGAGTATTCGCAATTGCATGAATATGAAATCTTTGAAAAGTTGAATTGAATAATTTTTTTTCTTTGACCGCGACATAAAGCTATTTTATAAAAATGCTTAATAGATAAAATTTAAGAAATCTATCATTATCATTATGGTTGTGATATAATATTTATTACCTTTATTATCTTTATTAGCTTTATTATTTCATTAATATAACACTTAACACATATAACACTTCGATATTACAAACAAGTGGTTTTAATTGATATTATTCAACTTTTTTCATTTATAACTATATGTAATCGATTATTTAACGTTTTTCTTGCCTTCACTACCTATATATACCTATAGTATATAATATGGTGCATCTATACATATACATATACATATATATATATGTATTATTAATTATTAATATTTCATATATGTTTATAACATATTGTAACACGATTATAAGTATAACGAATTTTATATAGGTATTAGCATGTCCGTTGTGTAATTTTATATTTTTCAATCGTTGTCACGATTCCAATTAAGTTTACAGTCATATCTGTTCGCCCGTCGGATTCTATAATTTAAATAGTGACAATTCCGTAATGTTCTGTCTCGTGCATGATGCTCATAACGGGAACGTGTGACGAGATCCGCGGGAACACGCGACATAAATCCGTGCAGGGTCAGTGTCTGATGGTGGAAACGGCGACAACGATCTCGGCGCAGTCATTTGATGCACTTGTCAATTTTTCCCGACGGCTTTACAGTCGCGTATTATAGAACGCGTGGAATTAACGCCTGCTCTGATGGCACTGTAATTCTATATTAAACAGAATGTTGCTGTGAAATTTATATGCATATGTATAATAAATACACAATATTTATAAAAATGTTTGCTTATTTTTATAAATATACCTGTTTATAAAAAATTAAATATATGTAAATATAGCATATATTGTATAAGTATATATATACATGTATGCTATATTTTTAAATTTGAGCGTTTTATCTTCATAGAAACACAAAATTCGAAATTAAGCGTACAATGATATTCATATAATATTAAATTTTAATTGAAACATTTAGGAAAAGGAATTAAAAAATCAAAACTAAAATATCTATAAATATTTAAATCTTTAAATATCTAAAAACACTTATAAATATCTTTTAACATATTTTCACGTATCTCCGAGAATTCAAATACAGCAAATCAGAAACGAGGGAGATAAAAAAAGAAATAATTCTTAATTAGTCAAATTACTAGCCATTATAGTGACCGTTTTCGAGGTGTCGCTGTTGGAAATCAGGAAAATGCATTTCGTGTAGCGCATCACGCTTCATCTTACCTTCGTCTCTCCTTCGGATTCGGATTCGGAGTGTTATGTTTGTCGCCTTGAGAGGCGAAGCGAGCGGCGAGCGGCGAGGCGCGACGCGCAGCGTGACACACGCGCGTGTCCCCACTCCCCACCCAGTCCCCACTTGTCGCGGTGACGAAACCTGCAGCCAATCAAGCACGTAGGCGTTGCGACGGAGTATAGTTTGTGGGCGGCCATGTTCGACCAACGAGCGCGCGGGACGTATAGTTCGCCTAGTTTCGGCGGGGCTGCACTGATCCCGTTTTGTGGTAGGTCACTGGTAGGCGAGATTGGCGAGAACCGGTCGTCTCAGTCAGTCTCACTTAATAGTCTCCTCCAGTTCCATTCTACAACTGCACGTGACTTCGACGTTCGTTCTGAGCATTTCCGTGCTCGCCTTATACCTTACACCGACGGTGTCGGAGAAGAAACGTCGATCATCGGAGATGTTTCTTCAGGATCCAAACAACGCACTGATGCCCCTGGAACTGAATATGCAACTGGCATCGCCGCTCTTCGCGCAGTCACCGAGCGCTCTGCAACGCAAATTAGGTACGTTATTTGTTATAATTCGCCCCGTAATCGGCCAAGGTGACAAGCCGGGCAACCGGTGAACGTTAGCGGCTTGTGTTTACGGTACGGGATTTTGAATTTTCGTCAACGCAATTAGACGTTGTATGATATTTGATATTTCAAATTTTATAATGTCAAGAACTCGAATCGTGTGATACCGTGCCGATGTGTGTGCGTGACGTGTAAAAGTTTCTCAGGTGTATTTCGCGACTAATAATCTCGAGACAGTCTCTCTCTCTCTCTCTCTCTCTCTCTCTCTCTCTCTCTCTCTCTCTCTCTCTCTCTCTCTCTCTCTCTCCCTCTCTCCCTCTCTCTCTCTCATTTTCACTTCCTTCTCGCATCCTTTTTTCAAAATTAATTTCAATGCTGTCGTTATTGCATCGTCGGAGCAAACTATATATTGGTTTCAATCCAAAAGTCCTTAGCGCGACAGTTAAATTATAATGAATTTTCAAGGTGAAAGAGATCTGTTGATATCCCGATTCGATATACTTAATGATATGTAAAAGTTTCAGATATAATTCGCGACTTATATAATCTCCCACTCGATTCTTTCATCTTCGTTCCTTTTTCCAAATTAATTTGGATACGCTGTCGTTATATTATCGAAGAGCAATTATATTGTTTTTAATCCAAAAGTCCTTAGCGCGACGGTATGAAATTCGAAATGAATTTTCAAGGTGAAAGAGATCAGTTGAATCCGATCCGATGTAATAACATGTAAAAGTTTCTAAAATTTACGATTAATATAATATCCCATTCGATTCTGTGTTTTATCTTTACTTCTTCTCTATTATTTCTTCAAAATTAATTTCGATACGCTGTCGCGGAACTATTGTTGGAGCAATTATATTGTTTTTACCAAAAGTCCTTAGCGCGATTGTTAAGATATAATTTCAATTTGAAAGAGATCTGTTGAATCTCCGATCCGACGTAACGTGCAAAAGTTTCTAAAATTTACGATTAATAATCTCCCATGTGTTTTATCTTTACTTCTTACTCCATTCTCTTTCTTCAAAATTAATTTCGATACGCTGCCGGCGCCGGCGTGGCATTGTTGGAGTGATTATATATATAGATATTTTTTATCAAAACAAAAATTCTCAGCGTGATGATTGAATATTGTATGAGTTTTCAACTGGGAAGAAATCTGTTCTAAGAAAATGATTTTCGTGATGGTCAAACGTCTCGTAACGCGAATCTTGCCTGCCGTGGTGCCTGATGGCGAAAATTCGAAACCAGCCTGCTCTCCGTTTACGGTGTGCGTTCCTGGAAGAAAAAGGTCACTCTAACGAATCGATTTACACCGTAATGAGGAGACCGTGTTCTTCTCGGTCACCTTGCCAATCGCCAAATATCCCGTGTAATGCGTTCCACACTATATAGGCACCGACAGCGCATTTGATTATTTCGCTAAAGATGAAAGGTCGCCGATCGTCGACCGGGCGAATCTATTATCTACCTATATGGCTTTTTACTATGGGCTTACGGGTGCCGGGATAGTTGTGGCCATAATGCTACGTGACAAGTGCGGTGGTCAATGCCTGTAAAGGGTGGCCCCGCTGCTCTATTTTTTGTGTTACCTCACCCACGCCAATTTCTTTCTTAATATATTCGATCTTTCGCAGCCAGCGCGACGCTTCTTCGCAACGTCTGCCGCGCTATTGATGATTCGTGTCGCGTAAGGGATTATTATACCGACGAATAGTCATCGTTATATTAAAATGAATTCTAGAAGTCTCGATCTTAATATTTGTATAATATTATAGGGAATTTGCGTAATTTTTTTTAAAAATTGCATTAAATAATTTCTTAAATGTTCTTTTAATTGTCTTTTTTTTTCGTAATTTTTTAACGCAAAATAACCGAGAAAATAAGCAATACAATATTGCATTATTTGAAATGCCGAAAACGGTCCGGAAACGACCGTTTCTCTCGAGTCTTCCCGAACGTCGTGTGTGACGTCACACCGCAGTAAAGTAATACTTTTAACCATTGAAACAATCATTTATTTTAAAAAATGAGTAAAGCAAAGACACATGAAACGTGTTTTGTACCTTTATGTAAAAGTACTGTTATTAAAACACCAGGTAAACTGTTTTTTTATGTATACCTCAAGATAAAAACGTGAGAATACAAATAGAATCTTCCCGTTTGACGCTGACATAACTTATAACTCGCTGAGATAGAAAGAGAAGGGAGTATACTCGTGTGCACTTGGATGACGTTTCCAAACGCAGCCTAGCAGACGGAGAGTTGAGACTATTGCAATGTGACGTCATGCACTTGTCAGCCAATCAAAATCGTTTTCTCACAGCACAGAAAATTTCAAATATTATTAAAATTTAATTTCATTTTTGAATACCTATTTATTGATTGAAATTTAAAATTTTGTTGTAAATAAATTTATAATGATGTATATTTAAATTACAAACAAAAAAAATGTAATATTTTTTTTATGCAAATTCTCTTATTCTCCGTTCTCTCTCTCTCTCTCTTTTTCTTTCTTGAGACTTTGGTTTGGATTGCGCGTGGATTTACATGCCTTGTTAATTGTTAAATAGAAAGTTAAGGAAATGTTGCCATTTTATCAGATCTATATTATCTATAATATATCCCTTAAATGCCACACCTCTCAAGAATCTCGTAAATTCACTGAGGGGTCTAAAAGACCCCAGCATGAAAAATGTCTCTTTACTCATTGATTTTTTGATGTTTAGTTATGACAATTTTTTTTCAATGGTGTTCAAGGTCTAGAGAAGAGTATAAAATGCTAATATTGTTAAAATTTCAATTTCAACATAGTATAAAAAATTAAGTAAACTGCGAGTACTACTGCTAAGTGTACAAACGGGTAGGTCACGTACTCAACTATCATCAATGGGAGCATGAGCTCCATTTTTGGCAAGAACATTTGAAAACATTTCATTCTAAAGGGTCTGGGGTTCGCTGGACCCCACTGGTCATTTAAGGGATATGTATGTGTATTTTTTCTTTATATTTTATGTATGTATATACATTTTTTTTTTAACTAAAGAATTATGAGAGTATACAACGCTGTTTATGGGAAACATGAGAAATAGATATTATTAATTTTAACATCGTTGAAGGTGGCTCAATGATGTGGACCTGAAACGTCTGGAACATTATATTGTGAAATTTGAATAAATCCACTGTAATCTGAAAGTTATCAACAATTACGTTGTATTCTCATAGCCCTTTAATTACCACAATTTATTGATTCGCTGTTGAGAGTCTGAATAAGTTACTTTTTCCTTTTATTTTATTTTTTAATATTAGAGGAAAGTCCCCTATTTTTAGATTGATATCAGAGTGAATGTGTAGTCACTGATATGCCACTCCAGTGTCTTTTCACTGATTCAGATTTAGGGCCGATATCACATCAGTCTCCGATTAACGTGATCCTCCGATTAAACTCACTCTTCGTCTCTTTCTAGGGGGACAGTTAGAAAGAGATACAGAGTGAGTTTAATCGGAGGATCACGTTAATCGGAAACTGTGATATCGGTCCTTAGAGAGAATCTAATCGCAGTTTTACTTTTTGATAAAAAAGACGATGTGAAAGTTATATTTTTCTAATTACTTTTTAATTATTCTTCTTATTGTTATTTTTTATATGTATATATAGAGATTATAGGGGAGAAGGAAAACATACGGCAAAGTTTTATATATAATTATATACAAAATAATTTTTTTTCGATTATATATATGTTCGTATTATAGTTTAATAATTTTTAAAAGAAAACGAATTTGTATAAAATATTGTCTAATGAGGTTAGCAGCTTGAGCTGATATTTTTCTGTCAAAATGCATTAATTTTTTACCTTTCCATCAATATGTATGAATACCACTACGTGTTTTCGAAATTGCACTGCGATAATTTATATCTGGGCATCAAATTTAGAGGTTTTCCGACTCAAAGGCCTTTTGTGGTTCATTTTGGGCAGAGAAAATTAATTCCGACAGAGCTATACTTATTAGCCTGCACGCGCTCTTCGTCTCATTGTCCGTTTGAGCAGCGAATGTGAACGGACGTATATTTTATGCAGTTAAGAATATTTTCTACTTTTCTTCATATTAATT
Source organism: Temnothorax americanus (assembly GCF_048541705.1). Lineage (NCBI taxonomy): Eukaryota > Metazoa > Arthropoda > Insecta > Hymenoptera > Formicidae > Temnothorax > Temnothorax americanus. The sequence goes on along the minus strand of NW_027509442.1, from coordinate 2,044,784 downwards.
AATTTTTTATTAGTTATTAAGTTTTAAAAATCAAATTCGATACTCAAGTACCTATATTGAATGGCGTACTATTTGACTTCACGGCGACCGTGTACAAAAGGTAAAATTGGTACCAAGATAAAATCTATTGAAAATGATTTCTTATTATATCATTAGGTCTTATTATATCCTTAGGTCTGAAGCGATCACAAAACAATTCGCGAATTAACATATAAACATTTTTAATATTCAAGTCGTTTTAGGTAACCGGATACTTGATCATTGACCAGAAGGGTTAATTTATCGTTGATTGAACAATTTTATATCCGTTGACTAATCGCACGAATTATACTCTGGTTAATTTGCAGGTGAGAGGATGAATTCAAACGAATGGGTATTTCAACCCCCATTGCTGCGCGGAGTCAACGTGGAGCTGCTTAATCGAAATCTCTGGCAGCAATTCTACGAGAATAGTACAGAAATGATAATTACCAAGAGCGGTCGGTGAGTACTTTACATCCTCATTGCATTCTTGTTCTTTCTTTTTCAAAGCAAGTATACGTACATCAAATTTTTTATTTTTTTCTTTCTTATATTATTTATAAACCTCATTGCTCTCGGATTGGGCAATGTCAACTGAGAATAAATAAAATAATTGCGGCAAGAAAAAACAGTCACGACTCAAACAAAGCCGAACGATAAAATAACAATAACGCAATGACACAGATCTCTCGTGTGAGCGCGGAATCATAATAATCTCTCAAATTATCGTAAAATTTGTGGTGGACGAAACAAAGAAATCTCCAAATTTAATATAATAGATCTCGATAATAGATCATCGGCAAAATCGTGATTGGAGATATGAAGATTTAAGTTTTATAACGATCGCAACAATAATTATACGTTGCCGCGCGCGTTCTGACGCGCCTGAGTGACGCTCGGCAGTGGCGCTCGTGCCTTCAATTGAACAAGCAAGACGAGATACCTCTCGAGGCCTCTTCTTCGTCTCGGCAGCCTCGGCGCCTGTGAGAGGTGGCATCGACGAGACGCCGGGTTGCGACCACTCCCCCACACTGTCTGCTTTGCAACCGGAGGCTGCACTCCGGCGCCACGCCGGCGCTGTCGAAGCCGTCGCGTCGCGATATCTTTAGGGAACAATGGGTCCGCGCCATGGGGATCCCGCAAAATAACGTAATACCCTTAGGCACCATCCCTTATCGCAGATTTGCGAAGGTGCTAGTCGATGACGCGACGGAATATAGCCGCAAATTCTTCGTCGGACAGCTTCTGACGGGACGCCAGATCTTGGAGATTAAAAAGACACTCGTCGCGTCTTCCATTTCGAGAGAAAGCTTTTTTTGCCCCTTTTGAAAGCTTTCGGAAGATAGTTTGCACTTTGATATGATTGTACATACGTTTGAGGTCACTTTTTTTTGTCACTGTCTACCCAAACAGTTATATCTGAAGTCTTTTTTTGCTAAGGTTGACGCACGTGGCGATTATCATGTTTTTAACAATTAAGCTGTCGGATCGCTTTTCATTGCAGTAGTCTCGTCTCACAGATTTAACGCAGGTATATATTTGGGAAAATTATCAGTAGATATATATATTTAACGAGTTAGGGTGCAAGGTGAAAATATGTTATATCGATAATTATCAGCGTGGGGTTTATTAAGAGTCGTAAAAAAAAGGAACCAAGTTTTTGGAATATTTTAAATTAGGCCTTTAGGAATATTTCATGTATTAATATGTATTATAAATATTATTATGAAAAAAAATCACTTAAAAGTTTTTATAAGAATATTAAGGATATATATTCTTCGTTTGCTTTTGTTTATACATTTTTATAATTCGTTAAACAATTAATTGATAAATTTTTTAATCGATAAATATCATTAAAAGATATAATGTTTCTACTATTTTAAATTTTTTTATGAATAAAATAAAACAAAAAGTGGACAACTTTCAGGGATTGATTTTACCCCTTCAGGATGAATTCGGGCAACAAAAAAAATAGCTTATTGCTTATCGGAACATCCTTTATGTATATATTAGCAAATTTTCATACTTCGTTATTGGATGCCCGAGTTGGAAATTTTCCCTTGTTATTGTTAGTAACGCCGAGTTAAGGGAAACGTCGCGTTATACACCATCGTAAATAAGAAGAGACACGGACGTTACAGCGTTTTTTAATATTCCGAAATTGGGGGTTCTCGCTTAAAGGTCTAATATATTCGTGGGACATTTAAGCGTTCCGATAATAATCCCTCTACGCTTCCGTCGCTTCCGAAATTCGGGCTGACACACATTCCAGTCATTTTCTTAACGTGCGATAGGATCGTTTCCTAAGCTAGACAGCCAGGCAGACTGGGCGTTCCGGAGTGACGACAACGCGATTAGTCTCGTAGGATAATGTACCGCAACGACATTTAGGATTCATTGTCCGTCTCGATCGGGGGTCAGTATAGGCGTTATAACCGGTTAGAGATGCGTTCTTCGTTTTTTCGGAAGCAAAATAAGTCATTTTGACGCGCGCTAGAAGCATTAGTCGAAACACGTACAAGGACGTCGGTCCGTTTCCAACTGACCGAAGCTTTCGCCGATAAACAATCGGATAATTTCTTTTCAGATGGGACTCGGGGTGATAAATAGCGATACGGGTACGTAGAATTTTTCGTGGCTTTAAGCAGATAATGCGAACGCGCGCGTATCACGCGCCACGCTTTCCGTGTAATATATCGGTGTCGCGTGGGCGTCAGGTCGTGAAAACCGGAAGGGCGAAAGAAAGGGCGGAAGGAAGGAAGAGCGATCATGAAAAGATTTGTAACCGCTTATGAGCGTTCGTGACTCATTAGAGACTGTCTACGTTCAACAACTAGATTTTGTGCGTCAGTGTGCGTCATTCACACTCAAATTAAGCGCGAAGATATGCGAAGAAAAATTATTCGATTATATCTCTTCCGCGTGACGCGGCACAAAGTTTATGATAAATAATATATCGGGTGCTCGGGTTTTGCATTATGCAAATTTGAAATTTTTTTTCGGGGTTAAGAATTATTATTTATACGTCATACGGTTTGTTCATTTTATTCCTTTACAGAAATTTAATACTGTAAGTGATTATTTGGCTAATGATTATAATTACTTATATTGAGTATTCAAAGCATTAAAAACAGTGCTTTTAATACTCAAAATAAGTAATTAAATTTCTGTAAGGGTTACACATCAGTTTTATACAGTTTATTCATATATACAATATTTTTAAATTCATTTTGTATTTTACTTTCTTAATATTTCTTTTTTTTTTTTTTAATCTTAAGCGACTTTTTTTTGCGTTTCCTTGCACATATGTTTGTAACAGAAATGGAAGATATTCCGTTGCGCGTTATTTCGTTAGAAATTGCATTTTCCGAAAAAATTGCATTTCCTGCACGGAGTCTCGTTGGGAAGCAACCTACACTTTTGTAACGTTATACGTCGAATATCTAATTACGTGACACTGGACCACTTTAGGTGTGTGGTCCAACGTCTCTCCTGATTCCTGATCGACGTAAGGCGACCATCGATCGTGCTTTTAACGAGCTGACGGATCGTAAACGAGCGATCAGCGTTCTGGGTAAGAAAAAGAAAGTCAGGGTCAAACACACATGTTTATCTTTGCCAGGTCGCGACAATAGCGACGTGTCTGTCTGTCTGTCCATTTGTCCGTGGTCCGTGTGTCTCTTCCGGCACTTCGCTGTTCGTGCGGAAACCACGTGCTCACCACGTGCTTCTTCTTCCCTCGATCCCTTCCCTCACCTTCTCCTCACTTTCTTCCTTTCTCTATTGTTCTGTTTCGCGCTAAAATATAAATCTTGCGAACTCGATTTATATTTCTCAGCACGATATTTGTCCACAACTATGTGTCATTGCTTTCGAATGTGCAGTTTTTGGAATTTTTCTCTCTTTTTGATCGCCGTGCGGTATACGTCCTTGATTTTCCTTTACTATGACTGCGTTCCGATATTCACTGTCAGTACTGAAAATCTATAGTGTACGTTACGCAAACTATAGATTTTCAGTACTTGCAGTGAATATCGGAACGCAACCTATGTACGCGATAATGAAGTGGAGTGACAAATGTGTATATAACAGAAGTGGCGATCGACAGGTAGTTATAATGCACTGTTTCCTAGAAAAAGAATTGAAACGGTGAAAAAAATCCTTTGGAAGATAAATGACACGACTATGACTATGGTCTTTCCAGAGTTGGTTTCAGTTTTCAAAAAAATGATTCTATAGCTACAGTTGATTCAATGGCACAAATGGTCGGGACGTTTTTTTCTTTAGGTAAAAGAAACCTGCAATCTTTTTGTGTACCTTTTTCGAAAAAAGAAGTCTTAATTCCTTCCTTTTAAGCAACATTTAAAATTGTCATAAATGAAAAGAAATACTAAAAACACACACACACATTGTTGCTTATTTATTCAATAAAGAATAGAAGAATATATATTAAAGCGTAGCGGTAGAGATATTTCAGGTAAAGTTTGTCACAGCAAATATTTGCAGTAAGGCTTCACTTAATGTTAGTAATAAATTCAACAAAAGTACGGAAACGAAAAGTCAGGAAACAAAGGCACCGCATTCTTTTGTCATTGGCTCAGAGGTAATCAGGACGTGTATACAAGATTTGTTGCTTTTAATTTTGCCGTTTTTATGTCGGGGGGTATGTCGAACAGCGTGCGCACGTGAGGAGGATAGCCCACGCGACTTTCGAGTGGGTCCCGTAATCGTATAACAGGATGAGACACGGGCTCCCAACTCCCAGAGCTCGTGCCACTGAGATGCGACGTTATATCACACCACTGCCACTGCAGACGTTATCTCATCGCCGCGTAATTACAAGAGGCTCCTTAAACCAGATGCGTCTGTCGCAGCGGCGGCATCGGGGCACGAGCACCCGACAGCCGTCGGGACGGCGCGGGGCGAACGCGACATTACGTATAGCTAATAAGGATCGCTTCTCGAAAAAATTTTTTGTTTCGCCGCGGTTATTATCGCGATCGAATCTTTTGAACGTTAATAAGAGAGAAAAGAATCGTCTAATGTAAAATAAAAGACGTGATTCTAAGTCGCGCCATGATTAATGGTACAAAAGCAAATAAGTAAAATGGAAAGCAATTGGAATTTTTATAATCGTATGCGCCTTAAGAGAACGACGAAAAATAATACGATTGCTATTCTTGATAATTTATAACGACTTAGGATTTTTTGTTATATTACTGAAGAGTCTGAGTCTCTGACTTTCACTGATGTTTTTATACAAAGCAGAGTGAAATGGAAAGCGATTGGAATTTGTATAATGGTGCGCCTTTTGAGAGAATGACGAAGAATAATACGGTTGGCTACTTTTGATAATTTTTAACGACTCAGGATTTTTTGTTATATCTGCACCGAAAAGTCTCGTCTCCAAGCTTCACTGTCTTTACCTACTAATGTATTGACAATGTAGCACCAAGGCTAGCCGCAGACCGGGCGCACGAAGGCAAATCCTTTGTCGGCCGACTCGATACGAGGTCGAACGCGAAAAATACTGGGGGAAAACCCGCAATTAGGCAGGCAAACGGCGGCTGTTCGATTTGACTTTCCGTGGAAATATTTGCGTAGTCGGAAAAACTAGTTGACGAGGGTGAAAGCTGGAAGTCTCGCGTAGTAATAGGAGCGGACTTAACGCAGCGTCGGCGTCGTTCTCTCGGCGACGCCTACCCGTCGCCGGCACCCGGCACGTTAATGACTATAAACGAAGACCTTTGTTCTTTCGTGGAAAAGTGTGCGAATACTACCTGCACGAAAAGACCTTTTTAGCGTTAAAAGTCTCTACGAGGCAAAATTATCTGTAAAAGGACTCTACGCACATGCGTCGTTTCTAATCTTATCTCTGTGCTATATCATTAGTGTTCAATAAAGTCTCCATTTTCGATATTATTTACTCTCTATAAATCTGATTCGAATCAGTGGCATACTTTACATTGATATCAATGACTTATTCACTGATTCAGATTTAGAGAGTATGAAACGTCATTATTTATACATGATTGTGTTAAATTGATCAAAAGTACCTATATGTATCTATATGTAGAAAGTACCTTTCTAAAGATTTTATGATAAAACCGTTTACAGAGATATCCATAAAACAGCTTAAAGAAAACAGCTAAAGGAGCAAGACAAGCTTTTATTTACTCGATATGTCTCTCATTTATATTATATTGTATATTCTATATCTATATAATACACACAAAGATAGATGTTTTAATAAAAAAAAGCGCACCATTTTGAAGCGCAATATTTATACTTTTACATACAAAATATTGATTCGTAAAAAAATGAACGTATCTTTATTTAACATTTTGACTACTATGTCGTCTATATCTGGGTGACAGTTTTATTTACCCGATTAAAAATGATTTTACTAAGTATTTATAAAGACATTAAAATTAAAATATTAATATTTATTTTTCTCAATTTTAAAAATACCTATTATTTTGTTTTATAAATGATAGTTTTATTTATTCCATCATCTGAAATTATACACTATTAGATATTTTAATAATATAAATCACAAAATGTATAAAGAGTTAAACTATTACTTTCTCTTTTTTACTTTTTTGCCTGATGTGCAGCTAAAGAATATTTCTTTTTTTTTTCTGCGAAAATTTTGGTGCTTTCCGCACAGAAAGGGATTATATTGTCCTATAGGGAAGCTTGCAGTTGAAAGAGATGAAATTTTGAAAGCTGAATTTGAATACTTAATACGACTCACCATCCATCAGCGATTTTAGGAGCCTTTGTTTGATCTTTTTCAGGCGCATGTTCCCGTCCGTTCAGATAAACGTAAGCGGTTTGGAGAAACGTGAGAATTATTATGTCCTCATGGAGATAGCACCGGCCTCCGATCGCCGCCACAAGTACTGTGGATACCAGAACGGGGGCAAGAACAGCAATATGGGTGGGTGGAGTTTTGCGGGGCCGGCAGAGCCGCAACAGCCCTTCAGCTATAGGATTTATAAGCATCCCGACAGTCCGGCAACGGGGAGCCACTGGATGGACAATCCGATCAGCTTCAATAAATTGAAGCTCACGAACAACATCAACGACCCCAATAATAACGTAAGTAATATGCGCTGACTTATTATCGTACTTATCGTAATTAGTATGCAATATATAGCTAAGTAATAGGTAATGAAATATATGGTAAGTAATGAATGCACATAGATATATATATATATAGGTCTTATTTTATAAGTTAGTCTATTGGTGCTGTTTCTTGGGCAATTAAAGTCACCATATTTTATGCGAGTCACAATGGTGACTTCACGAGTATGTGCCCAATTCGTTCGATTGTTGGTTTGTAGCGTCGATCGTCCGATGACATATCTCGGTGAGGGCAATGAGTCTTTATGCTAATTTATATATTTAGGTAGCGCGGCCAGGCGCTCACGAGAAAGCGCGTTTGCTCGCACGTGGCTAATTAGTGTGCTGAACTAGTGCAATAAGTTAGAATAGAAGAAAATATATTTGTTTCATTCTAACTTATTTCACTAGTTCAGAAGTGCAGCGAAAACGAACAGGCCTAGTGGGGGCATACGCGTCCACCATTATATAAATACACACACACACAATTTATATATATTTTAGTTTATTTATATATATAAATTTATATATATATGTGTGCGTATATCTATATCTATATATATTACATATAAGAACAAAGAATAAAATAAATTATTTGTTAATTAAAAGGAATTATATGTGTATACATATATTTTTTCTTTTTAAATTAACAAATAACTTGTTTTATATTTTTTAGTAAATTTTTATATTGTAAAACAAAAAATATTATATTATCAGTATCTAGTTATAAAATCATAAAACGATATACAAAAATTAACAGAGAAATACATGGGCGAAAAACAATCCTTTGTAGAAAACATAAGAGGAGAACAAACCGTTCATTTAATGACCGCCACTTATTTATCTGGTTCTTCAATGTTTTGACAGCCTTAAATATTTTGAAAAATCCTTATTTCCTCTTTCCCCATTTCCATCTTTGTTATCCCGGTCTCGTGTTACGTTTTATCTTCTATTTATGTTGCGTCGAGTATCGCTACGTCCCATCCCGTCTAATTTGTTTCCGACTCTTTCTTTTTAGCATTAACGCTATTAACTATACCAATTAATAGTTACGAAACATTGTACGAATTATTTCAGGTACTTCTAAAAGTTGCGCAAAATTTTCTTTCTTTTTTTTACGATGCAATATATTTTGTTTTCTATTTTTTAAAATCATTTCTCCTATTTCTCAATTTTTGTATATTGTATATTTTTAAATAGCGATAACAGATGATAGATAAAAGAAGTTGTGATACGGTAATCTAGATTCTTTAGATTATAAAGTAATCTGTATTAGAAGGTATGTTTTTTCCTAACATCAAAGTGGTAAATCTCTCCTCGGTCTAATAAATAAGTTTTAATTTGTAAGCCACTAAAAAAGATATATACGAGTGTATATATGTACATATATATATATAAAATCGGTGCACGCAAAAATATATTCAAAGACTCGTGATATTTTTGTGGGTATTCGAACTAAATTCTCTCACAAAATTCGCTCAAAGGAAGCGCGTCTTGTGGTTACATGAGGATTAGAAACTTCTGGAAAAAAAAAAGATCGCCGAGCCGGTCTTTCGGCGGTGCATTTTCCGGTAGAGACTAAGCTACTCAAGATGGTGCGGCACGTCGATCGGCATCTATGGGAGATTAGCACGCTCCACGATACCCTGTAATCGATATACCTCCCTTCCCCACTGGGACTGAACGAGAGCGGATTTGTTTACGGCCGACAAGGCTCCAAGCCGCCATCATCGCCGTTGGTGTTAAAAATGCCGTTTTACGGTTCTCTTCCATACCTTTGTCGACGGCAAGAAGGATGAGTATAGAAGAGCTCGGCGGCACTTTTGCTCGTTATTACCCATTCGAGCCGATTCATGCGTGAAAAACTTTACGTTAATCCACAAAGGTGGATTTAGCGGCTAGACAAACAAGAGATTCGCTTTGTCGCGCGTTTATCATAGTTTCGTCACCTTTTTCTTTAATCGGGAAACGGAATCTGGTCTGATTTAAGACATCTCCCTATTCTATCTAATCTAAACCAGCTAAAAATCAGAAAGAAAAAACAGTTATATGTCCTACTGTAGAAATGTTAATAAATTTTTAATTATGAGCGATTTTGAGTTGTAGAATTTTGGCGACAAGTCTTCACTAATCTTTACGTCAGCGTGAAAATTTTTCTTCCTAGCCAATATTTTCTTTCAAACAGGATTTATTTAATATAAGACTATCGAAGTATGTAACACTGAAAATAAAAAGAAAAAAAAATTAGGAAATTAGTTATTGTTAAATATTCAGTTAAATATCTTATATTATCTTTCATTAAAAAGATATATTATACAGCCAAAGGAAAGATAGATGAACCGAGGAATTTTTTGAATTAAAAACTGTATTGTAGCTTACATTCCTTTATTTTTCAGTGTTACAATTAAGTTTTGATAATCAAACTTCACGTGAAAATGTAAATATTCCGCTTGAAATCGTCCAAGGAGAAAAGTCTCGTTGTTTCTGTTTGTGCCTCTGAAGGTTATTTCGCCAAAACTCTCGTACCTAATAGAATTGCTTATAATATGAACATTTTTCTATCGTTTAGCATTTTGACCGCCATGTCACCCGAAAGTTTCTACAAGTCCTGTCACCCGTGGCTTTACGGTTTTGTTTATCCGGCTAGGAATAGTTTTATTACTTTCAAAGATTTATAAAGACATTAAAAGAAACACACTGAAATATTAAAGTATATAATATGCTAAATTTATTAAAAATAGAATTATTTTTTATTTTTCTGCTAGTACCTATTTGTTTAAATTGGTTTCGCAAAGAGATCTATTATTTACGTTTGGTGAGCGACAGTTTTATTTATTCTATAACCATATCATTAAATATTTAATGATATAAATAATATATAATATATACTATGTATTATTTATATATTGTTATATATACATATAAATATATGATTCTTATTTTCTTGTATTTATTTTTTATACGGTTTATTTTATGCATATTTTATAAACAGTCGCACACTTCTCGATTTTGACCCAAATTCGTGCCGAAACCAATTTGGCAATCAAAGTGTTAAATGATTTCGGACTCGTTGAGATTTGTCGAAGAAAGATGTATACGTGATACTTTTCATACTAAAATATAAATCCGTCTTAACCCGCGCGTAAAAAAAATGTGAAACGTCAGTAACGACTACCAGATCGCGTATTGAAGTGGTGCATCTCGCTCTAGATTCATACGAGAGATCCTCGGTGGCGCGGAGACATGTGATTCCGGGAAGGTTGCAGGGCCTAGTCTGGTTTTCGGGAATCGCGTCTGTGTCTACCGTCGGCCTCTTTAGTGAGGCGCCAACTTATCTCGAAAAAGCGGCGCCCCTTTTACCCGGTTCCTCAAACTAATTACGAATTTAATAAAATTCCCGGCGCTTCGTCCCTCTCCTTTCGTCCCTTCGCCCCAATCCTTGTTCGCAGCTAACAGAAAGGGCCTCTTCTCTTTCGTACTCATCTCCCCTCACCTCTTCGGGATCGTCTTTCGCGATGCAGATACCGCGTAAAGGCGATCCTTTTTTTTCCGCATTTAACACTCGAAAATAAGAAATTCGTAAAGAGCAAGATACATTTACGAACGACGCATATGAGCTCTCCAGGGTTTTTGATATTTTTCTAATTGATGAGAAATCGCATCGTTCAAACTCGAAATGTAATAGATGTGAAAATGAAATATTGATGCGTTCACAATAATAGTTCCAATAATAGTTTAAGGGCTCGATGAATTTTTGACATTGCTGATTTTAACGATGTGCCATCCAAAGTTGTTTTAAATCTCACGTTATTTTTAATTTTTTTTTAAATTATACGAATTTCAGAAAAAAATGTATATTTTACAGGTGGTATTAACATCGATGCATAAATACGTGCCTAGGATCTGGATAGTTCGTTGCTTCGATGCAAAGAACTACAACGAACTCTTCACCCATCCAACCGCGACGTTTGCTTTTAAGGAGACGGAATTTATCGCGGTGACGGCGTACCAAGTATGTATTATAGGAATATTATTCCTTCTTTCTTTCTTTATTATATTATTGTTACATAGTTTATTTTTTTTACATATCTAAAAGAGATCTGATTCGGGAACGTAAAGCAACCTTTTCCATTGTAATTGAGTCTAACGGGAACACCTGTGTGTTATTTTTGCAGAACGAGAACATCACGAAGTTGAAGATCAATAACAATCCATTCGCTAAGGGTTTTCGCGAGACGGGTCAGTCACGATTCAAGCGAAAGCATCATTCGATCGATCATCAGGCCCAATCGGATTCCAGTCCCGACGAAGGGGTCTCGTTGACCTACGACTCCGAATCGAATCAGGTCGCGAGCGAGGGGGACAGCGTCGCGAGTATCGCGGAGAACTCGATGGAATCGATGGAAAGACTCACGGTCGAGGAAAACACGGACAACAACGACGCACGTGATGACGCCAGACCGATCGCCGCGAATCCGAGATCACCAGAGAAGGCTGAGAACGAGCTCGAGGTACCCTTTCACAGGCCCTGGACGGACCCGCCACGTAGTCGTCACCAAGTAATGCCGTCGTCATACTACAATTTGTATTATCCTCATCACCCGTCGTATTATCCGCCGTATTACTTGTACTCACAATATGTGGCATCGGACTATATGAGACTGCGCGATTATCAGTTTAATTATTTCTACAGGCACCTAGGGTACGGATATCCTAGACTGTGACGCATGCGAACGTACGCTGTTTCGTTTTTTTTCTCGCGATTTTATTGCCAAAAATTTATGAGTTTCATGAAGAATAAACATTTCTATCAACGCAGATTAATTTTAATCTCGGTTTAATTTACCTTTCATCTTTTTCTAATTTTAAGAGTTAGATAAAGATAGAAAGTTAAACCGAGATTAAAGTTAATCTACATTGGTAGAAATGGACATAAGACTGAAAGTTTTAAAATTGCCGTTTAACACGGCGTCTATAAATAATATCAAAGTAAATACATAAACTACCGTTCAAAAATTTAGAAGTACTGCTTTCTTAAGAAATACAACATTGGTGTCAATACTTTTGAAGAAGAATCCCTCAATTGCTCGCACTGCGTTTCTGTCATTTCAGACAAATCTTTTTTTATATCGCATTCTTCGTCTCTTTCTGCTCAAATCGTAGCTTGAGACCCTCTATTTCCCGCTACAGATCCTCTATTCGCCGAGCTGAATCGCTCTCGACATTCGCCAGAACGCTTTCCGAAGATTTCTGGACAGAATCTTGGAAATTTATACTTTAAATGATAGAATATTTCCGTGAAATTCTTACTTTTAACTCTTTCTGATGGCGTATTGCACTAGCGTTTGATTTTATCAACACATGCCTCATATTGTCTCTGTTGCTCCAATGTCTCGTCCATATTTATTAAGATTCTTCTCTGCGATACGAATTTGCTCATTTACATTATTTAGATCCTAAAGAAAAACGTCATATATGAAAAATTTGCTATCTGTTTTATCCATTGAACACAGTATTATTTGTTTCTAATCATTTTTCAAGGAAAAAATTTTATTTAAAGAATCGTTTTTTTTTTAAAGAAGGTAGTGCTTCCAAATTTTTGAACGGTAATTATATAAAAGTTATATTTGCATATTTTTACAATTGTTTGCATAATTATTTGCGCGTCTTATTCTTCATTCATATCATATAATGTCATTCATAGATCTTTAAAATAGTTTAAAATTAGCATAAAAAATAAAATAACAAAAAGAAATTTCATATGCTGTATCTCCTATAAATTTCATAATATTATATATTTAATGTACATTATATATGTATATTAAATGAAGATGAATTTTATGAGGTATTTTAAGATAAATAGGACGTTAACTGAATTATTTCAAAGATCTATAAACATTTTTACATGATTATGCCAAAGATGCCAAAGATAAATATTTTGTAATATCCCCTACAATAAATGGTTTTAATAATATGAGTTGAAACTCATTTTATAATTTGAGGACTTCACGTAAAAAAATTTAATGTGAGTTTACAACGATAAAATGTTTTGCGTACGCTACATATATATGTATGTACATATTATTACTCCTACGTGTTGTTATCTATAAAAGATTAAAATGAAAGATTTATTTTAAGCAACGAGATCTGACAATTTTGTTGTTGAGATGTAAATGTATAAATAAAGCATCGAAATAAGATATAAAAAAGTAAAAAAATTTTAAGACTTAAAAATTAAAAGGTTCGTGATTTTACAGTTACGAATAGTATACAAAAATTATAAGTTAAATTTAAGATTTTATATAAAAATCACCGAAGGAATACGAATATTCATTTTTACATATATTAAGTCTCTGCCACGACTATTGTCACAAATATATTGTAATAACAAGTATATTTTGATGCGACGGCTTTGCGGAGCTGCAAATACAATGATATATATACTCGTGATACTTTCCACAACATTTCTGTCGCGTTTAACTTTACAACCGTACTTACCTGTAAAGTGTCAGCGAGGTCGAATATTTACAAATTTACTGTTGATCTCGTCTGAGATGGGGCGTCAAATCGGCATCTTCTAGAAGAATTCGCCGTTTCGTTGCGAAACAAATTCGTTTTTCATTCTTAATGATGTACAATGAAAATGGGAAAAGAAATAAGAGGCAATAACGAAATCGTCTGATTATCATGCGTTATCATTCCGTTATCGTTTCCTGTTTCTTTTTCTCATTTAGATTCGCTATAACATTTACATATATTTGTCTACGAAGACACGACATATTCGTATTCCTTTAAAAGTGCGGAATCAATGACGATCCGCATCGTATATATTTGTTTCTATATATGTATATATATGTATATGTGTTTATATATACAATATATATATATAATATATATAACATATATATAGATGTATTTTATATTATATATTACATATATAAGTTCTATTGTGTAATATAATGTATAATATAAAAAAAAATATATAAAAAGTATGCATGATGTAGCGCGCGCGCGCGCCTGCATATGTATGTATATATTATTTGTGATAACGTTAGATTTAATGTGGATAAAAATGAATGAACAGTGAATGCAAATCCCTTCGACTTCGCATTCGTTATTCGTTCATTTCCTTTCGAATCGCGCATTCGTATATGGGTCGTATATATCGAATTCGATGTTCGATGCGTATATACTGAAAGCAAGAACGTCTGGAAATGCAGAGATTATTGCAGGTTGAAAGTGCGACAGATTTGCTGGATTCAAAGGAGAAAGAAAGATGAAGATATAAAGAAAGGAAATGCAGAAATATCTGTCGTCACTGTGTCAAAAGTATATTTTATTACGGCAAATGTAAAATTGTTTATCTTCACATCGCTCTTTATAGAATTTCTGCATCCTTTGCTACATTTCGATAATAATACAGAAGAAGAAAAAAAACAATGTCCTTCGAACTTCGACTGCAATAATTGATATTCGCTGTCAATGGCTCGTCTTGTCGCGTCGTACTGCGTATAATTACTATTGTAGAATTAATTATAATATGATTAATGTTACTTGTGATAATTAATTTTTGCACTTACAATAATTACCAAAGAGATACTTTGTCCGCAACGACTTAATTAGACAGGACAGTTTTTGACAACGTGTAATATGTCGTACATATAACATTTGCATCAACATTTCAATACATGTATATTTGTGCCCAAAGAATTTTTAGTCTCGATACAACACGGCAAACGGTCGAGTGCCTTATCGCGCCGCGCGCCGCGATCTGTTTAGGAGAAACCTCGTATGTGAAATAGATTTTTACACGTAGAACCTTTTTATACCGCATTTATATGCAACTTTTATTAAGATTAATGCAACTTCACGCATAGCAAAATGTTTTAACGAAAAAAAAATGACAAAATATCATGGGGAACAAAATATCATCTCTCTGCTTGTAGCGAGCGCATTCGATAATCGTGATTAAATCTTACGCAATAAACGATCGCTTATGGAAGCGTGTGTGAATTTTCAAAGAACCATACAACGCGGCTCTTTGAAGATACGCGATCGAATATTATTTAAGGTATCACGTATCTTAAATAATGCTTCAGATTTTTACCTTTCGACGATTTTTATACGCAATATGTCACTCATATCATTAATACCATTAAATAAAAACAATTCTAGCAGACGTTTCTCTTTTGTGTTCTTGTATATACATTTAAAAAAAATGTTTTTATTATATATCATTATTTCCACTTCAATATAATTAATGTTTAAATAATAACAATAAAATATTAAATGCTAAAATAGCATAGAGATAATTGATTTTTGCATTTATATGCGCAAATGTTGATTGTTTTACAAAAATATTTTTAAACAATTGTAATCAATTTAGCATTTTACTGCCCTCCACGTCGCTCGTTTTACAAAACTCCTTAGTCTTTAACGCGTATATATGTCTTCGTTTTACTCTTATATTTGGGCGATTTTTTTCTTTTTTTTTTGCCGTGCACACATCCCTGCTATTAGCTTCTGTCGTTTAAGATACAATAAGCTTCTCCTTCCCTCTTGTGTCGGGCCTCTTCGCGAGACGACCTCCCACGCCTGTCGCGCCGTTCTTGAAGCACGCTATCTGCGGCACGACAAGAGTGCAAGATGTTGGGTAGTGTGTCGCGCCTGTTTGTCGCCTATTCCGCCGGTCCACTGATTCTCGAAACACTTCTATGCGGATCAGCGGGGCGCCGGTCCGAGACAAGGATACTCGACATCGTCTCGATTGGCCGAAACACAAAATCCTTCGAGCACTCGAACTGAGTACCGAGAATTAGGTTTTTACAGAAAAACTGATAAAACGGAAAACTGCGGCTCGTTATGCTGATAAGAAAGGATTCCATATGTTCGAAAGGATTCCATTTGAGAAAGAGATACTAGTCGAGATACTAATAAAATCTATTGAAACTTTTTCGCGTGGTTTAAAACTGTTAATTAATTCAACACAGAAAACTCGAATATGATGAGGAAGTTGAGAGATATATCTTTGACGTTTGTCTCGAGTAAAAGATTGGTTCCAAGTTTAAGGCCGGGATTGAGCTGTATTTAATAAACACGATACATTTCCTGCTTCAATAAATAATGCATTACAGTTTAAAAACATACACTCATACCTAAGAAATTGCGGTACGGTCCAAGTCGTTTCGAGAAGAAGAGTCTTTCGCGTAGCTCTCAATTAATTAAACCTATATCTTTGGTTTCAATAGCCAAGTCCTTTGTGCGATGGTTCTATTAATTTCATTTAGACAATTTTATTTTTAATTTTTCACTGCGCAAATAATCTATTTATCAATTTTATTCCGATAATTTTTTTCTCAATCTTTTTTATTACGACTTATTTGCTTTCTTCTGTTCGTGAACAGAGAAAGGGGAAACAGAAGAGGGGAAGGGAGGTAGAGGAAGAGAAAGAGAGAGAGAGAGAAGGGAGAGAGAACTCGATATACAGATATGACTCACGTACACTGACCAACTGTACTGTACAACTTTTATCTATATAACTTATCGATTTGAAGAAGGCATGAAAAAACACAGCTTCTTATATCATAAAAACAAATATTTAAGATCTTGTTACACATATTATGAATTAAAAAAAAAAAAACTCGTAACAATTTAATCAATTTCCGAGTCACAGCAGAAACCGAAGAGCAATACCCACGATCGATTATTGGGGATACGTTCGCCGGCTTAGTGGAGCACGTAACGGTATGGATCGGGTATATTACGAATACACTGGGATTTTTCCGGGACGCACCGCGTGGCGAATATGTAATCGGCGGCCCCGCATTCTCAAATCAGTTTACAAAAACCTTCTGCCGAGGATTCCAATGCGTGAAGTACTTTATTCGGTCGTACGCAAACTACATAAAACGATACTTCCCAAACCGCGCGTAAGATAGATCTTTTTTAATCATTTTTCTCTAATAGAACTTAACAAATCTGACGGATTTTTTGCGTCGACTATTTCTATTCGCGAATATAGAGATCGTTTTCGTGCATTTTGTTGTGAGCAATCGAGTCTCTACAAATTTTATAAACTTAATAAAGAATTATTTTTCTTCTTCGAAGTGCTTGTTCAAAGAAAGATATCTATGTGTTGAGGAAATAATGCTGAAATAATATAAATCCAGCACATCTCTCAGAAAGCCTCTACGAATCTAACGATTTAACTTAATTTACTTAATAAATTCAGTGCGATTTTAATAACGTATACGATGGTTCCTCAATTAATGTATCGGAGTCGCGTTAGGTCAAGCTCGAAATTCGACTTAGAACGGCTTGTCGATTTTAAGCGTTTCGTCGAGTTGTCATACGTCACGTCGTTCTCTTCTATCTCCTCCTTACTCGTTACCTCCGGGATGCAACATCTCTCGTCGCCGTGACCGTTCCAGTACCTCGGGCAGTACGGCGGATCGGGATTGCTGAAGCAGAAGGATCCTCTGACGTTGATCGGGGTGTGCTGTCCCATCGTTACGTATTCACCCGCCCGGGCGGCGGTTCTCGGGCCCGACGGGCATCTCCTGGAGCAGGACTCCGCGATCAGACTCGTCCCACCGTCGTCCACGCTCTGCGCCATGAAGCAGACCGCCCACAGGTGGCTGCACAGCTGGTACATCTCCCGATCCGCGCAGAAGGGCTGCACCTTGCCGCCGTTGACGCAAAAGTCCACGTGGCCGACGCGACCGACCTCGCCGTAGTATCCGGCGTTGGTGTGCATCACCTCGACGAAGTCGGCGTCACCGGCGTCCAAACGGTTCACCAGGCCCGGTCGGACAAGCGGACGCGCGGGATCCAAGCCGATTATCCTGCGAAGAGCATTGCATCAAGATTTTAACTGCGTGTTGTCCGTATTGCGAGTAGAGCATCCTATATATATATATATGTATGTAAAAGAATTAATTTATACGAAGTGTTTATTTGCTTACGGTTGTAATAATATCTTTTTCGCATTTGCAAGTTAATATTTAATATTTTTCACACTCACTTTGCGTTCTAACTGCCATATTATGTCACAAGCGCCGAAAGTACACGTCATAAATTACCTGCGCGCGTAACTGTTTACAAAGTAATATTTATACCTGTGCATTCTGAAGAGAAGATAATTAGCCATAATGCCGCAAACGTGAGCGCCCAGGGAATGCCCGACGCAGGTGGTTCTGGCGATCGGCAGGCCAAGATGTCTCAAGGTCGTCAGGGTGCCGGCGAGACACCTCGCTACCGGTCGTACATTCGCCACCGCGGCCGGGTAACACGGCCGGGCGCATAAAGCCCCCCAGTCGACCAGAAACACATTATAGCTGCCGTTCCTCAGGTAAGCATCTCGTAAAATCGCCATTGGCAACGCGTCATCGCCACCTGTGGATCGATATAAAGATTAATGAGACATGGTGCTAAATCAAGGGCATTTCCATAGAAAGCTGTTTAAAAGACGTCGCCTTTTTGGGTGACCTTAACAAGCGCGTGGAAAAATTTGAATGCCCTTCGATCTTCGAATAAAACGCTCCTCCGTTCGTTTCACCTTTCCATTTTCAGCACCGGAGTATAAGTTTTCAAAAATTTTATTCAGTTTTTGGGGGGGAAAATAGTTTCTCGTTTTAGAATCTGAATATATATTTCAAACACGTTCCCTTTTGTGGAAAAAAGTGAAAAATTCCACAACTAATATTTAGCTAAATCGAAACGAAATTCCGTTCAAATCGCACAGAGAGACTATATTTACTTTCATGATATATCATATATCCATTTTCATTTTAAATCAAATCAGAAACTTTTACGCTGCCAGTAAATAATTAACAATAAAGATGTTTTATTCGACCTATAAACTGACCATATATTTATCAATTATAATCGTCACGACGTTTTGACCGTCGTTTTTTATCCTTCTCAACCGATGTAACGTTTGGCGCTAATAAACATTCTCTTTTTAAAACAGTGATTTTCATCATTGTGTAATGTGTAATATAAAGAATTTTTCTTTTCTTTTATTTCTGAGCACACGCACAAATTCACTCTATACTCGACGTCTGATAATAAAGACCAATTCCGAATATACATTCCAAATTGTTCCGTCGGGCGATAATCCCAAATATTTTTCGGGATAAAATTTCAGGTCGAAATTAACACACAGACTCCGAGAAAGTCACCTGCGTATCCGTGAATCAGGATCGCGCTGTCCTTGGTGGGTTCGTAATCCTGCCGGAGCCAGTCCGACTGCTCCAGGGGGTCGAGCAGGCGTCGCGGACGGCCCGGCGTGTACAGGTACACGTGCACGTCCCGATCCGGACAAACGTCACGGTCGTGTCTCCAGACGCAGTCGTCCTTGTTGTACTCGGCGGCGGCTCCGCTCTCGATCGCGTCCCGTATCGGTCCTTCCCTCCTCGTTTCTCGCCACGCGATTATGTGGGTGCAGACCCGCGTCATCAGGAACGACGCCGCGAGGACCGTCAACGCCATGGGCACGCGCATCTCGCCGCGAGGGGGTCGTCTTATTCGCGGGTGTTTGTCGATGCGTGCCTCGCGCCCACGCTTCAGGAACTGATGAGCGACGCGGTCGTTCCGCGGTGACTTCGTCGCCGAATCGTCGCCACCCGGGATACCGTTTTGTTCTCCACGGTCTCCCTTCCTCGGGGACCTTACCTTCCCCACCTGCGTAGTTCGCGCTCGCCGGATGACTATCGTGCGTTATGGTACCATTATCAAGGGGTATCATATATCTCTCCTCGGCTTCTTGAATGAATATATGCTTTCGCCGGAGCACGCACACTCGTGCGAGAAGAGGAAGAGGTCCCCCAACTTTCGACCCTGCGTTCGATGACTAGTTCCTGTTGACCACGTTCCGCGCACGTATAGATCAGAGTATACGCGTTATGAAAGTATATATTAGAAAGATTTATAAATATTCATGTGGATCCGCGTCTAACGGATATTGCGTCCACATCGGAAATGTTAAATACGGTAAGGTGTTTTGCGTTTCTTAAGAAATTGACAGAAGAAGTTGACATTCGTTTCGTTAAAGAATTTCCATGATTGACGTTGAAACAGAAACACGAAATATATGAAAGAAATATATTAAAAATATAAAAGAATCTTTTATATATATATATATGTAATGTATATTTTTTTATTACAAGGCATCAGTACGCATAATGCGTGCTTCAGATATCCTGATGTATTTTGTATTTCTTAAAAAATTTACAGGGCAAATCTAATCGTTCGCATTTTATGATTGAATTTTAAATAGAGAATATACAATATATATATATATAAAAAAGATTCTTTCATTTTTTTTATTACAAGGCGTACAGATACATAATACATGTAACGTTGTACAGTGGCCTTCGAATGTCCCATATCCTTTCTTCTATTTAGGAAAAGAGAGTGCTCGTACAAGATTGTTTACATTTATGGGAAGTGGGTTAAAGAACCAGATATATACATCATTCTTGCAGTTCTTGCACAGAACTAACCGAAAACTTGACCCTGAGACCACGTTATATAATGTTAAGACCAATCGACGTAATACAGTTTCGTCATACTGAAAAAGAAGAAATGACACGTCACAGCAGCAGCTTTTTATAAATGACGTGCATGGTTATTTGGCTTAACATTTGGGCACGCGAATTCGCATTGCCCAACGAATACCGCTTTAAATTATGGCCCCTTATTAATATCGGAGAAAAACAAGGGTGTACATCATGCATAATGCACGCACGGCGATCAAGTGGGTTTGCGACAAAATAAATCGAAAATTTAAACAAGATAAATTTCGTATTGGAAAAGTATACTTAATATTGCTTAATAAAACGTTTTGTAATAATTACAATATCGATACGCAAAGCGTTGAGTGAAAGTATTCGAAAAGTTCGATCCGAATGGACCTCGAATGTCCTGTTTTCGAGCATGTTTCTCCTCTCGTTCGAAAGCAGAGAACGACATTATTTACGTATGCGCGTCTTTATTCCCTGATTCCGAATGCATCGTCCTATACGAGTTCACGCGTAACCCGTTTGTTTGAAGAGATGCGAAGATATAAAAATATCGAATACGCGCATGTCACAGAATCTTTATTTTCCATAAATATGGTAACACGTGAGAAACACGCGCGATATATACCGTCGCGTCGGATGATTAGATGTGAATTTGTCGGTCAAACGCACAAAGTAAGCGTGTAACGTAATAAATAGTAGTAACGAGCGGTTCAATCGTTTGTCGCGGTGACGCAATAAGAACAAAACAAGAGAGAAATAGGTGTATAATTCATTCATTTATATAAAAGTAAATAAAATTTTAAATTACACGGCTGAAAAACTAACTGATTGAGCAACACCGTACGGCGGAAGCGCCGAAGACGCGGGAGCCTCCGCTGCTGATATCGACGAGAAATATATTTCAACGCATGTCACGTTCTCTCCGCCACGAAGTCAAGTTCGATACATCAAATGCACAACGGTGAGTGACAACGGTATCATTTCACGTCCGTTTGAGGCCTCACAGGAATGACTGCTTTGCATATATACCTATATACATGTATACGCAATATGTTTCGGAATCGTCTGCCACGAATCTAACTGGCCGTTTAAAACTAGCGTTTTAAAACAAAAGATTTACTATCGCGGCATCGATAGGATTGTTTAAAGGAATAATTTGAAAGAAATTCTTGCGAATCAGCACGTGAGAATGTGAACAGATAAAATCTTGCTGTACGGCTAGCTTTCAAATAAAGTGTAAACTTTAACTAAAGCGTTCCTTTTGTAAATAGGAACTTAATTTCAGGTTTAATTGTTAAAATATCCAAGTTAAAAAACGCCCGAAGTTGCAAAAACTTGCCGTAGCTATATAGCTAGTTGTGTAAGATTTAACTAACTAAAACGTTTACTATTTAAATGGAAGCTTAGCCTCAGGTTTAATTGTTGAAATATTGAAGTTGAACGCCGAAGTTAAAAAATCTTGTTGTATAGCCAACTTTTAAATAAAGCATAAACTTCGACTAACTAAAGTGTTTCCTTTTTAAACTTAGCTTCAGGTTTAATTTTTATTTAAAATATGTGATAATATCGAAGTTAAAAAATAATCTAACGAACGATGTTTTCCTAATTTTAGTGAATATTCATGGTTAATGATTCTGATTCATTCGGTTTAACAGACTCATATTCTACATATGCGTGCCATTGAAAAACCACTTTCAAAATTAGTGCCTCATATATTACCATAAGAGAAAGAGAGACAGAGAGAAAACGACTTTCTCATTTTGTTCAATAACTGTACCACGAGATTTACACGTTGTCATGTAATTCCATGAAAAGTGAAAGCTTATCGAATCAAATAGTTTAACACGCATTGCGGTAAATCTAAGTAATGTAATCTTCATGATTTTTTGCATTATAAATTTTGACCATTCTGATGTAAAATAATTATAAAAGAATTACGGAAAACGTAAATAATAATTTTTCATAACAAAGAATTTTTCACAGTAAGCAAAAATTCGCTGGCGTGTTCCCCGATTGTTTCATTTTTTTCTAAATAAAACTGTGTGAGGTACTGATGGCGCTTGAACTGAATGTAATTGAAAGAGAGAAAAGAAAGGTCTTCTTTTTGTTATCAATAAATCGTTAGGATTGCAAACAGATGAAATTTCCAAACGAAATAGGATATAAAAAAATATTGTCCTTTCTTTTTCCAATTTTATCATCTCTTATTTCCATTTGAGATAATATAGATGATATTCCATTTTTATTTTACACCTCGAATATCTTGTAAAGGATACATTTTTGGCAATGTTTCAGACAAAATTTGTTTGGTTTTGAGGCGACTATAATAGAAAACTGCTTTGTTTGATCTCGAATAAAAGCGTTAAGATCACAACGTCACCTTGATTTCCTTGAATGGGAACTACACATTCTTTATGATACGTTCTTGTACCCAACATCGAGACATCGTTTTCGGATTACTGCATGGTTACAAATTGAACAAAAATTACGAGAAAAAAAAGAACTTGCGAGATATTGATAGATCGTTCTTCGGTCAGGAATGTTGTGGAAAACAAACTCGGTAAAGAGTTATGCCGCTCTGGAATAATTTAACCGACTTTCGTCAAGAACTAGCAATCAGCAAAGGAACAAAGGATCAACAATCTCGTTCATTGGCAATCTGCCATTTCATCTTTTCGTCTTTTTATCTAACACTGGAAAATTTTAGGTAATCTCCCCATACATCTTGGGTAATGCTACAAATGCTGGCAATACTTGAAAGTTTAAAGATTCATAATTTAGGAAGTTTTCATTGGAAAAGTGACTGTAATTAATGTTTTGAAAATGTCTCAACGTCGGCTACAAGAATGTGCCGTAAAAATATGGATTTCTTGGTTTAAAAGAAACCAAGGTGAAAACAAAGTGAAACCAAGGTTGGCATTATCTTCCAACCTTCCAACCAAGGTCAAATAGTAGTTTTTTATGGCCCCCTCAGTACCAAACGAATTTTGTCAGAAACATTTTTCACGAAAATGCGTCATTTACAAGATATTCGAGGTGCACAATTAAAATGGGACCGTGCACATTTAAAAGACTAATACACTTATTACCAAAATATTTAACGTTGATAGAAACACATGGTAGAAAATAATATTGTTCTTCATCAAATCTCTTCTAAAAAATTTTTTTATAATGAATTTTTGCATTATATTTTATGCGTTGGTAATTATAGATACTTCGTTTATTTTGTATGTGCTGTACGTAATAAAATTGCTATTATTGTTAAATTGATTGAAAGAGGCACATTACATCTTAATGTATTATTTTAGAAAATCTCGTATGTCATCCATCTTTTTCATTCACAGATAAGAGGAATTACGAGGTAATCGTGTATTATTATACGGATACGACGACATACGTGTGTACCGCCGAAAACGACTGTTGTAATATTTGTGCAACGCAAAACGTAATGATTGGATTCACTGTTTGAGGTGAAAGTTTGAAGTCTCATAGACGTCCGCGCGATTTAGCGCGGGGAGAAAGTCCCGCCAATTGAATTTGAATCTTGGAACAAATTGGAAAAATTGTCGAAGTTGGGCGTAAAAGACGCGATCGTTTGCGTTGAGAAATTGCTTTTGAGGAAATATTTACGTGTGCGTTTGAAAGTCGTGAACACGTAATTTTCCATTATCGGTAGATAGCAAAGTACTATCGCAATATGTGTCTGAGATGTCTGATATAAAATAAAATTTATGTAATAACAATAACATATAAATTCCGTTTTTTTTTTTTCATGTGATTGTAACGAGTAATCTCGATAAATATAATTTATTTCGGTACTTCAGATTGAATTTTATTAATAATTTTATTGACAAGAGCAACATTACGTGAAAACAAAATGTATATAAGATGTCTAACATAAAATAAAATTTATGTAATAATATAAATTTTTTTTTTTAATGTGATTGTAACAGTAATCTCGATAAATGTAATTTATTCCAACATTTCAGACCGAATTTTATTATTAAATTTGTTGACAAGAGCAACATTAACAGAAGATGATTTATTGATTAATGTAAATGTTCATGCATCACTCGATAAATTAACGGCAATGTACTAGAGAAGATGATGCAACTGTCACATTATATATCGGTTGTAAGCTTGTAAGTAAATGTACTTTATTTCGACAGATCACAATGAAAGTGAACATAGCTCTAAAATATTGACAAATATGTTTAACTGAGTGCACGTACACATCAAGAATGATAGTAACTTATAAATATATTTGGCAATTTCATTGTCCAAGAAGGAAGTATGAAACTATATAAAAGTCAGTCAGTTCACAAAAGTCCGGCAGCTCAGAGCAGCGTATAGCAATAAAAAAAAACTCAATATTTTTGTACAATTAAAAACTCATTAATAATTTGATTCAGTTTCTCCTTGCTGAAGTTGGTTTCTTAACGATTGAAAAGTCGAAAGAACGAAATATCGATACAAACGCGTGATTGACTAAACAACAAAAATTTACACATTTTCAATAATATTTACTTACACAATAATAGTGGCGTAATGTTAGCATCCACAGATATGATAGGCATAATCATACGGAGATCCATCAATTCTAGTAGAACGGCTATATACAGGAAAAGATAAACATCCGCGGATATAACGCACTCCAAAAAAATTGGACCTGCCAACATTAAATCTGTACACATTACATATTTATTCAACAGTTAGGTTTTGTAGCCTGGAGCCGACGGCATTGCTGATCTGTTCTTTATCTGCATCCGTGAGCTTTCCGTTGTTTGCCGGGGACTGGCCCAATCTGGCGCACGCCTTCTTGTGCATGAACCAGTGCAATCTCTGACATTCTCTGTCGCAGTATTGCACCGCTTTGCATTTGCTACACTTTTTCGTGGCTTTGTCCTCGCCGCAGGTCACGCAAGTCTGAGCGTTATCGAAGAAGCCTCGTTGCCCATTAATCGCAGCAGCGATAACGGAAACGGCGGACGGCGGATCCGTACTGGCCAATGTAGCGACCATCTGACGGAAAATTGTGCTTTCCCTGAATGGGAACTCTCTCACGGATTCCCGCAAAAGTGCCTCCTGATACTCCGGTAAGCTATCGTTCTTGCTGCACTTCAGGAACCTTCGTATCAAGAGTTCCACGGTGTCGGACTTCTTTTCCTCGCCCTCCTCGTTCCCCTTCTCGCCTTTCTCCGCCTTCATAGCTTCTTGACGCTTCTGACTTTTCAACACCTCGGCCACAATGCAACTCAGATAATGGTACTTGAAGGCCATTACTTCATTTATCTCAGCGCCTCGCATCATTTCTTTATAGCGCATGGATTCTAATACTTTTTGTACCTAAAAAAAGAATAACAAGGAGAATATAAATAGGACTCGTTTCCTCCTTGTATAAAAGAAATATTTTAGTGCATCAAATATATTAATTTTGTTCTATTATCAACTCTTATCCTCATATATATCGTGTCTTACTTTTGTTGCATTTTCCAGAAGTGCGGGAAGTCTCTGTAAATTCATGCACACGCGTACAGGGTTCATGTTGACTTGCATTATGAACTTATGGAAATAATCGGCTAGATGCGGCGGCAGCATGGGCTCGGTCTGCAAGCCCTGCGGTTTAATATAATAATCTATATCAGCCTTCGGGATAAAGTTATTGATTGTCGCCACGCAGTTGTGATTTCCAACAAATGCCGCCATCTGCGCGGCCGTTCGGCCCACGCTGTTCATCGCTGTCAAGCGCGCTCCGTGCGACATCAGGAGGTGACATAGCTCGGCGTTTCCGCTCAAAGCGGCGAAATGAAGAGCGGTATAACCGTGTTCGTGTCGACACATGTTCACGTCAGCACCCTGGAAAACAAATAGACTATTCTCATACGCGTTAACTATGCTAATCTTTCAGACGTCACTCAACAAACATGATATCGACTATCACAGATAATAATTATAGGTAAAATAAATTCTTCGTAAGCAAGAGACGCGAATCTATCACGAGGGAATCATATGAATACTCGTTTACTGGGCGTATTTAAATTTATAACAGATTAATCTTGAGGCGTAACTCTGTTGGCGTGAAGAGCATCAGCAGCACAGTCAACATAACCTACTTGATCGAGGAGGAGCTGCACGATTTCCATGTTTCCCTTGTAACAGGCGTGCTGGAGCGGGCTCATGCGGTTCACATCGACAAAATCTATCTTAATCTTCCTCTGCGACAGCAACGTCTTGAGCTCGCACACCTCATTCTTGCTGATTCTCTCGATAATCTCCCTCTGAAAGTCCGCGGGATCCTCCGTAACAGGCGCCATGTTGTTGTGTGTCGCTCTTTCGCTTTCGTAGAACCCGGTGAAGCCCGTTCTTTATCGATCAATCCAAAAATATCCGCTGAGCCATTATGAAATTACGATCTTTTTTTCTTTTAATGATTCGAACGCTCAGGTTTTATTCATTTTTGCGCGGATACGATTTTGAACGCGTTGTTTGAACAAATTTTTATCAAAATCATCGTTTTACGTTTGACAAGGAATTATATTCAAATAAAAAGATTCAAGCCTCTTACAATTGGCGGCCGTAGAATAGCTGTGAAGTTGGCCGCAGGATTCGATTAAAGTTGTTCTGCACATGCGTAAAGATATAAGGATCGAATATTTGAATTAAGGTTGATAGAAAAGATTAACATTTTTGTTTAGTAGATTTAAAAAATTCACTTTTTTGTTATCAGTTTGAAGTAATAATAAGAGCAATAAATAATTACATGACAATTCTTCTATTAATAATTAATATATATCATTTAAAATAGAGAGCAATTGTTATTATTATTATTATTATTATTATTATTTGAAAGTCGCGTTGAGAGATTATTCCACAATCATGAGCAATTAAAATTGAAAGAACAGTTTGAAAAAATGTCAATTAATTGCAATAGAATTCTCTTTCTGTCTAAATTCAGATTTAAGCTGTAAATGTCGGCTGAGTTAAAATTTGCCTATCAATTATCAGATTTAATTAACAAAGAATTTAAAAAAAGAGAATTGAAGAAAGAAGATTATGACGTTTGTGTTATTCTTTCTTCCATGTTCCGCGAAAACAATCTGCAACTGCGATCAACAAAAATAAATCAACGAAAGCAGTATAACAAGCGCGGTTTGTTAACGACAATTTTTAGTTAGGAGATAATTTCAATTACGCTTAATACGCGGCGTGGCAAGTCGCGCGATTACGCCATTTACGGCGTGAGAAGCGGCGCGGCTTCTTCTCCGCTTCTTATGAGAATTGAGTAAACATGGTGGGCGGTTTAAAGTGTCCGTTCGTCACACTCTTCAGCGGAAACGCTTGTTACGTCGAGCTAACACGTGATAAGAAATACGAGTGAAACGAAGAATCGTGAAATATTATCGTACTTAAATTCATAAAACACTACACACATAAGGGATTTAAAAAGAATTGATGGAAACTCAGTTTTCCCAAGCTACAATAATTTTCGAAATATATATATATATAAACTTAATTTATAGTTCCTTTGTGCTTTTATCTATCTGTCTTCTTAATTTCGATCAGAGAAACTATCACATCAAGTCAAGAGACAGATCACCATTCTTAAACTTGAGGTATATTAAAAGAAATAAATATTATTTTATTTTCCATATTTAATAGCATTCTACACTACATATATATATATATAACTTTATTCAATGGGACAGCTTTAAAAAACTTTGTCCTAATTTCGAAAATAAAACATTCGTATACACATATTTTTCGACGTTAGTTCATTTACTTTCTCGCAGGATATCCAAACCGTGGTGGTATATGTGATATTTAAATGAGCTACGCTGTTTCTGTAGAGAACGAAATTTTTTATTCGACGAAATCATCCTTACATGGCGTAACGCTACGTCGCGCTGCGGATCAACGCTAATCGGGAACGTACTCCAAAGCCGGGGCTGTAACAGTCTTCGACACAGGGTGCGACATACGTAGCGGGATACGGGGCGCACGCGTTCAAGATCAATTTTGCATCGCTCGGTTTTCGAAACAAACTGCGTAAAATTTTTTCCGGCAACCTACAGTCGAGTAGAGGCGTTCTGCAAAGAAGACATACACAGGTGAGATCGCACGCGCCGAGACGTCGCGCGCGACTTCTTCCATCAGACCGACCCACTTCTCTCTCTCCACGCATCGTCTCGCCACTACTGGCGAAAATCCTCGTCTCCTCGTATAATAAACCTAGTTTTGTAAACACAGTAACTAATATATTTCTAACTCTAATATATTTTTCATTTTATCGTATATAATGCCCTAGAGACTCACAATCAGTCATGGCTGTCGTCTTTGTGGACGAGCGAGCAGGTCACTATTATCTCATCGTCACCGACAATAATGACCGTCTCGCCCACATGGTCCAGTTTATAGCAAGTGTAAAGAAAAAAAAATACCTCGTACTTAATTATCACTTACAAGTAACAATGAAACAAGTAATGATGTTAATACAATGCGCCTGAATGCGGTACAACGGTTAATACAGTGTCGATTGTAACATAGTGTTGATAATCATCGGTGCGCGCTAATTAGAGAAGCGTAACGTTAGAGGACACGGTGCAATATCCGTAATCCAAAGCGGTGCAAAACTTTTCCTGCGTGCGGTTATAAAACCTCGACGGATGCCCGGCCAATATGGCTCTTGGGCGGGCATGATCGCCGCGACTTGAAAGGGCTAGGGGAGAGAAAGAGAGAAAGAGAGCAAAAAAGGGCTTTAGGATTAGATTAGCCGACGATTTTTTTTTTAACTTGTTTCGCAAGCTTTCTAGTTTTCTCGCCTCGGAGGCGAAGTCATTTAAATCGTTTAATCGAATTAACAAGGCCCGAGCTGCTACCTATGGCTGCGGTGGCAACTCGGATGCGATGTGTATAAAATATATATTATATATTTATACTTTTATATATATATATATATATATGTATATACATACACATGTGAGTTTTATAAATACGTATACATCTCTGTATCTAAACAACGATCGTTAAATAAACTATATATATATATATATATATATATTGTGTGACGCGACGCGTCCCTGCGTGCGGGGGATGAAGGGAGGTAGAACGGGAAGAAGAGATGGGAGGAACGCAGGTCGTGGCGGTCGCCTCATTGCACGACCGCAAGATTCTAACGACTCTCTATCACGACGATTTCGAAATGCTTAATTCCTATTTCCGGCCGCCTTTCGCCGGCCGGTTCGCGGAGCTATAACAATGCGAGACACGTAATTAATATATCTACAAGTGTGATATACCGGCATCCCCTGCTAGTCGTGGCGTAGCGGGGGTGCGTGACGCAGGTATCCGCTTGGACCATCCGTAAGATACGCAAATTTTTGCTATTGTCTCGCGCCTGTTGTAATTTATTGCCGTATAAAAGAAGTTTTTTTGTCAAGAAGCAAGTTCACTCGCTTAAATCGTGAAGATTGACGCGCTCCTTGACTTGACAATGAAAAAAGTGAACTTCGGAGAAAGTTTAGTAAGCTAAGTAGTAAACTAAAAAAAAAAATCAATAAACTAAATGGTTTGTTAAAATTAGTTTGCTAAACCGAATTAGTTTATTATGATAGTAAACTAAAAAAAGATCGACGGTAAATCTATGACTAACTCTTTGGAGGAACACTGATACTATCATCATATCTCCACATGAAAAATATCTAAGAAGGCCATTTATCCACGCATATATGGCGTTACGATATACGAAGCATCTATGAAACTATCTATGCGTGGATAAATGGCCTTCTTAGATATTTTTCACGCGGAAGTGTTAGTATCAATGTCTCGCCCCTTTTTTAATTATTCAAATCATTTAAATTAATTCAGATATTGAAACAACTTGTTAAAAGAATGGTCTCTCAGAGTCATCCGCAAATATTCATCTTTGGGGGACGTTTACGTATCTGATTGTAAGAACATCGGATATCCGTCGGATATCTACGTAATATCCCAGACAGCACACAATATCTTATGGATGTCCATATTATGTTCAGAATGCCTATGGACGTTATATGAATATTTATAGGATATTGGTGCTATCGGGGATCGATCGATTCTACTGGCCTGACTAATACTAGATAAATGACGAACAGTCCTATCGCAATGAAGGCATTGCATCGTTGAACGAAGGGGAGATTACGCGGCCGCGCGATATTATGAGAATTAGGAAACGATTTATCGTCCCCGTTACCGCGCGATAAGTGTGGAAGTTGATATAGACAAATAGAGTTACGACCATGCTGGCACACGTCAGGATTTGAATACTCGTTAAGTGTTTTATGATCTCTATGAAACTACTGGAGATTGCGACTGATTCTCGCGTCGCCGACGCTCCTCTGCGATGCTCGCACGACGCGTTTATTCGCGACACATATTTGACCTTTTGCGATTCTCACGAGTTGAATTCAGTCTAATGTTGCGGTAACCGTATTATATAATTCTTCAAGAGTATTACTCTATATAAATTCCTCCAAATAACAAAAACTTTGTGATTTATGTTAGATCAGCCGATTAGATTAAATTGAGAATAAGATCTTTGATCTTCGCTCATTTGCGAAATATGGTTTGAATCGTAAAGGGTTAATTCTTTGCAGTTTCTATAAACAAAAGCTCTTATTAGAAAAAAAAACACTTAGCACGATAATCTACGTATCTTAAATAATCGAAGTAGCAAGTAACTGCTAAACTAGCAACTACATTCAGAGGATACACGTTTTTAGAATTTGTATTAAATACTTTAAAAATAACACACGGAAATGAAATATTATATAAATATATTGAGAACAATTGAATCGGAATTGATTGAGATGTAAACGAAATATTTGACACTGGATCATCAAAATTATTTTGAATTGCAAAGCATCGATAATTAAGCGCATATAAAGTAATTATAGCTGTTTAATTTTCGAAGTTAATCCGATTTCAGATAATATCCGTGTAATATTCGACGCGAATAAACAGGTCGTGCGGAGCCAATTTAAACAAATAATATAAAATAACAGACTATCAAGATAGATTGAACTCATAGTTCAATTTTCATGGAATCTCCATTAAAAAAATCATTCTCGGATCTTTAATGGATAAGGAGGTAATCTAGATGACTAGAAGAGATTACATGAGTGAACTCAATGACCGAGTACTGTATCTATATAAAAAAACGCATCGTTTCACGCTACGATGATGTTTGACACAGGACTGAGCGGGATATCGATGAAGCGTATTCACACCGGCAATAAGACCCAGTAAATTGCTTAACATTTTACCGGCGATTATAATTTGCGTATAGTCCACACAGCATTTATTGTCCAGGCTTACGGAGGCCTGGAGGCCTGGTCAAACAAAAATATAATTCGTCTAATCCACCGTCTAAAATACCGACGCCGATTAATCGCGATTAACTCACAATTCCTTCCCACTTTCTATTTTATAGACAACAACGTGGCCCAGCAAGGGAATCGTCAATCACACGCGCGTAATCGGAATCGCGTAATCTTCTCCTATAAGATATCTTAACATTATAATATCTGTTCTATAACTTCTTTATGCGAAGTGAACATTTTATGTGATTACATAATTCGCATCGGTCTGAAATAAACAATATTATTAAACAACAAAGTTCGTTTCGAACGCGATACCGCGAAACAATTCGGGGAATCTCTTACATTGCACAGAAGGGAAATTTATTGAAGGGAACTTTCTCGGTTAGTTGCCTCAAAGCGGGTCTATTAACTGCCACGCTCCAGGAAAATACCGAGTTGATTTATTACAAAGGTTGGAAACACTACACTAAATTAGACCTTTGCGCGTAAATTATTCTCTTAGGTTTAAAGCTGTCATCCAAAGTAGGTAGGATTGTATAGCTCCTGTTTGTGACAATAGCTCGCTTGTGACAAACATTGTCCGTTAGAAGAAGCGTGAACATCAATTGCTTATTCGCCAAGACGATCTCACCAACCTCATGCGATTCGTCGTGCTCCGTGACGCGCGTTATTATATTTACAGGATGGAGATTATCGCTGGGGGGGGGGGTCCGGTTAGGCCCGTCCGAGGGAAAGCATGATTGACGACGATGTTACGTCGCGACGGTATCCACTTTCTTTTCCAGGTTTTTTTTCCTATCACCCGTATCCGCGCGACAATTTGCGCGACGCACGAACGTCGAATCGCGGAATCGCGTCGTCAATCAAACCGGTCGTCCTAAGATTCAAGTGGGGAATGCGTTCGTGTGTTGTGTATCGATTCGTGATAAGAGACTGATTCTTGTCTTGTTCGATCGGTGGATTGTTACTCGTCGTCGTGGGACCTTGCTCGGCGATCGTGCTCTAGCAGAGATATACTTGGAACCGGGCACCGTGCAAAATCACAACCGCACTGTCCTAGACTGGCTCGGGGGGCGGATCGCTCTCCTTGACACCCTCTCTATTTTGAATCATTACCTCCGTCTGTTCCTTAGTTAACTCGTGATCCTTGGTAATTTCGAAGTCTTGCTCGGCCAGGAAACTTCGACGAATCGCGCCGTTCGCCACCGAGGACAGATCATTTCTCTGATGCTGCGTGTCTCGCCATGGTGTCGTCAGGATCTTCAACCTCTGCGTTAGTAAATTTACGCATATGTATACCGCATTATTTTCTCCCGGAAAACAATCAATTATCACAAATGCAATTTAAATAATTTGACAAGATTGTTTTATAATTACTTTATCCAGCATTTAATCAATCCTCAATCAATCTTTTCAGCAAATTTACCCACTATTAAACTCATGTACACAATGTACATTTAGAATGATTATTTTAGATTTAATTGCATTTCAGTTTTATATGTCTTTATCGATTTTTAAATTGGAGATAAATTTAAATAAAATAATCATATTAAAATTTAAATAAAATACTCACTTGAACAAAAGATCCGGGTGTGGTGCAGATTTTGTAGATTGCCATACCTGGGATCATGATGATAGAAGAGCACGCGATTAGCCAGCCTAATATATTTGCCCAAATCGGATAAACGTAGCCCTCGTATGATAAAGGTTCGTAACCCATTAAACCGTAGACGATAATAAACTAGAAGCAAATAAAAGATAAACGTACATATGATAAATACAATGACTATTATTATCAAGATGCTACATTAATTCAGTATTAGAGCAGCTGCTCATTAAGCAAGAAGATCCAGGTTCAATTTTTAAACTTGAATTTTGATTAAGAAAATATTCTACTATAATAAAAACAAAGTACACAACAACGAATAAGCTTTAAAAATATATAACGACGAATAAAGCTTGGTCTTTAGAGTGCAGTTTGGGTAAAAAGCTTGTAAGTCTTTCTCGTAAAAATTGCAACTGAAACGAAATCAAGAAAGTCGAAAAACCGACATAGAAAGATTTTTTCTTAAGATAAATTTATTATAATAATTATTAGTATTATTATATCTTTGTTAATATTATAAGAAATAAAAATATATTTTTAGTAAAAATTATTGGAAATGTACATTCTTTTTTAAACGATGATTCTTCAGGAGCTATCTTATATAATTTTTGGATACGTTGGCTACGTTGTGACGTACCATAAGGAAAAGTGGTGCTACGAATTTCCAGCATACTCGCCAGTAGATACCCGGTCTGAATCCGATCATGTCTTTGATGTCGGCGCAAAATCGGTCCGTTCCATAAATCCAGCTGACCGCGATTGTTTCCGCTAGAACGGCGAACAGCATCGAGTATCCGGCCGCGTATCGATCCAACAAGTGGAAAAAGTAAAACCCGCCCTATATTGAAAAACAATAAAATCTCCTGTTTATAATATGAGTCATTATGCACGTATTAAGAATCAAATATTATTTCGCATAAATGTGACATGTATGTACAACATTATAAAAATCTAAAATGTTATCTTAATAAGATCTAAGACTTCTGGGGCCCGATTCTCTAACGAGAAACGCGCAAACTCTCTGCTCTAACAGAAAGGCTGCAACGTGATTGGCTATCGCACAGTTTTAAGCCAATAAGCTTGCAGCTTTTCTGTTAAAGCAGAATTTACGCATACGTTTATTGTTAGAGAATCGAGCCCCTGAAGATTTCCGAAAATCGCCTAAAAAAAATTTCAAGCTTATTAAATAGTTTTATACGATACGTGCTTCTTACATTTGTCTTTATGTCGTCTGACAATTTTTATCGAGTCAAAAATATCGATGTTTGTCAACAATCTTAGCAATTAGAATATCTACCTGTGAGCAAGAAGCAAGTCCGACCAGAAAGTATAGAGTGAACAAGCACGCCACGAAGATCTCACGATGGTTGCCGATTATTGGAAACTCGTCGCTGAGTGCCGTTATAATTGCCTCTGAACCTCCGAACTATAAAATCACATTAATTCGTGTTTTAATTATTCGTAAGTTGCATAATAAGGCGTTCCATCGTTTAAATGAAAAGTACTTTCAGTATTTAATATCGTTATATTTAATAATGGCAGCTTTGCACGAAGAAACGTTTTGCAACTAAAAGAACTTTGTCGATAAAATTAAAAAAAATATAGAAAAATATTGTTAAAGTAATTCATATGCAAGTTCGTTTTAAAATGAAAACGCACTGAGCTGTCTAAACCGAGGGTGAGTAACATCATGAAGAAGATGAGCGCCCAGAACGTCGAGCCGGGCATCGTAGCGATGGCCGCCGGATAGACGATGAAAACCAGACCGGGTCCTTCCGTAGCGACGTCCTGGATGGACTTGCCGCTGGCACGCGCCATGTAACCGAGCACTGAGAATATGACGAATCCGGCGACGAAGGACGTTGCGCTGTTGATCAAGCTCGTCAGCAGGGCGTCTCTGCGAAGAACACGAGGGTGTCAGACGCAGATGCGAGATGCGCGCGGATGCGCGCGAAGATATTCCGGCATTCTTACTTGTAAACGTTGTTGTGATACTTGTTGTAGCTCGCGTAGGCCAGCAACACTCCGAATCCCGGTCCTAGAGAGAAAAATACCTGCGTCGCCGCGTCCACCCATACCTGAAAGAAGACAGAAAGAACATCCTCTCGTAGAAGCGATAAAACATGTTCCTATACCTTTTTAGGGAAATAAATAACGAACAAATCCATAAAAATTTATCAATTATGATATAGCAATATGTTAATTTCAAGAGAAATTTTTTTTCAATCCCTTTTTTTATTTTATAGTATATATTTCAAAATTCCGTAAGGGAAAAATAGTAATCATAAATTATTTATTTTACTCTCTTGTTTCTTCGGTTTAATTAATGAATACTGAATATCCCATTATAATATCTTCATGCGTTAGTAATAACCAGATCTTGTAAAATGCTACCATATAGCATTTCAGGAATTCACGCCCGTAATATAAAAATATTATTTCATTGTTTTAAGTATCTATAAGCTGTTAATAATTTTCATAAGTCGTTGCGGCAAGTACGTAAATTACATATTTGCTATAACGTACGACATAGGTATATGTACATGTATATCTTCCTATAAAAGAAATAAACATTACGGTGCATTTGCGAAAAAAAAATCGGGTGCCAGAGAAGAGTGAGCAGTCCGAAGCGGGGGGGAAAGGGGGAGCATCGGCCAATACATCAGAGAGAGAGCTTGATTCTTCTCGTATATCCACGGATTAGAGGTGATCAACAAATCCACTTTCTCATTGGTATAAAACCCACTTTAGCGACGACGATAAGCGGCTAAGTCGCCGTCGCCGTCGACGTCGCCGGTGGAATGCAGTCCACGCGCGAAGCACGAGAGGGTCGGCGAGCGTTCTACTAACGTTCTAGCGCGTGCTCCACCGTACTCTAATGTTCATTATGACAGCTACACAGAGTTTCCATTTTCACCGTCGTCAGTTAACCCTGCACGTTTCTCCTTCCCCATTTTTCCCATACCTCGGCCTTTCCCATTGCCCGACCTCTCCCTCGCCTCTCCTACCGCTCCCGAACCCGCTCGCGATCCTGTAAACGCATTAACTCCCAAAGTTTTCCTCTTTTGTCACTGCCGCGGGGATACGTCGTGGCTCATGGCAATCCAGGTCAACGGCAATAAAACAATCGCGAACGCGGCCGGTACTTTCCTTTCGTATAATTTTATTTTTTAAAAATCCCCCCGTGTATTTTTTGTGAGTGAAAATCTTTTCAATGTCTTGTTATGGAAGAGTGATGTTTTCTTTATTGTAGTACGCCTAAATAGCTTCAGTATTTTATATTATTTTATATTTACGTTATTTTTTATCATTAATCACACGAGAGTTATATAATTTAACGGAATTATAAATTATTTTAAATCATTATTAATTATCAACGTATTAATTTTGTTAATCAATTTTGGCTATTAATTTTATTTCAGTTTATTACAAATTGCTTGGATTTTAACAAAATATATTTATACAGTGATTGAACGCAATAAATGGGTTGAAAATTCGCCTCTTAAAAATCACGCCAAATGCTTCAAGCATTGCATACGCATGCGGTAAACCAAAACGTTACACGTACCTCTGCTTTTGTGATAACATTGAAATTTGGACTGAGATAATAACGGATTCCCTCGCTACTGCCTGGCAGAGTGACACCCCTTATCAGCAAAATCAGCAGGACTGCATAAGGGAAAAGAGCGGTAAACCAGACTACCTGCAATACAAAAGAATCGCTCACTCTGCGTTATTAATTACATCCTCGCGATCTAAAATACTCTACACATATATCGTAGAGAGCGCGCTTGATTGAGCTCTGAGTTTTATAAATATTAAATATTTTATACAACAGCGCTTCATTGCGAATCTTGAACCTTCGCGAAAAAAATACCTCGCGGAGATTCACTCGCCCGTCTCTAAGATCTCAAACGTCTGACGAAGCATTCAACTTACCTTGCCGGAAGTCGAGATGCCTTTCCACAGGGAAAAATAGCAGACTAGATAGACCACGAGCAAGCATAGCGCGATGTCCCACTTAATGGCACCAAGATCGTGTAAGCCCTCGCTTTGGTGCAGCTCCAGAATAGCGCGACTTAGGGGAAAGAAGTTTTGTCATTCACGGAGATATCGCGTGTGTGAACAATTCGCGTGAGAGAAAGCAATGTATTTTAATTTTTTTAACAATATATTTTAATTTTTATACTATGTTATTGTTTTGTTGGAATAAATTCGAATTTAGAAGGTGGTGAAACATTTATGAAATATATAAAATCAACATTCTCGACACTCATTCTTCAAACGTCATTTGAAATTGTTGTGGAATATTTTAAATTATACATAAATTCCTTTCGCGTTAAACATAAATTAATATTTCGTTAAGAACCATAAGATTTTCTAAAATTCCGAATTATTTGTCAAATATAAATATTAAACGTTCGCGTCAAAGACGATTTTGTTGTTCACAGGCGAAGCGTCGAACGCGTCACTCACTTGAAGTATTCATGCGCAGCGCTCGTATGGTTATCCATTGTACTCTGAGCAGCGATATCCGATCCTAGATCGACCAGGAGTCGGGTGGTGTTTCCAAAATTCTCATTCATCTCGCCGGTCATATCCTCAAGCGCGTACGAGACGTTCGGGTCGAACTCGCGGCACAGCGGCGTGTTCCAGTTGTTGTCGCAGGAGGTCCACGGCAGCATCGTGGTGAACGAGGCGAAAAAATAGCGTAGCGACCAGGCGATGATAACGTTATAGTAGAAATCAACGTAAAACGCGATTAGGACGACCGCGTATCCGATACCTGATCAACAAGAATTCGAGTTTTCATGCCGAACGATTTCATCGCACGGTGACAAAACTATATCTTCTCAGAAAGAGCATTTGGTAGTTTCTAAGGCCTACGTAAAATGATAGATAGTCGGTGATTGTACCAAAAAACGATTTAAATAATAAACTCGTTTATTATTTAAATAAAATAATATCGTGTAAGTATTCAATATATGACGAAGGATTTATATTTTTGTTACAAAAATTTTGCGTTGAATTTTTGCTGCCCGAAAATTCTCTAATATATTTTTTTTTTATTTATTGCAGCTTTTTCTCATTGGCAATTCGTGTGCGTTATAAATTGATCTCAGAAGTACAAGGATCAAGATCACTATGTAAGGACCGGTTTCTATTGGTAAACTAACTAATAGTTTAAATAATATGTCTGTCTTTGTTTAATTTACAGGAAAAACAAAGACATATATATATATATATATATATATATACATATATATAATTATTTAACTATTAGTTAGTTAGTACTAACAGGTAGGAACAACCGGCCCTAAATAAATTAGCGCAAAAGTGCGAAAAAAATCGGGAGAACGCGGCAGAAATGCTAGAAACGCACCGTCCTTCCTACGACGATATTGTTTCTTGCGCGCCTACGTCGAGTCCGCGCGTCTTCTATGCAAATAACACTGTGACCTTCTCTACTGCAGTATGCGAGATATCGCGCATATCACAATACGTACGTATGTATAAGGTACGTTTATCACACGACGCAGAATTGCGGGTGACGGAGGATCTCGATCGATCATACGGCGATCAGCGGTCGAGCGGATGGATGGGCGGGCGGGTGAACGGGGTGAAATTGTGGCTGTGGAAATGAAGTTGGAAATCGGCGGAAATGGAGGCTCTTTGCGCGGAGAGCACCGGTCGCACATCTCTCGCATCTCACTGCGATTCTCTCGGATTTATACGCGTCGCACAAAGTAACCGTGGTCGAGAAAGATCTGCGAGGTAGCGAAGGTATAAGCACACACGCGCATACGCGCGCGCGCATATATATATATATATATATATATATATATATATATATATAAATAAAATTTTGATACATATATGTAATGAGATAAACACACACACATATATACGTATACCACTCTATTCCGCGGTCAGACAGGCGGATTCAGCCTCGCACGCATCAAAATCGGATGATCGTCTTCACGATTTTAGGTTCCAGTAACTGGAAAATATAGCGAGATCGAATAGAAAGGCGAGACCGGCTTGGAATAGCAATATCCCACCCTGTCCGAGAATCGGGGAGGAGAGAAAGCGAGGTAGAATATAATGAGAGTAATGAGAGGGCCGTTCCGGCTCTTAAGCTCCTGAAAAGATTTTCCCGGGCGGTTCGCGCGCGGATTTCTGCGCGCGCGAGCGACACACACACACACACACACACACACACACACACACATATATATATATATATATATATATATATATATAACCTGTTATTGCCTCGAGATGTATCTTTCATGAATCTCGCGGCGCACGACCAGCACGTGCGTGAGCGGATTCAATGGTCGGCGCCGTTACGCGCCACCTCGCGCGCGAGAAGCTATAAACTTTTAAGTGTAATCATGTACGCTTGTGTGCGTGCGCGTATGACTAGAATAATAACCAAGAGATAAAGAAACCGAAAGAAGAGCGACAGGTTCTACTGACCATCCTTAAGTTGAACGGTAGTATTCCGCGAGTTTTTGTCACTAGAATTGATGCTAAATAGAAAAAAAAGATTAAGCCAAACTATGTAGATCTTTATAAATCAATTCCTGGTCACATTTATATCATTATGACGCCGGATACATTTCAAATTTAGCACTTGAGAATGTCCGTATGATTAAATAAGTAATGCATGCAGATTTATAATGCATCATTGATGCAACACTTTTCATTGTCATTATAGTTTGATTTGCTCCTGAAAGTTTGAGATACGTTAATTATTTATTTTTTTTGTTTCAGATTTACGTGCAGTATATTTACGTCAAACAATTATAGCACTCATTATATGATTCGTGTAAAATGTGTTTGTAAATCATAAATAAGATGTTACGATATTTTAGAATTATAGATAATAATGCAGAGATCGTACAGATGTAAAGATAATGGCTCGATTAAAAAAAAATTTACCACTCCTTCCTCATTTACCGACATAAATACACACGCTGACCGTAATATTCAAGGAATCGCATTCAGTTTAATTTATATCTCTGTCATTATATCGGAAAGATATGTAAAAAATTAAGAAACTCGTTGCGTTTATAACATATGATTACACCTACCTTTGAAAAGCGGTACCAGTCGACCCCAGCAGGTGATAGCACCCTTCCTGTTGAATTGACCGAGAGCGAGCTCCATGTAAAACAGAGGAATCCCGCCGACCACTAACATCACGCAGTAGGGAACCAGAAATGCACCTGCGAAGAAAAGCACACAAACGAGTCTATTTAAAAAAGACACATACTCAATTTAACAAAAATTAAAACTACCAAATTATTAAAATGACGTTTTGTTTTATTTGTAAACGATTTGTTTTATCAAATTTGTAACGGTGCATTTTCTAAGATTTTTCGCGACTTTTGTTGCAATATGTAAATGATTAAATTGATCTATTTATTTTCCCTCTTCATCCTTCTTTCCAAAGATACATGTATATTATATTTAAGTAGAAAGAGGTATGCGTTAATTATATCAGTAGTTCTCGTGATAAAATATGGAGCAGTTAATCATCAAATCGAAAGATAAATGAATAGGAATATCTGAAGTACTGAGTTTGAAACAAATACATGATATATCTTTCAATTCCTTTTCCTGTGCCAAATCAATTGCACCAATGCCCTAAAACTCTCTCTTTT
Source organism: Temnothorax americanus (assembly GCF_048541705.1). Classification (NCBI taxonomy): domain Eukaryota; kingdom Metazoa; phylum Arthropoda; class Insecta; order Hymenoptera; family Formicidae; genus Temnothorax; species Temnothorax americanus. Next base: position 2,003,473 of record NW_027509442.1, on the reverse strand, counting down.
AACCTACCACACTAATTTCATGTTCATTTCACATTTTTATTATAACGATTATTAGAACGATATTATCACAATTCATTAAATGCTGATTCTCAGCCATCATTAGCATCTTCAATCAACGTTGAATCGTAATAATACGATTCTATTCCGATCGCCATAGTTCAAATTCTTGATGTAACTCGATCAAACGAGATTCGATTATTTTTCCGTTCATCGGACGTCTATCTAGAAGGAAGAGTCTTGTGAAAAATTCTTGAATCTTAAGACAAGAGGAGCCATTGTGTGATGGGGCAAAACGGTTATTGTGCGATCCAGAAAGCGGGAGTGAGTGGAAAGAGAGAGGCGCTGCTTCCGGAAAAGTGTCGTCCGTACAAAAAGGAAGCGAAGTTAAAAGGCGAACAAATTAGAGGGCGAAAAGTAGCGCGTGTAGCCGCTAAGAAACTGTAAAAGAATCAAATAAGTTTACTTTAAGATACGCGCGCCTTCTTCTCTGCAGTTCAAATAATTTAGTTTTACGGGCTCCATTAAAAGATCATGACCCGAAATTCTGAAATTTGTTAGCATAATTAAAAATTGTTTCACTGCTCGTTGAAAATTACATTAATGTTGTTCAATAATGCGTACAATATTTCTTAATTAAACGGTGTTAAATATATAATTAATTTTGGCAACAATAGTATATTATTTTTTACATAAAGCTAATATTGTTACTATTTTTCATACAATGACGATAATAATAAAAATGAGAATGCTTGTATTGCTCCCAGAGAGCAAAAATAATGAGAGTCATACTATTCCCTCTTGGGACGATTAATTCGCTTGTCCTAATATCGCCCTATCTTGTGAAACTTTGGGCAATCGGAATAAAAAAATTTTTTCAGGAATCATTTTTTTGAAAAAGCGCTGGTTCACCGTTCCTGTCAGCTTGACGATCGACTCAGTCGCGTCATCGTATTAATGTCACCTTGCCGCATTTCCGAAAGTTGACTATCGAATTACGTGCCTAAAAGCACCTCGCTACCGGTGCTCTAAATAACGCACAATGCAGTTATGGAACTAACCCGCTGGTATAAGTGCGTCATATATCGCATTTTTTTCACCCGTTTCCCCTCTGAGCGGCGTGTGTTATCTTTCCGCCTATGTGTACACTGATTCCTTCCTTCATATAATACGAAATAAATTTACAAAACAGCGTTTTTTCAAAAAGGATGGAGTGATTTGATTAAACTCATTAAGCGATATTCGCGATCAATATGTCGTATATAAACGAGTTATAATAATTTAAATCATATTTATATGTGCGCATTATTTATTATGATCAGAATATACTATAGAAAAGTATATTAACGTACAATCGTTCTTTATCAATTTTGATAAATTTTTAAAATATAAGCCCTGTATGTGTAGATTGTATGTAGGTCCATAAAAAAATTGATTAAGAAACTTAGAAAAATATATCTAGAGACGAAAAGAGAAAACTTGAAACAATATTTGTTATTATTAAATAACTAATTATAATAAATAATCGAATTGTCGATTAATATTTATGACTTCTTTATAGACAGTAATAATTTATATTGTTATTATGCAATCCTTTATTGTAACTCGGTAAAAATTTTGTTAAATATATATTCACTATATTGCTCGCATCGGATAAATAAATATAGCAATGCAGACGCAATCAAAAAGAGAAGAGAGAGAGAGAGGGAGACTATATACTTATATATTTCCTTGATCTTCCTTCTTAGCTCCAACGGAACTTCCGTTCCGTACCCATGGAGATGTAATCGCATTAAGAAGGATATTGTCGATCGACCTTGATTAATTTCTTCTCGTCCCTGCCTGAGTACAAATCGTCGATCGATCATACTAAAAGTTGTATTCTCTCAAAGTAGGCTATTTATTACCGGATGGCTTCATTACGCAAAAATTAATTGTGAGTTATAATTAAAATCGTGGTCCAATCTGGAGCCGTTCTTAATATGCTTAAATCAGATCGGAATCAACAAATCTGTCAGATTTTGTTAATTAATTTTTTTAAACAAAAAAAAGTATGAAATTCTTGCTAATGTTTATTAAATTATTGATAGAGTATTTTTGTTTTGCAAGGAGGCGAGTTCGCGTAACATCAAAGATTTGACAAAGATTAATTCCAAAATCTAGAGCAAATCCCTCTCTCTCTCTCTCTCTCTCTCTCTCTCTCTCTCTCTCTCTCTCTTTCTTTTGTCTTGACATGTCGCTAACGTCGAGAGCAAACGTCCGGCCCCGGACAACAGTTCCGCTCAATTTTCTCCTTTTGAACGTGAGCATGCACTCACGCAAAGGCTCAGTGCTTAAAGCTGCATTTTACGCCCGAACAAAGGCGAAAAGCTCGTTCGAATAAAACGTAATGCATTCTCGCGAGATAATCGCGCCAATTGTAGCCTGTCGATCGGAATACGCTTTTACCGAAAGGTACACGAGGGTCTAGGTCGAGCTGTTGGCGGGTTGGTGTCGTCCATTAACAAAATTCGACTCGCATTACTTTGAAAAGAGATCACGCGCTTCTTAAGTATAAACGTTTATAACCATCATAGCAATCTGTGAACCATTCCATACTTTATGGAATTATTCAAATCGTCCTACAAAAATCAACCAAATAAGTTCACACATAATAAGTTTTTTATAAGAAACTGCATTCGCGAATTTTATGCGAAAATTATTGTGTATAAACTTTCGCCTTAATATATATAATATACATGAATTAGACAATAATCTAAATTATCACTAGATATGTGTGTGATAAATACATCCTAGATATATGTAGAATAAAGTATCTTTGATTTATAATCTCTCTTCAACTTTTAACTCTAAAACTCTTCGAGATGACGTACCAATGCTAGATTACATGCTTGTTGCATGACGAATTAATTCAACTCACCTATTTGAATAACTGAATTAATTTAATTATAATATTCTGCGCTATATATGTAAGACAGTAGAAAAAAATCGCACGCGGCACGCGAGCTGCGTAAAAAGCTACATCACTAATATGTAACATAATGCAATCGATTTCCTTGTGGATGACATTGCGCAAGGCTACCATCAGATCATCGTCGATTGAGTAATCTGTATTGAGACGACAAATCGGTATAGAATTTCGATTAGCATTTACGAATAACATTAAAATACATTATTCAAATGCGCGAAAACATTGCACGTTTCTCAGTATCCAGAAGTGCTAATGCTTATATTGTTAGTCAAACGCAAAAACTGTATAATCCGACGTGAATTTTGCGGAATGGGAATTTTCGCGAAGTTGAAATTATAACGAAATAACCGGGCGGATTCGAGGAAGACGCGATAGACATCCGATTGAACAAACATGCGAGACGAGACTCGTAATCATGGTAAACACTCAAGGATAGGTGTCCTGCGTTTCTTCTTAATTAAGTATGACTTAATTAACAAGTTTTAAGAAGAATTAAGTATGAAGTCATTTATGTAGAAAAGTATAGGCGATTCTGCTGTAAGTACCGTGATCAGATAGAGTTATTTTTTTTACAAGATAAATATAGAAATATATTATGGTGTAACGTATTGCGAAAACTAATTGTGCTTTTTTTAGAAAATATTTTGTATGTGATGTGGTTTATGTTATTTGCGTTTATAATCTCTTCTGCAAATTTTTCCTTAATTTTATGAGTTATAACTATTTCAAAGTTAGTGTAAAAAATGTGATGTTCCTCTATTTTCCTAAATAAATAATTAAATATATGTATAATCCATATAATATAATAAAAAATATGTATTAAAAATACGAATGTTATAAATACTTAATATTTTAAATTAAAATATAAAGCTCTTCTCGAACCCAATCAAGCACCTCAGATTATTTCGTATCAAAATTGGGAGATGGATGTTTATATCAATTTAAATTCTCCCGAATGATTCGTACAATCTTTAATCGTGTCGTTTCATCAGAATTCGCTTTATTACCCCTACTTGCTTTCGTTTATCTAATGTCGCGAAAGAAAGCGCGTCGCGTTACGCATATAGGTCTTACGAATGAAAAGTAGTCAAAGTATCAAACGTAAATGGTAGGCAGAAGCCATCGGGGCTGGTACATATCTCGATACCGTACGAGCTGCACCGAATTATAATCACGAAACAACACGTTAATAACGCTTCCCGTAGGGCGATAACGACACAGCCGCCGTTCGGCGGGGTGCAGCGGCGTCGCGCACGTCCATGATCAAAGGCCCGCGTCCCGAATGGGAAATTATAATTAATTAAGGTAATTGGAAATTAGCGACCGATCTTGCCCATCCTAATGGCGCGGAGCCGCGCGCTCTACTCCGCTCTTAATTGAGTTAGCAGCCGCTTTTGAGGAGCCTCTGTATCACTGACAGCGGCCCTAATCGCATTCCTACTGGGGACCCCCGCTAGAACCGGTACTAATGGCGTCGTCGCTGTCGTCGTCGTCGTCGTCGTCGCCGTCACCGTCGCCGCAGCGGGGCTTAGCAAAAGTCAATAAGATTGCCGACCGTTTTCCGCGAGATCGATCCCCCGAGAGTGAGAAGCGGGAGAGATCTCACGTGGAGATGAGATCGGGACTCTCGTCGTGAGAAAAAGACAGCGTTGATAACCGCGGACGCTTATACGTCAATTCGGAACAAAGCAAATACAAATGTGTGTCCAACGCCACACGTGGCGTACGCGGACTTGTGCGGAGGGTGCTCAGAAGACACGAGTCTTTCCCCTCTTCTCTAATAGACCTCTCCTTTCTCGAAATTGTGAAATCGATATGCTCAGGATTATTTAGCGTTGAAAATGATGGAATCCTTTGTCGAAATTGAGCACCAAACGATATAAAAATTTTTACGTATTTTAAATCAATTTTAACTTAAAAAATTTGTGATTTCTGCGTTTGGTTATATATCCGCACTGGAAAATTCGTCTCTAAATGTTCCAGAAAATATCGTATTATGTGGACTGATTTTATTAATACAACTGGTGTAGAAAATCGCGAGAACGTCTTTTCACGATTTTCGTGGTTTTTTTAAATAATATGTCGTTTATTCATTACGATTTATTATTGTTCTTGATTCGGATACGGTCATCATTATTTCGTCAATACTATCTTTACACCTATTTAAAACATGATCATTCGCGTTCCAAGATCTCTTTGATTTTAGTCGACACGATGATTTTTTTCATAATAATAATTTACGATCCTAAAATGGGGTGTTATAAAGTTATTAGGCATAAATAGGAATATAAATAATACTGTAGTTTCTAAATTATCGTTCAATTAATTATATATTTTCACGGATCCACGCAATGATTCTATTGTCCCCGTACATTCCTTCCTTTTCCGTGATAAGTAAAGGCACAAATTAATTACAATACAAGAATGATAATTTGCTAATTACCGATGCAATAAATACGAGACGCTTGATAATGTACCCTGATAATGTATCCTCATTCATGTGCAGCTATTAACTGATAAATTGTTTTTTTTTTTTATCGTCTCAAGGCTGTTATGTAAATTCGATGCGTAAATGTTGGCGTATCCGAGGTGTCGAGGCGGAATGCTCTTAACATATTTATACAAAATCTGCATACCGCATCAGACAATGCAATTGATAGGTATACAAGTGATATCAATATAATAATAGAGTAATTATTGAATAATAGTGATGTTACGATTATAAAGCGAAATTTGTGCGCAATAATTGTTACGTGTGTATTTGCTAGCGTAACTGCTTTTTCTGTGTTTTTTTTCTTTTTTTTTCAAGTTTTTCCGATTTCTGCAGGTTTCCTATTAAATAAAGCTGATTTGTTTCAAGTAAAAGAGATTCGAACGGCGACCGCCGACAATTATAATAACTCTCGCACTTGTCCGCTCTCGTCCTCGTTGAAAAGTGAAGAAAAGGGTTAACAGCGCTATGAACGCTCCGCGCGATTTACGAAGTCGCGCGCCCTGTAAATTACTACCTCCCTGTAATTATAACTAATTTGGGCACCTGCCGAGGTGCCCCCGTCGTCAGGAATCTTTCGCCGAGCGAGGTCTAAATCCCGAGGTCATTTTCCGCGAGGTAAATGCCAATTAGCCGACCGGTTAGCGCGGCATTGCTCGCCGGTACATTACTCGACGACGCGTAACACCCAACCCGCCCTCGAGTTGAGTTAACTGCGAAATAAGGTCCGACGAGAGAGAGAGAAAGGAAAGAGAGAGAGAGAGAGAGAGAGAGAGAGAGAGAGAGAGAGAGATGTTAGGAGCGGCAGTTGACGAAGTTTCCCTCGCACACGAGTATCGAAGGAGCGCGTTGTTTTCCGAGCCGAAAAGGCCGCTATACGCAAAAGAACACGACAAAAAGAAAGGAGACGAAGAATGTCAAGGGTATACCTGTGAAGTTGAAGGAAGAAACGGTAAAATAGTTAAATCACTTGTGTGTATCTTCTTGCTCCATTAATTTTGAATTTAAATCTGACCGTCGAGAGCAACACTCAACCGTAACGACGATGTTTCCCGCGACGCAGATGATTCATGATGAAATTTGTTTTTGGCATTGACGCAAATATGTAAGACCCATAACTCCGGAGATTCGATGCTGGAAGAGCGACAATGACACCCCGGCGCGCGGCGGGCGCAATAATAATGTTTTAATCAGCGTTCTCGACGCAAATTAGTATCAATTAACTTAGTTAACGGATCAGAACCGATATTTTTCGTCTCGGTTTCAGATAAAGACGAGGAGAATCGAGAATCGTTCTTCCGAGATGAAACGCAGATCGACGCAGGTGAAACCGGTCATAATTCCGTCCGGAAATTTCCGTCCTCGTGTATTCTCGAGGCGCAAAAACGGGGCGTAAATAATGTACTCCCAGGGTCCCCGCGATCGATGATGCGAAAAATTACGAAGCTCAGAAGCGGGGGAGTCGTTTGCTTAGGCGTGTGTTATTCGTAACAAGCGCGAACGTGGGATGGGTCCTCTGTGGTAATAGGTGAAAGGGCGAATTATTGAAATCGTATTCCTGCCATTGCGCCCCCGTCGATGACAGGGAGGAGCACTCGACTCGTATGGCGAAATAATCGAAAATAAACCGCGTGCATGGGAAATCGCGCCGCGGTTTATTTTCGCGGCCGCGCTCGCTCGAGCCGCGATATACATTGCACTTACCACCACCGTTCTTGTAGCAAAGGTACGGGAATCGCCACACATTAGCGAGATCGACGGCGAACCCGATGACCGACAGCAAGAAATCGAGCTTCCCCGACCAGGTCTCCCTGCCGTCGCCGGCGTTGACGTCGACGCCCTTCGCGGCGTTCTTTACCACCGTCGACGACATTCTTCCGGTACCTGCAATGCAACGGCAATAAATATGTATATCTCAATAAATATTATATAGCTCGTAATTACTCTCTAAAGGTAACATTAGTTCTCACGTCTGCAAGTTTAATCGTCATTTAGATGAAGATTTTACGTAATGTATATTTTAGCATATGGAAAGCTGTTAATAATTTATCGTCCGGTTGACTCAAATAATCATTAAAATATACTGTTATAGAAATGTTATGCATTCCGCAATGTAGGTTGCATCTTGCATCATCAATAATTCATGCGGTTCAGGTGTCAAAACTTATGTTTGACCTCCTATTTGACTTTTGTTAAAGCCTGGATCTTTCGTCGTAACCGTATCTAATTAGAATCCGAAATTTTCTCTTATACTTACCTTCAAAATAATGTTTTTCGCACGCCGTCATTCGTATTCGATAAATTAGAAAAAAAGAAAAGAAAAATAGAAGAGAAAAAAATTAAAAATTTTCGATCCCGAGCTTAAAAAAGGGAAATGATCATACCAATGCCAGAAAAAATATGTTATTTATTTTGCTTAAGGGCACAATAAAAAGAAAATGCGAACGGTATATATATTATTTCTTCGAAAGATTTGAAGCAGGTTTTCCTTAAAGGCAAAAGTCTCCCGTGCAAACTGATCAATGTATATAATCACGTAATAATCTTATGCACTCGGCTCATGAACAAGTGCATAAATCTGCATGCCTACCGCGCGCGGAATTAGGCGCAAGGTCGCGGGTGTGCGAGGAGCGAAAGGAGTCGAGCGAAAGGAAGGCGCAGCGCGCGAACGGAGACGCGAAGAGGAGGGATGGAGGAGAATGGATGGTGATAACGCAATGGAAAGGAAATCGGCAATTTTCGATATGTGTGTGTGTGTGCGCGCGCGCGCGCATTTGTGGTTATTATATTATTTATTCGCGCACTGACACGAAACGTGTGTACGTATGTGCGAGCGAAAGAAAGGAGGGAGAGAGGAGCGCGTCGCGTGCGCGACGGGGCGCGGCGCGGGCGCGTGTAATTTGGCGACGACAAGTTATCGATAGCCCTTCAGGCGACAACGCTCGACGCCCCCAACGAGCCTCATTGTACCCCGTGACGGGTACCGGTCAAACAGCGTATATTTCAAAGGCGATCGCGGGCGATCCGGCCTCGAGGGGCCACTCGACGAGGGGTTTTCTGTCACGCGCACTGATCCACGCTTATCCACGCGGACCGACCCAGTTAATTGATATTCGGCGGTCGCGGAGACACCTACGGACGCGCGAAGATGGACGGCGACGAAAAATCACCCTCTCGCGCCTCCCCCCCTCCCCTTCCGCCCTCGCCGCCGCGATGATCGCTCAAGCGGGGAGCACACACTTGCATATAACGCATAATGCGTAAGCATATAAGAAAATAATTGATTGGTCCATAGGAAATAGACCAATCAGTTTTCTTATGCTTACGTATTATGCGTTAGGAAAAAGCTGCGTTTCCTGCTTCACCTTCACACTCGCTTCCGTCGCAGCATCGGAAACCAGTTCGCCGAGGAAGGATCCATAAATTAAAACGATAAACTGAATAATGAATTTAAAATCCGAACCAATGAAATTCATTCGTGTAAATTAAATGCGTTTGTAAGTAAAGCGGTTCAATGTTATTTTTTTTTAATTTATTATTCCATTTTTAGTGAATTTTTTTAAATTTGGAAATTTTGTTTGTTTCTTAATATAGTATTAAGTAATACTGGTAAATTCTGACAACAGTTTTCATGTAAAATTAATAATTTTATTCAAAAATTGCTCGATTGATCAATCTAAAAAAAATCTTTCGAGAAATTGATATCCTGCGAGATATTTTGATAAAAATATTTGGAAATTATGTAACAAAATTTAATTGCTCAATTTATTAATGTAGGTATCTATTCTACTATTTAATCAATTATACTTTTCTTATATATAAGGAAAAGTTAAATATATCACTAAAGTCTTCCTTCATTCCCCGAAGTAGGTATGGTATTTCAATCGATGTCATCATCGGTTCTTAACGAATATTCCAAAACTAGTTTTAACGAGGATATAATAGCTTATAGAATAGAAGGAAGCGACGGAGTAGGGGTAAAGGAGTAAAAACGATATTCCGTGGAAATCGAATTTACGTCAACATATTCCTGCACAGCAGGAGCGTCGCACCTATATGTATATACATATTCAGAAGCCGGTCTCTTCCCTCTTTGGTTATCTTCTCCCGAACCATTGTCCAAGAAAGTATAAATTAATTAGAGTAACCGCGATCGAATAGCAGAGATAGCGAACCGCAAACGGAGTAATATATGCCCGCAGATGCACACGCACAGGAGGACAAATAGAAGAACCGCAATGACGCGAAACGGTCGTCATCGAGACTGCACGTCTTTTTTACCTGCTTTTTTCTATCGCGTGTAAACTGGACACACCTCAATTCTTGCGTTAACGCAAGACGCCTCTCATTTTCTTCTTTGACTGATGCAGCGCGGCCTCCCTTATAGAGTAGCCAGATTTTTGGTTACAAAAGACTTTTATTTTATTAATAATAAATTTCGTTGAACTGTAGAAAAGAATTAGAACAGCTTAAGAGAAAATCTAATATAAAAGAACTGTCGGGGGGTTTCTATTATTTTTATATACTCCGTTTCTTTTTAAGCAATATTTTGTTGACTATTTTTTACACAAAGATATTCTTGTTTCTTCTGTTTTGTTAAGACATTAAATTATGACAATGTTTTAAGATTAATTTATACTCTTAGCTCGTGTGGCTGGGTTATCACTAAATATTTTTTGCGAATAACAATTAAATCAAAGAAACGTTGCGTAGCAGTCTTTCTCAGACGGAAACAATTATACGTGTGAAGAAATCAAACTCAATCTCGATAATTAAAACAATAAGTTATTTTAATCATTCGCAATGCGATGAATGTCCGCTTTACTATATGTCTCCAAGAACATAAAGCAAATATTAATAAAAAAATATATAGTAAAAACCAATTATCAATAAATTTATATTTATTTTTGATAAATAAATATATGATATATATATTTTTAAACACGTTACATAAAATCTTCACCTATTGTTATAGACATTATAAATTTCTGATGTACTATTCGCCTCTTGAGAGACAGCCAGACAGCCAGAGATTTTGAGATGACATTCGCATCTTTCTGAGGTGACGCGATTTAAAGATGAATATAGATACATTGTGTAATATTTAATTATTCGCGATTAAAAAACCCGTATATGCATATAAGTGCGCGTGAATACGCAGATAAACTTCAAGTTCCAATTGTTGACACAAAATGTATTATGCATGAAACAATACGCGTAGTTATTCCTGCATCGCAATAATCTCTAATGAATATTTAGAAAATTTAGAAAATGTTAACATCTTACGTCTTGCATAAATAAATATAAATATTTCTTTAATCAAATGTATTTTTACCCAAAATATCTGTCAAATATAATGCGTGTGGTGATAAAAAATTTGCTATAATTTTGGCAGTTGCTACTTCACTTGGATTTCGCGATGCAAATACAAAATCTCACGCGAGTGAGATTTGTTTAATCTGAAAATCCAGTTTAACGTGTAATTCTCCTAAATTGAAATAATCATAAAAAAATTGTCTATAATATATGATAACGTATATATATAAGAGAGCCACAAAATATAGCACAGCCACTGAATTTTTTCACGCTTAGTTGACCGATTTAAGGTGATATACGCGCAACCGAAGTGAATTGTGAAATAATCTATTTATACGTTAAACACGATTCTTATCCGATATTTCTACAGTCGTGTTTTCTCTTTCTTTCTGCATTTATGGGATATATTTCATAGAAGATATCTTGAATTTTATTTCAGAGAAAAATGGAAATGACAGTTTCTCTCTTCGTATATACCAGCTACGACATTTAGTTACGTCACGTTCTACGCGTCGAAAAAAAATTTCGTAACGAGAAAGGAAAAAAATGTTTAATGCTAACCGTCAGATTTCTCGCGTTCAATTTTTTTCGTTACGAGAATTCACGAGCCGTAGAAAAGTGTCGAATCGAAAGGCACGATATTCTTGTGCCTTTCAGATAAAACACGAACTCTGCGTGGCGGCGAAAGGATTCCCCGTATCTAAAGTCACGGTGTAAAAAAGAAAAGAAACGGAAGAAACCTACTCCCCGGACGACGGCCTTTCCTCGTCTTTCGGTCTCCTCTTCGGCGGAGGAATTCGCCGAGGGAAAACCCGAAATGCCCGCGATCGGTCGGCCGCGATTCGCGACGGCGAACTAACCGCTCGCGTGCCGCGTACCGGTCTCAAATAATAAAACGAAACGACGGCTACGCGAACGTGGTAGCCTGGCTGGCTGACGAATAATACATCGACCAGTGCAGGGGGAGAGGATCCGTCGGATTTGAAAGAAACTATACGACGAAATTCACAAGTGGAAGAGTTTCCTGGGGCGGGGTTTCCTGAGAATTACGAAACGTGACGCTAATTAGATTTCCTTTAACCGGCAATTGGATCCTCGAGATGGCACTCGATCGGCTTTGGACATCACCGTGACTTCGCGAATGACGAATGATCGTTTTTCATCTCGAGGAAAGCGTCTTCGCTGCGCGGTTGTTGATTTCCTTCAATATGCGTTTCGAGGAAGCGCGGGAAGCATTTTCCGTAAAGGTGTCAGGATGATAGCCGGTTGTTGAGATATGACTCGAGTGATCAAGACAAAGCGTCATTGACAGTTTGGATTATTATATTGACCTTTGAAATCTCTCTTTCCAACCACATTAGAATAATACGCAATCAATAACGCTTAATTATATGATCCTTCTGCGTATTGCAGTGTAATATAACACGCTTCGAAATATATTTTCTATTTTATTAATGTCAGCTGGTAGATGTGTTTTCCATGTTTCCCAAGAAATGTTGTTTCGAATTGAAACAGCGCATAAAAAAGTCTACAAAACTTATAAATATATAAATATTTAAATATGTAATGGATATATTTTGAAATGTAATTTATTTTATATGTGTATATGAGTTACTTAAAATATAAACGTACAATTTATGTAGCACATTCTAAGATTTCTGGTGATTCCGATTATTTATTAATCACAAACTCTGACAAATTTGGCGTTCATTTGTTCTTGAAATAAAACTCGTACATACAATTAATATTGGCTACGTTTACACCCTGAATTTAGGCCCGTTCTAGACTGGAGATGGATAATCAATGATTTTTATCCGTCTAGACTACTCACTAGGATGAGCCGCGAGTAGGATCATCCTCCAGTCTAGAACGGGCATTTAGGCCGCGGCCTATACCTCAAATTAGGCCTAAATTATTTAGGCCGCCTGCTGTAGCTTCAGGTCAGGCCGCGTATTTAAGTGACCTGACTTGAAATAGGCCGTTATCATTTGCGATGTAAACACGCGATCACGCGCGATGCGTCCTAAAAGCTTTATTTATTTGGTTGTTCGGATTCGCTGCAATTCAGGGCGATCCCAAATACGATCCCGTCAATTTTTAGGTTTCTTTCGGTGTAAACGAATGATGACTAGACCTAACTTCGGGTCACAATATAGGTCAGGCCGCGATCAGGTCGCTGGGTGTAAACGTAGCCACTGTAAACGAATGACTAGACCTAACTTCGGGTCACAATATAGGTCAGGCCGCGATCAGGTCGCTGGGTGTAAACGTAGCCATTGGTTGCAACTTTTCAATATCAAAAGTTTTGATTGTTTTTTAAATTTAACAAAATAAAATAGCTCGATAAACTTGTGAATAAAAGTTTACGTGAATCCTGAATATATAAAACTATCTACGATTTCACATTTTTATTACGTAAAACTATATATAGACAGTTCTGTTTTATTATTTAATTATATGACACTTTTTACTTTTCAAAAAGTATTTTTCGTCAAATCGTTCGATCATCGACTTATAAATTCTGATTTATAAGTCGAGAATTACAGACTACAAAATTATAATAAAGAAATCAAGAAGTTGACACTAAGGAATTAAAAATGATTGTCAAAATTGTCACACAGATGGCAATATGACATAAAATTTTTTTATTTAAGCGCGTAATTCATATTGATTCACGAATAAAGTGAAAATTTTCGAAAATAATTGATTTACACGAAACACTTCCGACACGAAGAGGAAATGACATGTCCGTAAACAAAACGTGAAATCGTAAATAAAAGTATTCAACGTATCAACGTTTTGTCCTAAAATTTTTTCACGGCTCTAATAAAATCTAGAATCGCGCTACAAAATTATATGATAAACATGAAAGGCATCAGTGACGACGAATCGAGGAAACATTAGAATCGCGCATTTTCAAATTGTACACACGACGCGACGCTGTTCGAAAGTTCGATCACTCTTTGAGATACTCACAACAATATTGCAGCCATATATATTCGTTCTTTTTTTTTCCTTTAATCGAGAAGAATAAAATTCATTTCTAAAAGATAAAAAAAAAAAAACAATAAAGAATTAAAATCGCCGAAGGCTGCAAAATTGCAAACCCGTCGTCATCGACGAACGTCGGGGGAACGACGGGCCCGTTCCTCGGCCTCGAGTCCACTCGCGAGCGGGAGCGGGGAAAGTTTCCCGCGACGAGATCGAGTATCGAGCAATTAGCGTCGCGACGCGCGAGAGAGATATACCGCGGGGACGCGCGTACTTACCGAGCGTCGCGCCGAAGACGACTAACGAGCGGCGGCGGCGGCGGCGGCGGCGTCGCCGTGAATGTTACAGCTCGACGAGACCCCGCGACACTGACCGCGCGGCTCCTCGGTCCACGGTAGGACTCCCACGACGAAGACTCGCCACAGGGTCAGAAGTAGCTCGAAACTGGTATCCGTCAGACCCATGCCCGATCTAAGCGCGTCGTCGTCGTCCTTCCTTCCTTTGCCTCTTCCTCCTTGCCGCCGCGCGTCCCTTCTTCGCCGCGACACCCCTCGGCGTTTATCCGCGCCGAATTCTAAGTTACGCCGAAGGAGGATCTTCCTTCTTCCCGCGCGCGCGACGTTTACGCGCGGGAGGAGGCGAAGCGAGAAAGCGATCTCGCGCGCGCTCGTACCCCACTCGCGGCGCTCTACTCACTCTCGCGCGAATTCTCGCGCATTTCGGCCGACGGGAAGGTGACGAAAGGGGGGGAGGAGGCAAGATCGCGAAAGGGCGCGTTTAGGAGGCGAATCGCGAGACGCGCTGCGAACACGCGGCGCGCATCCCCCGCCGCGAGTTCACTTCCGGCGGAAGAGCGCGCGCCGTGTGCTTGGCGAGGAATATTTCGCGTCTCCGTTTCTCCCGCGAGATGAAAATCGAGACGGGCAACAAGTTGGAGCTTAAGAATAAGAGGAAAGAAAGAAGGGAGGTGAGAGACACGGGGATGTAAAACGGGGAGGATGCGGTAGTATTTCTTCCGGCACAAATAGGGGAACCTCGTCGCAAAGGGTCGAAAGAGCGAGTGGCAAATTTTAGCGCCCGTCGGGTGCGTATATACGCGCCGCGGTCACGCGGTTGGTCGCGACCGCGGCCAATCACTGCCTGCGCGCGCGCGCGCGCATGTCGCCGGACGGGAAATACTACGCACGACATCGACAAGTCGCCTTTCCAAAAAAAGAAGGGGGGCATGTGGAAAACATATTACTTAATATTACACATTAATATATAGATATTATAATAAAATAATAAAAATTCAGTGCGATAGCGTTGGATGAGAAATGATATAATTATATATGTGTTATAATAATTATGTATATGTTATTGCAATTAACATACATATATATTTATGTATGTATAATTGTATTGATTAATAAAACAAAATTAAACTTATATAAAAGATATATATAGAAATGTTTTACTTGTAATCTTATTGTTTGCACTTATTTCTTCTAAAAACGATATTAAAAAATTGCGTCAATTAAGAACGAAGAACTTATAGCGTTACGCATATCAAATCTCTAAAGTCGGTTCTACAATCGGTCGTACGTCGGAGTCGGATATCGGAACGCAGTCGATGGTCGAATGAGAGAATTTATTTTTCGAAAACGAATTTTCCTCATTGGATCATCGGTTACATTCCGACTCCGACATATGACTGATTGTAGAACCGGCCTAAATCGAAATAAGATTTTTACACGATTAATGACAAATTTTCTATTCAAGTGAGATACTCAACCGAGTATTTATTAGATAATGGAAAATATGATATTGTCCTATAAATGACGGAATATCTGGAAAAGAAATAAAAAAGAAAGGAGGTAATATATCGTATGTTTTAGTTTTTTGCACGCATACCGACTTGTCTTCAATGAAGATATATCAAAAGTTTTACTATGTTAAACGCTATTAAAATCACGTGTTTATTTTTTCGGTGACAGTGACAAGTGTCTGTAAACACATACACACATGTATACATTCGTGCTCTAGGGCAGTCATAAAAATGTTAGGATTCCAATCGGGAATCCCAATTAGCGAATTTCGAAATGTAGTATTTACTCTCGTGCGATGAAACAAACAACAACGGGTTTTTCCTACTAACTACAACGTGAAAGTTCAAGGAAGATATTAAAGAGCACAAATGTTTTCGAGATTTGAAAATTTTTTTTCCTGAAAATCTAAAGTTCAAATTGATTAATTCGTTCAGGTTCAAGAAATTATTTTTTATTATACATCCATATAAATTATTCAGAACGACGAGAAATAACGCTTGCAACATTGTCAACCTGCAAAACATACATTATATGCATAATTGCGTTTTATTTATTTTCCGCGCTACAAGCAGAAAATAATCAAACTCTTATTAAAGAAACAGAGATTGCATTCATTTTATGACGTAAAAGGAGCGAGATTTTTCAGACGACAGTTCAAAGGCATCGTCATTTTATCAGTTATTCTATTATTAGATGTATTATAAACAGAGAGCAATCAAACTCGTGTTTAAAAAAAACGATTCTTTTTATTTAACAAAATTAAAAAAGAAGAAAAATCCTGTTCTTTTCACGACATATAAGAAGGGCGAGGTCGTCCAAACAACAGCCCAAAGAAGGTCGATCGTTCTCGGACGCCGCGTGTGTCATCAGTTGAATTTGAAATTGTCGCGCCGTCCACGCCGATTGGCCGTTCGCGCGCCAATCCCGCTCGGTCACGAACGCACGGCCGCGAACGCACTCCGTTCCGTACCGTACGCCGTACACACACCGCACAGTGCACGAGTGCACACACGGCACGACCGAACGGACCGAAGGCGACCCGCGACCCGCGACGACGACGACGACGACGAGGACGACGATCGTGACGATTGGTGCGGGCCGTGCGTAAGTCGTCACTCGTCCGAGTCGCCCGTTAGCTGTCGAGCCACTCGAGCCGCGTCCCCGCGTCACGCAGTCGTCATCCGGCTTTTCCGTCCGTCTCGTTTTTCCTGCGGTCGACGCGGTGAGTATGTATGTACATCCATCTTTCGACGGGCGCTCCATCCCGTTCCCCTCTTCGACGACGATTCGTCGATCGTGCAGTGCGTCTGGGTCGCGTCTTCCTCGCTCCCTTTTTTTTTTTATCCTCTTTTCTTATCTCCCTTTTGACGTCGCGCGCGACGGCGCGGCGGTGTCGACGCGACAGGTCGTGAACTCCGTCGCGTCTCGTCTCTCGTCGGATTTTCCGTTCGACGGCGCTTCCGCGAGTTCCGCGCCGTCTGTCGCTCGCGCGACGCCCCTTCGTGCGTCACCATACGGACGCGAGCGACGGACGAAAATCGCGACGTCCGCCGTCCGCGCGGCCCTCTCGGCTATTATCTGTGTGGATCCTCCCCCCCCCTCTCCCCTCTTTCCGCTGCGTGCCATTGACGCCATCAGCAGTTGAGCCTTGAGCCTCCGTCTGTTTACGTGGGTTTACAGCATCCCGAATGATACTTATCTGTTCGTAAAACTGTCAAACTTGCGAGCATGCCAGAAAATATTTTTCATAAACGATGTTTATCAAAATGACGGTAGAATCGTCAACTACAATGTTGGCAGACGTTTTGTGAATTTTTTTAGATTTTTTTAAAATACTTTAAAGTAGGGAAAGATAGCGTCACACACAAACGTGATAGACCCACGTGTGCGCTCCGAGGGAGCAAAAAAAAAAAAACTTATACAGACGGAGGGTCAACTTTCCGCGCGGAGACGAGAAAAAATGTCGATTAAATCGCTCGCGATTCTGTAACTCGTTAATCCTGCGGTATCGTTATCGTTATATTGTCGTTGCACGGGTAGGCCAGGTGTGCTATACGGTAAAAAAGCTGCGCAACGACAATATAACGATAACGATGCTGCATAACGAGTTGCAGAATCGCGCTACAGGCTATATACAGGCACGAGATATCATTGCGGTGGCCGCGTTGCGTAAATGAGGTTTCACTCGAAAGAATTCCGTTCATCTGATGACGCTCGAATAACCGCGCGCGCCGCGCGGCATGAATTTCTAATATTCTCTATTACGCTCTTCGCGATTCGTGTCGTTGTTCGCGATTTACGACACGATTTTAAACGGAATAATTATAACGAGCGCGTTCGCAATTTAACGATCCTCAATTGTCGCTGGGAGATCGAAGATCAGTATCTCGTGGATGGTTTCTTTATTACGGCTTTGACACGTGCTGCTGTAAATTAACGCTACGTATCGCAATCGGTAATTCACGTGTATAAACATCGATGTTCATATCGTTATTTATACTACTTACATTTTCTCGATACTTTCGCAGTTCGAAACTTCCGTTTGGACATTCTCGCGAGGCAGGTCCTCCATATAAACTTTCTGAACTTTTAAAGCAATAAAGTTTTATGCCGTTATTACGGCAATATTTTATCCCGTGTATATTTTCTAAGATTTATAATGTATCTTGTACATACATGTTATGAATTAGAAATAATATAAAACATTAATTTATATATATTACTTGGACTTAATAAATATTTTGTATATATTTATAAATAAAAATATATAATATATATATAATTATTATAATTAAATATATATATATACCTATAATTATAAATTCATGTCTTATTTTATTTTTAATATAATACATAGTATATATATATATATATATATATATGTGTGTAAGATATACATATATTGGGTGCGTTCCGTTTCACGCGCATTGAGATGCGCAATAAGCTTATCCTTGTTTAACATTCGGTGAACAACAAGGATAAATGATGCATTATGCGCATCGTGCGTAAAACGGAACGCACTAATTATAATACAAATTTTAGAAAATATATATAGGAAAAAATATTGCTGTTATAGTGGCATTTAAACTTCGTTGTTTTGAAAGTTTAAAAATATGCATATACATCTTAAACAAATCGTCAAATAAATAAATGTAGATATATGTCAAATAAATAAACGTATTCTTCCGCTGAAAACAGTGCGGCGCGATACTTCCGTTATTGGAAAAGATTAGGTATGTCTCGCCTAAATACGTTTCGTAAAGCGTAACACGCGCTCTACGGATACGCGTATGATAAAAAACGGTAATACTCTAACGAGTCCTTGGCAGCTGCACTTGGCAGATAATCTACATAACGTAAGTTCGCGACATTTATGTCACATTGGCGATATTATTTTCAAATGTGCATCGTGCAGCGCGCTCGTCGTATCACCAGGCCAGATAACAAGTCAGGTAGCTTCCTCCTCCTCCTCCTCCTCGCCGTCACGCAAATGCGAGTAATTGTCCGCCTTATATACGGAATGTCCTTGAAATGAGAAATGATAGCGCATTAGTCATACGTATGGTCATATAGACAGTTGTAACTTGGTCATATTTTTTAGCGCAAAAATATATCTTGTTATTTCGAATCTAAACTCGTTTTTAATCACGATGCTCCATTGTTCGGTATTAACACTGCGACTGCGCGGACGCCGTGTTATTTTTCGAGCACTCACCCGGGACACCCTGGGATTTTTAAGTCCAAAAGGTTTTCGAAAGCGTTTCTGTGTCGCAAAAAATCTATAAAAATTCATTGTATCATCTTTGAGGCTTCAAAGAGTGATTTCTACACTTACATAAGCCCGTTGCAATTTTTTTTAAGCGTTGAAACGTCCAGGAGAAAATGTAAAACACGAAAAGCTGACCGCGCAGTGTTAAATTATGCAGAGAAATCAATCAACCCCAACGAGATTGTTACACCATTTGTTTATGTTTCATATACCTGCTTATACAATTCTCTGAAATTTTGCGCTAGATTACTTCGCGGAATATCGGATTTAAGAATCGCTGATGAGACATACTTACATGTTTGTTGACGAGTCTCGATTCTTCTTTCTTTTTCGCGACGTCAGTATATTGCGCTGTATATTGTTTATAAAACTAACCAGTCGTAATATCAAACAAAAACCGTGTCGCACGTTATTTTGCACGAATTATCGGTGACCAAAAGGATTCTCGCGCACGACGGGGAAACGTGCGTCGCGCTCGCGGCGTGAGAAAGAAAACGTTGACTTGTGTCTAATAATCGCGATAATCGAGGCAATTTCTTCATTGTTTTGCGCAGCGGCAAGATTCTGCGAGAGGTCTTCCATCTGCCACGATGAGCGACGAAGGATTCGACCCGTGCGAGTGCATGTGGAATTACATGTCCGTGCAACATCTACTTTCTATCGTAAGTAACGCGAGAGAAAATGAGACGCGAGTTCGTCAGATAAGATCGATGTCGCGATAAACCCGCGGTCGGATAAATGGGCGGCGACGAAGGATACATACGCGTGTCTTCTTTTTTTTCTCCGCGAGCGTTTTAGGTCTCTATGGCTGGATTCCACTTATCGCTCACAACGCTCGCGAGCATCATTTCGTCCTTGTTTAACATTTGACAAACAATAAGGATGAAATGATTCCACGAGCGTTGCAAGCGATAAGTGGAACGCACCCTATATAGGCCGAACGATAAGCGAGGTTTCCCAATCTTGGACAGACCTGGTGTAAAACGCAATGACCTCTTCTGTTTAGCTGGCAGAAATTTGTTGCGCCACGCGGTTACGTAAAAATGTTTCAATTACGTAAGTCGATCGATGCAGGATGCATTACACGAATCGAATACGAGGACTTTGAATTATAGAGATTCGAGTGCAAAGAGAAAAACCTCGCTTCTCTGGATTAGTTCGTTGAATATGCATTCCTTAACGAATCATTTTTATACAATCAAGGCAAATAAGAGCGAAACACCGTTGTTAAAGCGAGATATATATGAAATACTAAAAGTAACTTTAATACAAAAAGAAATGATACATATTACAAACGTTTCGGTCTTAAATTTTAGATCCTCTTCGGTGCAATTTAAGATTGAGTTACGATCTTATTAAGTTATATCTTATAAAGATCGTAATTTAATCTGATATACAATCGCTACACGGAATATACGCGTAACTTGATCTTAATCTTATCTTCTTTTATATTAAAGTTACTTTTAGTATATCTCGCTTTCATATATCTCGTTTTAACAACGGCGTTTTGCTCTTACTTACTTTATGTTATGAATTTGATTGTATTATATCTTCAGAGCCGTTTTTCTTGTTTTTGTTTTGTTACGCAGGCTGAAACAATGTGTCTTACCAGTTTCCACTCTTTTTTTTTTTATTTATTCGTGCTTATTATAGTATTTTGGTTGTCAAATTGCTACACTAAAGAGAATCTAAAATTAAAACCGAAACGTTTGTAATATGTATCTTTTCTTTTGTATTAAAGTTACTTTAAATATTTTATACATATATCTCGCTTTAATAACGGTGTTTTCCTCTTATTTGCCTCATGTTATGAACTTGGGTGAATCTTTTTTTTTTACGTTGGAAAAATACATAAAGAACGTGGCTTTTATGAGACACATAAATGTATCAATGTTATCAATGTGTATGTATGTGTGTATTGTGTATATATGTAAACGCGCGACATACACACCCACACAAAAGTCAAATTAATCTTAATAACGATATATATAATTATTACGTATCATCTTTACATATTTATTGCATACTTGTATTTATCGAGACATCTGCAGCAAATAGTTATTTGCCTTACTACGCGTATTTTGCAAATAAAAAGTAAATTTTTCTACACAAATTGTAATTACTCTGTTACAGTTACGACAATCACAGGATTATTGTTCGGACACCGAGTGCTTCAGCATATCGAGACGTACGTATTCATTATTTACTTACAGATACTTCTAGTTACGATAGATATATTAATTATATTGATTAAATTTATACTGCTGTAGTCGATTTCGCCAACCGTAGATGATTAAGTTTAATTTTAGTTTAACTGGTCCGTGATTTCTTTCCAGAACTGAAAACAAACAAAGGTTTATTAATTTAAAATACACGATTTATGTGTTAGATAGTACTAAATTGCAATTTTAGTAGTTAATAAGAAAAAAAAGACGAGTATTCCTTTTCTAGTTCCAGGACCGCAGACGAACGTTCGGGAATCTTCAGATTTCCTCTTCACTTGCTTAATGATTGGCTTTATGGTTCTCCTGTACGCATTTAGACCATCTTTGCGACGATCGACCAGGAACATTATCAAGAGCAGCAACGAGCCCGTAAGTGTACCGATTGTGCATTATCGATGAAAGCTCTTGCAAGACATATTTCAAAGACATACTTTATTTGCAGGGTTCACACGAGGATGGTCCGCCTTCGCCGCCGACGATGAATTAAATCGCAGATATCGCGTCGGTGCTCTTGTTATTCGAGGTTTTATATACCAGGATTTGTGCTAAACTTATAACAGAAATAGAAAGAGTTGTGGTATATAGATACGATGTTAATAATCATATACGCGTTGGCGGGATTTATTAGTTTGATATTTGGAAGCGTAACTTCCTTACATATTAGTAATCGCAATTTTACACGATATAACGCGCGCGTACGCATATCCTTTCTCTTTGAACTCTCTCTTATAATCACGTGCCTATGTATATTATTATGTGTAATATGAAGTTTTATCACAACTTTCTGAAGGATATTAGTAAAGTTCAACAATTACATCACTAACATGAGATAATAACAGAACCCGCTTACGCGCGATAAGAAGAATGTATTGTACGCGCGAATAGAATTTAAAATCTTTACTATATAAACAATAAAAAGATTAAGTACCTGCGAATGGATAGTCATCTAATTATTTATTCGGTATTTATATTCGAGAAATGAGAATATCCAGACCTTAGAATCACGAATAATTTGTCGCATAAGGAATCTCCCACATACGATCACCGAAAATATATAATTATCTGCTGTAAATGATATAACGATAGTGAAATAATGTATGATAATTGAGAATTTCGGAATCTTTTGTGATTGTCAAGAAACAGTATTTATATTTTTTCGTAATTTACTAAACTAGACGGTGGTGGTGGTGCATCTATCTTTTTTCAGTGCGATAAAATCGATATTTAAACATTAAATTTTGTTATCTACAATGAAAAAAGAGAATATATTTATAGTTTTATAATATATATTTCGATATGCATATTATATCATTCAAAGTGGAGATATTTTGTCACATCCGATGTTTTACACAAATGAAAAGAATACAGATTTAAAGATATAATTATGTACAAATAACCACGATTATCTGCAGTATTACACGATTTTCCAGTAATATACATGGTCTATGATAAAATGTTTTATACTAATAACAATGTTGTTTAACGTTGTACATTCCCCATATTTTCGATAATAAAACTGATTCTCCGCGTTGCATAAAATGGTTTTTTTTGTTTATTACGTCAATATAAATGTCAATACAGAAGTTTGCAAAAAAAATAACATGGGATACAATGATATGTTCATATAAAGGGATTTGCGTCAGTTATCATTCAATGTATACAACTAATTATACATATTTTTATTTTCATTATAAAATAATTTTATTTTAGATAAAAGTTACATGTAATTATTTTTGTACACTGTTGATATATTCGATATTTATCTTGGCTATTTACGTTTCATTTTACTTATCATATGTCGGAAATTCGGAAGTTTATTTCCGAACAGACAATTGTACATCAGCAAAAAATTAATAATTACGTACCTACGTGTATAAAAAATGGTGGATAATATTTACTGAAATAATCGCAAATGGCTATCATATCATATTTACTAATTAAGAGAAAATTAAGATATAAATATATCAGTAAATTTCTTGTATTAACATTATCTATACAGAATAGAAATTAATATATTTGAGCGAATGAAAATTAAGCGTCAATGATTTGAAATTTGAAACTTGGTTTCCAAATCTCAGAATATTTTTGCATGTTGTATCATGATGAATGTTTAGCGATTTGTATTTTATATATTTTTTAATCTTCGTTGTCTAATTCTTCAAAAACTATTTTCTCCTCTGTCACACACAAATATATACGTACATATATATATTATTTTTTACAATATACATATATTGTAAAAAATAATCTTCGTACATATATATATGGATGTATATGTTGCAAGAATTTCATGTAATTCATTTTTTTTGCAAAATTCCTAGGAAATCCACAATATGTCGATTTTTAGTGGAGTCTCTAGAAATTTTGCATAAAAACCAATTGCGAAATTCCCGCGACATGTATGTATATGAATATTATAAATCACAGTTGAATATCTCCTCAACGTGTACAAAATATATTGCATAAGTATAGAGCTTCTCTTACATCCAATTAAAGTTAATGTGCGTATGTAGAAAATAGATCTGAATTATAAGACAATACAAAAGTAAAATAAACATCACAGTTACATTTAAGAATAACGAATAACTGTGTGATGAAAACTTTGTATCTATGTTTTTGTACTTTTGGAAGATGACAGCAATTTATGATTTTTTTTTTTTTTTTCAATATTATATATGTATATTTATACACATAAAATACTTTTTATATAATATATAAAATAATTATATATTATATGTAATATATAATACAATTAATACATATCATATATAATTACACACACACATGTATATACATATATAATAAATTGAATGAATCATGTTTAAATATGAATTACGCATCTAAGAATTGTGTATAAAATATATGTACAATCTTGTGAGTTAATCATTGATGAATCCATAAGAAATTGTGGAAACATTTTTTAAAACCAATAATAATTCTGTCAACAGATATTCTGTGTTTGCATATGATACATTTCAATATTTATATTCAAACATTAGACATGTTTCCATAAACGAGTGATATTTTAATATTGAAAATATAGCAGACTAAAATGTACGCAGAAATAAAAGAGAATGTATTAAATTGAAGTTATAATATAGAGTGTAATATGTCTAAAAATCTCAGAACATATGTCATACAGGCCACAATCAAAGAATAAGAAAAAGTTGACGTGCTTTCTGATCTGAAGCAGTAAAATTGAAACAAAAAGGATACGATCTCTCCTGTTTTCATGATAAGATTTTCACATTAAGTCTGAATTTGGAGAATTTAGAGAAATAATGCAAAGAAAAGGAGAAATATCGAGGAGTAACAAGAAAATGCTGTATCCGTTCTCTAAGGAAACATATAAGTTTAAAAGAAAAAAGTCGATCATTTTAAAACACTTCCTGATAGTTTTGTTTCAAAAACGTTACTTTCAAATTTTGTGTCAAAATTTATAAAGATGACATGACACATCCGAGTAACTTGTCTGAACAGTAGTTTCAAAGAAGTCTGACAGTAAGCAAGTCTATTATCTTACATCTTACAATCAATATAGAGAAAAAGAATTCTAGAGAAGCTCAAAGGGAGATAGAATATAGAATTCCACTGCGTGAACCAGTGAAGCATAGTTTGTACTAATAATGAATCGTGATTTAGTCTGCAAACCGCGTGTTTGAGATTTTTAGATAATGTTCGTGAACACATCAATCTTATATTTATAGACATTTATAGATACAAAAATAGCTATTTATAATAAGATATCAATGTCTTTAAAAATATCTCTTTTCAGGTAAGAAAAAAGAAAAGAATGAATTTTTTAGTCGTGTAATCTTGCCATAGTGTTTCGAACTCTTTGCAAGACTCCCGACATTTGTTCATATTTACCCGTTGAATCAGGCAAATTTTCAAAGTTAATAACATCGCAAATGTCCTTGGAAAACTTTTCCGACGACGGTAGTTTATTATACGGAGAGGTACTTGGCAATATCGGTGTACCTAAATGTATTGACTTGACAGAAGCTTGATTTGTATCTGAAGATTTCTGCGAAGTAAGACGAATTGGAGTAGAATTAAATTGAGGCATTTTATCGGAAACTGACGTGTTCAGTGTAGTATTAAAATCATTTTTAAGCGATGTATCGGGACAGCACTGTAAATCCGACTTTATAGAATCTTGAATTGAAGATCTTCTCGAGGTAGAAGGCGTAACTGTTATACTGGAAAATGGCGTTTCCGACACAAACAAAGAATTCGAATCGGTTTTAATTGACATGGAATCAGAATTAGACTGCGAATTTGTCTCTAAGATTTCCATAAGTAATACTTTTTTCCTTCTCTCTAATTCAGATAAGGATGGCGAATTTGTGAGCGAAGTAGTGTCGTCCTAAAAAGAAAATGCAATTTTTAAACGATTAATTTTTTACATGCTTAAAAATATGCAGTCTTATGAAGATATACCGCAAAATCGAAAGAAGGCAATTCTTGCGATTGCGAGTCTGAATCGTCCGTTGTTGTTTGATGTAACCATTCTGACGGTGGTGGTGGTAGTGGTGGCGGTGGTAGTGGTGGTAATGGTGGTACTGGTTGTACTGGTGGTACTTGCACTGATTCTTTCGGCAACGGTGGTATAAAATGTCCATTAAGAGACACATTTTCCACAATATTTTCTCCTTCAATAAGATTAAAAAAAAATTATCTTTTACTTTCATAAAAAGTAAGAAAGGCCAATAGAAACGTACTATCAATAATATGAATTTAACGTTAAGCTAATACTTATTCGCTTTTTATAGTAATTATCTTTTTAATAAAGTAAAATTCCATTAGAAATAGTGATACTATTTATTCGTTTCAATGTACGCGTCGATTAATAAGTATACCTTCTGTATCTTCTATATCCATATCACTGATTTCTACATTATTTACACTATTTACTGGCGGAGGTAATTTTAATTTTTTCCGTTTGTAACCATCGTCTGCTTCTTTACCTTGCAGATTAAATAACATTATCTGTTTACTGTGCATGGTTTGCATCTGCGGTACCCAATACATGTGGCTATCCTGCAATCGACAGACTTTAATGTTTACGACTTCCAGTAGAAAAAAAATGCTACGAGATAAGCGAGTAAATAAGATCATTTTCATGTATCAATATCGGTTATTTCCCTATGTTACTTACGTCTGCGGTACCGGGAGGAGGAGGCACGTTAAAGCCAGGGAAGTCATATATTCTTTTTACGTCATATTGATCTCTATTTAGGTTCGTAATGATCTCGCCTTCTTCTTTATTTATATCACTTTCCGCTATTCCATCAGAATTGAAGAGCGATAAACCAGAATGTTGCAAGCGTGCTTCTTCCAACCACCCTGGAGGGTAGCCAAGTAATCTCATTCTAAGAAAAAACACGTTTTGGCACGTAGAATGAACCTCGTTGGCCCATTAAATTGAAAATTATGAATTTTTCCTTCTCTTATTTTAATTTAATATTTAATTTCGTACGAACGTACTTGCGTTTGCAGCGACAAGAAGAGATCTCAAAATATTATCACATAGAGACTCAAAAACAGCAAGCACGATATTAAGATTCTAAGAAATTTATTACTGACGACTAATAGAAATACATATGGAATATACCGACTTGAACAATATGAAGGAGCATTCTCCCAAATCCCAATAGATTATGTAATTATGTAATACCTATATATGTGCTTAGGTAGTTGATTGTCTTTCAGTCCGAGAGCCTTTCGTAGCTTTTGACTCAACTGACCAGGAACCATATGACTAAATTTTTGATCCTCACTCATATGATATCGGACTCCCGCACTGTATTTTGCAGCAAACTCTTTACGATTTTTATTGATATTGCTTTGATTTTTAGGCAACGGACAATCTCGCAAATTATGATTTCCATTACAATTGAAACAATTTAATTTTGGCATAAAATCTTTTGGCGTCTCACGGTTTTCCTCAAATGTACTCTCATATTTCTAAGGTAAAACAATTATTGTTTAAAACAACTGTGTAAAAACAGAATAACATTTATCCCTAAGCTAAAGTATATCAACAAGTATTGCGATATTCTTCAATTGGAGTAAGATATATTAACAATTATATACAAATATATACAAAAAAAATATACACAATAATAAAAAATAAATAATTAAGAAATAAATGTATAAAGAAAAGACAACGTTACCTGTCCATAAGTCGGAATATCCAAATCATTCTTTACATTCGGTCGTTTATCAATTGTAAACAGAGAATCTTGCGCATCGTCGCATTGTACACCGTCGTTCAGAGCGCTTTCATTTTCTACACTAACAAGCACTTCTTCATCTTTGTAATCGACTTCGTCATCCCATATTTCTAAAGTCAGATTTGATTCAATTACATCTTTCTTACAAGGGAGTTCCTTTCGCAGTAAAGCGCGCAAAAAGTCTTTTACTGGTTGCCGATATCGCCTGCAAATACACGAAATTCCCTAATCCATGAAGAATGTAGTTTAACGAATATATAATAATAATTACATTCGCACACGTTTAATATTTAACAATAAAACTACCAACGATTAACGTACATCTATTTCTACTATACAGGATGTAACAGGACTCGTGGAGGAAACTTTAAGGGATGAATGGAACAATCAATTTTTGATCTGAATAAAAACATAGTTCCTCAACACGTCGAAGGACATGAGTTCCTCAACAAAAATTGATTTTTTTTATGAGACCTACCATCCCTTAAAGTTTGTCCCACGAGTCCTGTTACTGTATATATGATATCTATAGATGATAAACTGCAAAAATAAATTAAAAGAAATTTGTAACGACCTACGTAGCAGTCACACGATAACATATTATGTGTGTGTGTGTGTGTGTGTGTGAATTAAATACAATAAGTATAATAATTTAATTCGTACATTGACACTGAAACTATCAAAGCAATCAAAATGACTAGACGATTTCAAAATGACAAGTTTATAATTTTTTATTAAACTTCCCAGGTAAAACTGAGATAACTTGAAGACGTTTTCACGACGTCATATTATAAAACGTTTAAGATTTCCGATTTTAAACGCTGTGTTGTCTGGGAAGTTTGATAAAAAATTATTAACTAGTCATTTTGATTGCTTTGACAGTTCTAGTGTCAATGTACAAATAAAATCATTTATAAATTATATTTATTATATTTAATTCACACACATATTTAATATTTTGTGTAAATTAAATAAATTATATTTATTGTAACATTTGTTGTGTGTGTATGCATGATTTAAACTGCACGTTCTTTTTACACAGCAATTTACCTTCCTGCACGTCAAAAATATTTAATTCACACACGTTTAAAAGAAATTTGTAACGACCTACGTAGCAGTCACACGATAAAATATTATTTAATGTGCAAATTAAATAAATTATATTTTTTACACTAATGATTGTTGTACCAATAGGTACATGATATAATTCGCATGTTTTTTTTCCCTCGAAATGCAGGAAAGTGCTTATTTATAAAACACCGTTCGCGTTTCTATAAGTACGTCAAAAACGTCACTTTCGTCTCACGTCACGATACGACATCCTTGTAAAAGCAAGCGGAACGAATTCTCGCGCGCGCGTTGTAAACAAAGCGCCGAAACGCACAGCGTAGCGTATACAGGGTTGCGTTCCAAAATTCACTCTAGTTAACTAAAATGCTATAGTGTACGTGACGTAAACTATAGATTTTAGTTAGCCAGAGTGAATTTTGGAACGCAACCCCAGGACGTACCTCGAGACACTCTCGTCGCGAAACATAACCTTAAAGACGGGCAGCGCATCGACGTCGTTCGACCGAACGGATTGCGTATTTCTCCGATGCCGAATCAACGTCTCGAGCCTCTCGCAGTCCGGGGACGGGACGCGTTCGGCAGAGGTCCGGCCGTAAACCGGACTTTTCAAGTCGGCATAGGTGGTGGCCACCGTGTCGCAACTGCTGTCCAGCTCGATCACCTCCACCTCCGGCTCCAGGTTGTCGATAATCTCGATCGACGGGTCCAAGGGAACCGTATCCATGTCCATACTCGCGTCAATCACGCGGACGTCGCTGTCCATCGTAGACGCAGCGTGGCTCCGAGATTTTCGCGCTCGATTTCCGTATTCCGGGACGAGATTCACGAGCGCGAGATGCGGACCGTCAGCGTTTAGACGCACGCGAGTTTCCGTATTTTCCGTCGTATACGTTGTGGAATGGAGTCGGACGTCGGACGTGTGTTGCCGAAGCACTAATTGGATTGGTGCTTAGCGGACAGTACAGTAACCAGTCCCGCGTCCCGCGCATGCGCATTAGCGCGATATACGTATATATATGTGTGTGTGTGTGTGTGTATATATGCAATATTGCATGCATGCGATACGTAAGTCAGATTTTAAAGAGTAGATTATAAATTTTTCCCTATAAATTGCTGATTTCCCATTAAAAAAATTCGAAATAATTTTAAGATCTGACGTGATAGAATAATTTGGAATGCGGTATTGGTTTTTGTAACCGAAAATCTATACGAAACACTTGACAAAAAAGAATTTTTTTTTAACCTGCGTAATTAATCTAACTAATAAGAAAGGTTATCTTGCCTATTAAACTAACCACCAATTAAATTTTTTTACGTCCAATTTTTTTTATTTATTTTTTTTTTTTTTTTTAGAAGAAAATATATCAAATATATAATTATTTTTAAAGGGTTTTGGCACTTCCGAATACGAAAATGGAATCAAAACAAAAATTCAAGATGACAAATACAAAAAGAGTCCTTAAATTCTAATCGGTTATATTGAGACATTTTCAGTGACGCACGCAAAGTACATAATTTTAAAAATACGTAAAATAAAATTAAAAAAATATAACAAAGCGTATATCGAATAAGCACGGAGGAAAATTTAAAGTTTTTTCGAGCCAAATATATTTTACAAAATAAAATGCAATTGTTTTCTTCTTGCACGCACTATAACGCATCGTACGGCGTGAATTACGTAGTTTTTATCTCGATCTGTGAAGATTGTTGATCGCTCGCGGAATGACAAATCGAGACGTTTTCTTCACGAATATTCGGCGCGATGCCGTTCTTGAAGCCGCAGCGAGCCACGTGGTGCGAACGGCGAGCAGAGGTTTGCAAGCGAAATGGCTGGCGCCACGCTATATATTTCCCCGAGACGAAACGTATCGCCAAAGCGCACTACAAGGGCGAATGGAGAAACGATAAGAGAGAGGGCAAAGGCATAGGAGTCAACAGGTGTTATGTTCCCTCAAAGTTTCTCGTCCATTTAAGCCCAATAATCTCAATTTCGCTTTACCAAATATCTCTACATACGGCAAAACGCGCGTAAAAAAATTATTATTTTTAATACAATAACCGTGATATTTTTTTCTCTATATCTTTTTTATAGAATGTAAGTGTTGCACTCCTTTCTATGAAAATATTGATCAGTGCATATCTACGTTTTAATTATATCAATTAATATAAGGAATAAAAAAAAGATATTAACAAGAATTATAAATTTTTTACAACTTCAATATACACAATACAACATACGCAATCTGAGCGTCAAAGAAACTGTTCTATTCGTAATTTCGCTATTATGATGAGGATCTTCTTTCGCTAAATATGTAACAACAATTATTTGTATAAGAGGATAGAATGCCTGCTTTGCGTATCGATTTAATATAATTCTGAAATCATAATCGAATATGTGCTATATCATTATATACATAATTTCTCGTTAGAGACCGCGAGATCGTGTAGTACATCTTAAGCTGGCGATATTTCGTTCACTATTTCGTTAGGAATCGTTCCTTCGCAGCTACGGCTGGATGTACGAAGGCGACTGGCATAACGACCTGAGACATGGCTACGGCGTCCTCAGTAAAATCACTGAAGACGGTGAGGTGCGCAAAATGTACGCCGGCGACTGGGCGAGGGGAAAGAAACACGGATTTGGAAGCAATTGGTACAAGGACGGCAGCTATTACGAAGGCACGTTTCGGGAGAACAAGAGGGACGGTTACGGCCGGATTTGGTACAAGTGTGGCAGCGGATATTACCAGGGCACGTGGTCAAACGATCGTTATCATGGAGAAGGGATACTTATTCAAGGTTGCAAGTATTATTAATTAAAAGAAGAGAATATACATATACATATATGTCTAGAATTTACGACTTTGTAGAATGAGTCCGCTCGAAAATGTTTATCAATTTCTTTTTAATTACGTATTACATAGAACAAAAGGTGATACATCTTCCTTAGCGCCCGCTTTGTGTTTGATTTTATTCTCGTATTCGACGCTCGCGAACATTGTAAACTCGGAATCACGCCGTCCCTCATTCAAAGCGCTATGTGCTACTTAGAAATTCCCATAAATATTTATCTTAAAATCCTCATAGAAAACAGTAATCTTTACGAGGGTCAGTTTACAAATGGCAAGAAGGAAGGTCGGGGTGTCTTCTACCACCTAGACAGCCGTCAAGTGCAAGAGGGTCGTTGGGAGAACGACGTCTGCGTGAACAGCACGATAGAGGACGTCGACTGCCGACCGCCAGCTTTTCATCCGACATTATACATTTCAAGGATAAACGGTCAAGCAACGATGCACTTATAAGCATATTGCGTCACGTCGTCTCGTTTACGTTTTCTCTAGATCGATTTGAACATACATGTTTCATGTTTCACTAGTCTTTTCCGCGTTCGCGGCGAACTTCGTACGTACGACTTTTTATTTTGGCAATTACTCCGATCAGCGCGTTTCGCACGCCAAACGGTACGTACCCTGATAAAAAATGAATTTTTCATATTATTAATAACAAATTCTATAAAAATTTTAAGACTTTCTCAGAATTTTTACACGAATTGGAATGTTTTTCAGAACAACTCAGACAAAATAATGAAATAAAAATAATAATGCAATATTTCAGATTTTTTCTAAATATGAGAAATTCACGCAATTTATTAGAAATTTTGAAATTTTCATACATACAGATACTGAAATATTCCAAAAATTCTCATTCAGTTATTTCTGAAAGTATCTGAAAAATTTGACATATTTATTTCAAAATTTTTTATAAATCTAAAATATGAGAAATTTTTAGAAAATTTCTGAGAAAATAAGAAAATTCTTTTTGCCAGGATACAAATAATAAGACATACACGTTCCCGACTTTCATCCGCGATCATTTTTGTAATATTTCAAGCGATGTCGCGTACATCCGAGTCTCGCCGCTTGCTGACATATCGTTCCTTATTTTTACGGCAGTCGTAACACGTGTATTTGAGAGTTATGTACTTGCGCGTTGAAGAATGATAAGGGAAATTGCCGTCACTGCGAGTTAGATCTCTATTTAAGAAAGATATCGACTTTTTCGTGTCAGCGATGGCAAATTTTTGTGACAAAACGCGTTATCGATACATGTCTGACGTCTCTCTCTCATAACGCCAAAATATTTAAGAAATATAAAAGTCGATCGCGTTTCTTGGATGAACATGCATTTTTCAAAAGATAAGTACATTCGAGTACACAATCGCATCAGTTCTCGACAATTCAGGCTATTGTATTATCGCCTTTTGTGCACGGCGATAACACGCGAATCTCACATTATCCCTAAAACATATTATTTTCCCTACGTTTTAAGTCGCAACGCGAATGAAGGAATGTGTTTTGTGCCTACATATATAACGACGTTATCGAACTTCGTCACCTTCCAAAATCGATACGATGCTTTCGTAACGCGCGCATCGTGCAGACGAACGAAGTCTGATCGCGCTTATACTAATTTACATCACAGAGAACACGCGTATAAAAAAAAGGAAGATCTTATCTGTTGACCGAATCTTCATAACATCTGTAGCGCATATGCGCCGATATGTATGAAGAAAACGGCTGTCTGTCATGTTTTTCGAATGGCTCACGCTCGAAAGACTCCCTTTTCTGGCAGAGGCCTCCAAGAAACGTTGCCAACACTCATCGCAACACATCGTCATATAAAAGATCTCTCTCTCTCTCTCTCTCTCTCTCTCTCTCGCCGCGTTCCGCGGAGCGGAAATTCTTGTCGCGCTCGATTCACGAGTCCAATTCCGGCGGCAGGGAAAGTTCCGAAGACCGATTCAAACGATATGCGTTACCGGGGTCTGCAAGAGATTCACGCCGTTTCTACCCTCCACGTCCGTGGACTCGATCTGCTCCTTGAGTAACTCGAGCTCCCGTATGCCGGACACCGTGACCTCGTACTTATGCGCGACCAGACTTCGATAGAAGTGTATCGCAAAGGCGAGGAATATTATCAGCACCGGTATCAGCACTATGCAGGCCGACCAGGCGGCAACCTTCGAGATGTCATAGAACTTCACCCAGCAGAGTATCGCGATCTCCAACAGGAACAGAAGGAGGCCCAGCAAAGTGGAGAATGCCCACGCAATCTCGATGTACCAGTGTAGACGCTCGTGCGGTGACTCGTGCACAAGGCTTATGCTATGGAGATTGCAGACGGCCTCGATGTTCGGCAGTATACACGTGGATATCATCAGCGCCAGCATGTGTACGGCCACGAGCAAGGTCGTGCACACGGCGAAGGCGATCAGCATCTCCGGTGGAACGCATGTGTCGGCATTCAGCTGTACCTCCACCATGGCGACCTGCGAACAGTATTAGATCCTTAATCCAGTCTCGGGAATTACCTCGACGCATTTATCATTCGACGTACACGTCATCGAGAAACGAGAATTATCATCAACAAATGCTAATTTTTTCCGTTAAATACGCATTTAGATTCCGCAAACTCGCCGCGTACGATGAGAAAGAAGTAAAACAAAATTGCGAGTTGCTTTCCAAAAATATTTAAATAAATATCTATATTTTGATAATATTTAATGTTAGATAATACTTAATAATAAAATTAGTATTGCACTTTTATATGCGCGCGTAAATACCTTTTATTTGCGTGATATTCGATTGAGATAAGTATTCGCGTGAGCTCGTTTAATCCGAAAACAATACAAATCGCTTCCGGAATTATGCTCTTTAGTTCACAGGGGATTTTTTTTCATTTCCGTGTAATGGTTACAAAACCAAACGATAGACTCTATTACGGTTATCTCGATCAGTTAATCGCGGAGGATGCGGACGCGCGTCGATCTGTGAACGCAGAGTTCGCGATAAAAACTTGTCGCTGTTGGAAACGGTTTAAATAAAGGTCCGATACGCTTTTGCGAGCGACGTTCTCTTACCATAGCGAAACCGGAGAGCAAGGCCGATGTTTTACTGGACGCCTTGAGCTTCGCGCGGCTCAGCTGCAGTTTCCTCCAGGACAAGTAGCTCGGCGTGTGAAGACCATCCCCCGCTTGCGACATCGTCGACTGTGGCGAACAAAACGAACGTGGAGATGGCAAATTAATTCGGGTCGGATGAAAGGGCCGCGATCTCGCGTTCTCATTGTCTCACCGAGGAACGGGAGAGGAAGGGAGAGCGGGATACTAAAGCACACTTGCGACACTTGATCTTGCGATCTCACAGGGAGGGAGGGAGGGAAGGGAGAAGATAAACTCAACGTGGAAGCTTAAGCACGAGTAAGAAAGAGAGGCACGTACCGGAAGATCGATGGCAACGTCGGTGCCAACGGGGGAGAACTTGCCAAAAGTCCCGCAGTAGTAGGACAAAAAACCAATGGGTGCGCTGAACGAAACAAATAATAAGGAAAATTAATGAAAAACGTAGAGACGAGAGACGTGCGGCGGCTGATACGTTATGACGAGATCGACAGGATCGACTGCCGTGCGTCTTACTTGCGGGAGGTCTGGCGAGCACGAGGAAGAAGAAACACGTACATACGCTTGACGCTACATGCATGAACATGCGTACACATATACATGAAGACATCACGTGCGTTTCGGGGGGGTACTTGCGCCGATGCATGCACGAGGGACTTTACATCGTGACTCGTGCCGTTTCGCTGTAATGTTTCATACGTACGCCGAAAAGACGTTATACTCGATTCGATTCGCGGTCGCCGATCTTCGCGCGGTTGAGGTTTCCGGTTTGGGCAGGGGCCAAAGTTAACGAGATCGCAAGCACGTTAAATAGAAGATGATGCAAAAGTCGCGAAAAAAGCGTACGTAACGCGAGATAGAAAATAATCTGAACGATATGCTCCCACTGCAAAATATCGCGACACTTACAAGCATCTTGCCACAAGATGTGCGAAATGTTCGCTCTCGAGATATTCTCGATTCTTGGCGTTCGTGTGATCTGTATTATCATAAGTCTGACGATTTAAACAATAATAATAAATAAATATCAACACGATACGAACGTGAAGAAGACAATAATTAAATAAGTTGTCTTTTTCTACCCACGAGATGTTATACCATTGAGTCAGTTTGAATACGTGTTGAAGATAGTGACTGGCGAGCGAGAAAGAAACACGTTTGTCACACGATGCCAGTCTTTTGTTTGTTTTTACAGCTAAGAAAGAGATATACTCAATTCGACAACTTGATGTATGTACACAGGCAGCACTTTCGAGCATTCGCGCTTACTCGCGAGTTGCATCGGCCCGACTTGTACCGATTATTCACGTTTCTTCCATCAAGTCTGTTTTTGCTCGTAAACAATGAACAAGTGATTTCAAACGCGTGGTCGGCGTACGTTAGGTATATATTAATAAATAAAATCAAGAGGTTGCGTATATGATGAGAAGGTCGCGTATCTTGCGTCATATTTGTAGATACGTATGTTTACCTAATAGTATCGCAATAAGCTCACACAGCAATCAAACATGCGGCACATTCAAAGAAATAAATGCACATAAATTTTCTTATCGTAACAAAGATTAGTTAACTAACATGATTTAAAGTCTACAATCTATATCATACAGTCGAACGTACGGGGGTGTATCAGTGATATTGGAAATATTTTGTTTTCAATAAAACCACTTTGCCGTGAATTGCGAGTATAAAGACGACTCGGCGACTCGATCTCTGCAGCATGCAAATAAGAAAAAACATGGGAAGTACGGTATTACGACGTTATCGTTACGAACGACATCCGGATAATTATCAATACGTACGTACACACATGCAGAGTGAAGAATTGAAGAATATGCGACTAATTACGCGCTCAAAGTCAGATATAACCGCGATGTTTGAAAAAATATAACGTATAATCGATAAGTGAAGAAAATTTTAAAAAGGCATGCATTTGTCGCTCGTTGAACGAGATTAAACGCAATTAAAACAGAAATTGACGGTGTTGCATCGATGCCGTATGATCGAGTTCGATGTAATGCGCAGTATTATTTTAAAGTAAGATCTAGAAATACCGAAATAATTTCGCTAGCAATTGTATACCGGTGTCGGCAATAGCTCTGTTATTATAAAACCACAACGCCGGAAGCCTTTAATTATACCCGCAGTATTAGATATCAAATCCCGATAAAAATATTTGTAGTACTGATATACGTATAATATAATTTCTCGGCAATATACTAACTTTAGTATTATTCTCAATACCAATCAAACAAATCAATTTTTTTAATGTACTTGACGTACATTTCACAAGAGAGACGTACATTACAAGAAAGAAATAACGTATATAAATTAATTAATTACAACAATATTTATATCAATAGATTTTCAGTTATAAAATCGGTATTGTTTATATCGTTCTTAATTCCTGTTTTAAAGCGGCGTTTAAAGGCAATATTGTGACTACGAAGAAAACAGATCTATTATTACGGGCGCAATGAAAACGTACGCTAGAATCATGAGAAATCTAATGTATATTTTTATAGTCACAATCTTACCGTCAAGCACTTCTCAATTTCTCCCCAACATAAATTGGGAATCCTCTGATAGAGGAATAAGATTTAAAAAAATGTAAAATATACATTATGTATTTAAATATACACATATGTATTTAAAAAAATCCGAGAAAAAATCTCAATTACTCTACTCTTATTTCTGCAATTACGCAACAATTAGATTTGGTGAAAGCTTACGGGTGATTTAGACGTTATTTTGTGGAGTAATGATAAAAAAATAATTGAGTGTTTTTATCGCAACTGGTTCACTAATTTAAAAAATTAACATACTTAATAGTTATTTAATTCATCTCTTTTTAATTATTATCGATTTGTTCAATCCAATCTAATAAAAAACAAATTCTAATTCAAGAGAACTCTACTTTTACATATGTTAATACGTTTCTCAGCCTAGCATATTAATAAAAAAAAAATACAACTTGAAAAGATAAATAAATAAATAAATGCAATTATTTATTTTTAAAATGTTAAATATTTCATATAATCGCTATACAAAAGTAAACAATTTTTTATCTAAATGTTGCAGCGCAGCCATTCACAATTTATATCGGAAATGTTTATATCTCGTACACATATCATTATACTTTTAAAACACAACATTTCAATACGCCAACAACAGATCGTTTCTCAGCCATCAAGAGAACTACGTAATCTTTAACGTTCCTGCGATCTTCTCAGCAATCAATAAAATAAAAAAACTATCAATTAACTCAAATCAACGACAAAGCACCGGGAACGAGAATAATAATGACACAATGGAAAGCTACGCGCGCGCGAGATATCGAAGCGGCATGCGGCGGCAGTACAGAACGCGAAAACCGGCGACGGGGAAGATGCGCGTGCGATGCGCGATGTGATGTGCGGGCGCGGTGCGGATGAGGAGGAAAGGAGTTCTGCTGCCGTGGAAAAGGATCCAGCTGGGGGGGCAAGTCTACCGACCTGACAGTAATCGTGGAACGGCTTGTGAAAGCAGTGGCCGTCAGCGTTGCGCAGGTGTTCGTGCGCCACGTGTACGTGGGTCGGCAAGTGCGAAGTGGGGAGCACCGCTCCGCCGCTCTCCGCGCCAAACAGTGAATTGCGCCCGGTGCTGGTCGACCATACGGACATCAGGCTTGATCCTTGCGCTGCTCGGTCCGGAGCTGCAACGAAACCGAAATGAATGAGAAGAATGAATCGGCCTTCCGATCGCGCGCTCGCGCAATTACGAGAAAGCGACCGCTCGAGAAGACGGACAGTAATACGATTAGTTTATTTCTCGAGTGACTAAAAAAATATCTTGGAAATTTTATTGAAAATTATGCTGCACGTTTTGCATTTGCCATTTAATAATATATATTTTTTTGTGTATTTATATAATAATATAATATGTATATATATAAATATGTATACATCTTGAATTTTATGTGTCTGTCTTATTTCATTATCTCGATTTTAGACCGATGGCAGAAGTGACGATTAGTAACGCTCCCTCCCGTAGAGGAGCTCGAAAATTCCTCTCTATTTTAGATCGCATTAATCTTGATTATTCTCATCATCGCTTATCTAAGCCGCACGGTAATTCTTAACGACGTACGACAGTAAACGCGCGCTGAAGAAAGTGAAATATAAAGCTGTCGCTGACATAACTCAATTCTGTTGACATGCAGATGACGACGGCCCCGGGTAAGTACTCTCCGTTTTCGATTTCACGTGCGACATCAATTTAAACCACGTGAGATAAAATCGAAATACGAGACGCCGAAGTGTCCTACATTTTATAGCGCGCCAAGGAATGTAATTAGAGATACCTATATACGTATGTGTGTATATGTATATGTCCTTGATTCACTCGCCAGTTTGCGATCATTAATTTCGTCTGCTATATCGGGCCTCGAGTTCGGCACTGAATCTCAACTGATCGTTTATATTTCTTAGACAAAGATCTTCTGGCGCTCACAAGACGAAGATCATACACCCACATACCTATAAAATTTGGAAAAAAAAAGAAAAAAAAGTTCAATCAGTGTTGTCGTAAGAAAAGAAAAATTGGCATTATTATTATTTTTTTAACGCGATTCATCCGTGCGTTTCACGAAGAAGAATGCGGCGGAGATTTTTGTCGACGGTGCGGTATCGCGAAACGCGACACGCCGCTCGATTTGCTTTAACGAACGTGCCAATTGAACGGCTCACGCGAGTCGTACGCTTTGTCGGCCGATCGCAGTAACTGGAGCGATTGAAAATCCGCGACGCGAGGCCAGTGAACGTAAATTAATGCGCTCGTCGCCACATACGTTTTTGTAGCACGCGCGCAAGGTCGAAAAATGTAATGCACGCTCGCCGGAAAGCGCCGGTTGAAAAAGATCGCCGATCTGACCACACGATATTAGTTGGAGCAGAAAATAATCGGGACGTTCCGAGAAATACGAACTTAGCGGAATAATCTCTTATAATATACGATTACAAATATAATCCGTCTGGTGATTAAAAAGAGAAAACATTAATATATGTCTTATATTTTACACGCATTCTTCTTCTTTGTCGTATTATTTCTATTTTATTTTAGTCGCGTTGCACTTATTTCGAATCTTGAAAGAATAAGTTAAGTCTTTTCTGCGTCTTCGAAGTGCAGGAGATAAAATTATACCGACGCAAACGGAGCAAGAACTCAACTTTCTCAACTTTCATAAGATTATTCGATATGAAGTAGATATTGCTCTCCCTTTCTTTTGTTCTTAAATATCGATTGTTCGTTGAACATGAATTGTTCGCGGTGGTAATTGACGAATTAGCGGAACTTGATCGATAAACCGCGCATGACACAAAGAAATAAACTATGTTAATTTTTTCATATAGCTGCACTTTTTTTCTCATATAGTTTCTTAAACTTGCGCTTTTTTAAATTTTTCTTAAGATAAGACACGAACCCTTGCAAGTCTATTTTATTAAAAGTAAAGAAATATCGGGACAAATATAACCAAAAACAAAATAAGTTTGATGTAATCAATCAACAGCCTTACATTCTCATATATCCATATGCGTTCAGATTGTTTCGTCTCGCGAGAGTCACATCTAGGTGCATGGTGGTTTACAAATACGTTTTATCGCCCGGAGGGATTTACAATTTTAAACGCTGATTCATTTAAAACGGCTTTGCGTCTCTCACACCGGCAATGATAATCGCCCTTAGTATTCGTGCAATCGTCCTATTCTGTCGCCGTTGTACACAGTGGCGTAATGGACGTATCTCTGAATCTCTTCATTCACTAAAAAGTATAATAATAAATAGTATACAAGCAACAAGTACAAAATTATACAAAAATTTTATATATCTCCGTTGTATGAAAATCATATTTGTTATATAAAAATTCATATTTTTAATTATCGTAAATAATACGATCGAAAAAAATCGTACGATTTACGATAACCGTTTGTGTCGAATTATACAATTTTTAATGAGAATATACATTTCCATTGTACAAATATTATATATATAAACACACTCATACAAAAAATGTACACTTATACAAATTATATATATTTCACATTTTTCATAAATTTAGAAATATTTAGTATTTAATATTTATGCAAATTAAAGATTTCATTCTTGTTATAAATGTACGTTTACATTTTTTATACTAAATAAATAATTTGGAATTTTTATACAGTATTTTAGAAATACTTGAAAAACTCTTGATTCTTTTAAACAGCATCATTATTTTACGTCTTAATTCGTCGAGTTTGGTAACTATTTTACAAAATAAGACGCATAATACGTGCCGTGAACAAATGAGGCATAAGACAAAGAGATACATACGCCACCGATACATATAATCAACCTAACGATCCGTATCCGGTTTTTTCCTTTTTTCTACTTGCTGCTCACTGCTCCGGTTTTTTCTTTTTTTTTTTTTTTTGTATCGCAGACACGCCGACATCGGCACTTTGACCCAACCGCCGTTGATTACGCCACTGGCGCGGTGGTGCGGTACCAACATACAACAAATCGCGATATATACGTAACCACTAACCCTGCCGCCTGAACGGCGGCGAATCGGAGCCGGAGGGGACAAACATAGAAGCGAGGCGGCGAGTTTCGGTCGGTCGCGAATCTACCGGGCCGGCGCCGTATACGCGTCTCTTTTCGCTTTCTCGCGTAAACTGTAAAGACAGTTATCGCGTTGTCACCGTCATCCAAGAGCGGCCGCGCCGTTGCCAATATCACTAAAAATACAAGAGGTCCAAAGAACGCCACGTACGCGGATTCCGCCGCCGTTGCGGCTCGCGTACGGAATTAAATCGCGATTAAAACGCAGACGCAGACGCATACGATGGATCGTCGCTCGCGCGCCAGCGAATAACCGCGATCGTCCTCACGACGAACTTATTCTTCCGCGATCAACGATAACGCGGAAGCGGCGGAAGTCGTGCGCGCCGACGATGCGACAAGATAAATCGGGAAGAGATTGATGTCTATTCTTTCTTTTTATTACCATTCCCGGGACACTGATCGGCGAACGTCGCGAAATCATGCCGGGCGGAAAGCTCGACATTCTGCTATTCTGCTCTCCTTCTGTCGGTCCTCCTCTCGGCGCGCGTCGCTTTCTCCCGGATGCTATCGCATCGTTGGATCCACGTCAAGAACACGGTCAAAACAGACTCCGGCTCCGGCACACCATTCGCGCGTTCGAAAATTTAGAGCGCGCGCTCGTGCGCGCACTAGCTAAGAAGACGCGCGACACAAACGACAATCGCAAGAGGACACCGACCAGCGCAGGCAGCGCGCAGCGCACTGATGATGAAGGATGAACCAGATGAACGAGAGCGCGGCCAACGGGCCGAGGCGAGCGGTCGGCGCGGCGGCGCCGACACAACGCCGAGCGCGGCCGAAGCGGGCCGAAGATCGCCGAGCGCCGCCGAGACCGGCCGAGGATCGCCGAACGACCAGCCGTCCGCCGACGCGCGAACCGTTTGATTGCGGTGACATGCTGACATGGCGTGTCGGAGGAAACATTCTTATGATCTCCGACACAATGCGACGTAAGATCGCATATACGTAACGGGGAATAACCGCAGGGCGATCCACGGAGTATCTCTCGACGAGACGGATATGGAAAGAGACGTTCATTCATATGCTTCTTATCTGCGGATGAACAATCACAATGTTTGGAACGCACACTTAACAAGCCCACCCGTCTCTCCAGTCTTATAACGACCAGTCTTACATTATGGATGTAGCAAAAAGACACGCACGTTCCGACAGGAAAGAAAATAAGATGAATTATTGCCACCATTGTTCGGACATGATCGTTTCCTTGACGACCGTAACAATCCTCTTATTCGCGGATCTCCCGCTGCACATTATTTTCCGTTCCGCGTTAATTCATATTTTATGTTTGTCGCGCGTTGCCTCATTCCCGATATCATGTATATAAATACACTGAGAAAAAAAATTGTTGATTCAATAGCATCTGAGAGAGAGAGTTATTGAAAAATATACTATAAATAAATAAATAATGAATAAATGTTTAAGTAAAATGATGCAATTTTATTAATTACGATGTCTTGTATCAATTACAAAAATCATTGCGACAACTACATATTCATTTTGGTGAAAGTAA
This sequence comes from Temnothorax americanus, assembly GCF_048541705.1. NCBI lineage: Eukaryota > Metazoa > Arthropoda > Insecta > Hymenoptera > Formicidae > Temnothorax > Temnothorax americanus. The sequence goes on along the minus strand of NW_027509442.1, from coordinate 1,960,484 downwards.
ATTCGCACGTGATTGGTGGTAAATACGTAATCCTATTAACTATAATCTTTTTTCTTGCCATCCAAACCTGTATTTCAAAGAATTTAAGTTGTGATTAATTCAAATCCTCCAACTATGTATAGCATACTTTTCATAAAAGACTACGTTTTAGCAATCAGAAAAAATATATATATCTAGGGAATAATATATGATGTTGAAACAATAAAATATGATGTTAACATTGCAATAGCAAGTATTATTGCAATAAGTACATCTTTCGTTGGCACCCCGCAATGAGACATTTCGTTGAACCAACTTATATATTTTTTTCTCAGTTTATAAATATTAATAATATAAAGAATAATGGCGTTCGTGAATAATATTTTCGCGAAGATCTCGAGTGTAATAGCAAACGTATAAAATGTAGATTATACGTAACGGACACACGTGTAAAAATAACGTAAGCTTGTACTTTTAAATATGCACTCGTAGATATATTTCTGGAATACTGGAAATAAAATAAAAATAAGATAATAAGTACTTGGTGTAATTAGGTAGCACGGGAAGAAAATACATAATTTTCTTTTTTTTTTTTGTTATGCTCACGGCGCAGGCCGCAGACATCGTTATGATTACGAAAACGTATTATTCCTTGTGTTGACGCAACGTTCTTGAAAGATATCACGTCGCGAGATTCATTTGTGCACTATGCAGCACTAAAAAAGGGGAAAAAAAGACAAAGAGTAAGCAGACTCTTTTGCTTGTCAGGCATAATAGAACGCGAAAATCACGAACGATATTATCTGGAAAAAATGTTCGCGGAATTCATTCCGGTAAAGCATGAAAATGTCAACGGACATTTCAAATTCAATTCTTATATTGCTGTCTGTGTGAAAGCAACATTTTTAAGTGGAAATTTTGCTGTTTAAATGTATAAGATAAAACTCGTACGAATCAATATTGATTACATATTAAGATAAATCGATTTTTATTTCTTACACTCATCAATCGATAATATCATGGTAATATCAGTCGATAATCGAGGAATATCATTTTAAAAAGGTACTTGAACATTACTGCGGATTAATTTTAATTTAATGTTTTAACGTTTTAACACGTTTTCGTCGTTACTTTAAATTATGTCTTTTCTACTCTGTCCATATTTTCACATCTTTTTAAATAAAGTTTAAAACTTATATAAAATTTTATGCTGATTTTTTTATCATTGCAAGATACACATTTTTCAATTATATCCTTTTTAGCGCTTTTTTTGCAGTTTTCGCAGTTAACATTAGTCCGTTTTTATATGAATATTCGTGATATTTCTCCCGTCCATATTTTTTAAGATATACTTCAACTTTATACATAAAAACAGTAAGATTTATACAACTTTTAAAAACTCCATCTCTTTATTAACAAAAAAAAGAAAGAATACAATAGAAATGCTGCAAGTAAATTCAGATATTTAAAACACAAAGCATCTTTTACTGATGGAGAGTTTCATTTTGATTGCTATGGACCCTGAGAATTTTTTAAGTCAATAATGATCTACATAACGAAATGTTGCGTTTGACGCAAGTTAAATAACTCGATTTAATTAAGTAAATCAGCGTTAAACGATTGATACATAATCGCTCTTCAAACGAATATCCGCACAGCTCTAAATTCGCGCATATCGAGGTTCGGGAGCGTCAAGCTTCATTGACAACACGTATGTTTTCTTTGTAGAAATTACGAAACTGCATTTATACTAAGTGGGCACGTGTGTGACGCCGTCATATAAATTACATAGACGCGATATATTTTTCCACAAATTACCCGACTTTGTTTCTGACAGGCGCGTGGCACGCGTAAGCAAAAAAAATACGTTATTATTTCTTCATTTTTTTACAAAACGATATGTTTTCGTGACTCCTCACAATAGTACACGTCAGCGCTATACGTCGACTTCCTATCCGTGTCCCAGAACGACATACGTAGTTCGAACTAATCGAACGATCATTTTCAAGATAATTTTATTTCGCCGAGTTGCGCAGATATTTCAAATTTCCACGTTATAAAACAGCTAGAAATATGATACGGATGCTCTCGTTAATTCTCGAGGTTTCCCACAATATTTTTTCTGAGAAGAGATTTCAAACATTTCGCATTAGTGTGTAAAATGTCAAACACGTTCGAAGAATCGATAAAAAAATGAAATTATGAGAAAAAAATAAAGTGATAAAAAAGTAACGGAACAGCACGTAATTATCGAAAAACTTTATTGACTAATATTTTTTCCATTTTATCTCAAAATTCTAGATTGTCATAATAATAAAACTGGCAGTAGGTTTAGAGAGAGACATAACGAAAGATATAGATTATATAATATAGAGTATATTCCAGATCTAAGTTTATAGAATTAATATTGTCTCGATGTGTTTTATTATTCTCTTGTTCTCGCAATTTGTTCTTGATTACCTCTCTCCTTATAGATTGAAATATCAAATTTCCTTTACTCATTCACGTAACAACTTTAGCAGTAACAACTGAAGCAACTGAAAGAAACAGCTGATAACCACGCAGATGGTGACGCAAATAAAAATAAAAAGTCCTATATCAATAGTTCAAATTTCACAATTGAAATATACTGTTGATTTAAATTTTAAATGTGCTATTAAAGTTTAGTAAAAGGTCAAAGGTCTTAAATTAAATAGTTCGGCATTATTAACTAAAACAAAACCGTTACAAAATGAAAAAAAAATATGCATATGGAACCCGCATGCATGGAAAAATAATATCTCGTGCTGTCAAGATGCATCAGTTCTTATTTTAACTAAATAATTTCATACACAATGTAACGTACATTTGGCAGGCATGTAGCGCTCCACTTTGTACCATCCAGAATAGTAGTCTGAACGTTCAGCAGTGTAGACATTTTGCGGTTAAGACGGGGGATGGGGGACGCATACCCACGCTATATGCGCAACTACAGTTTTAGGATCGTTATTCATCCATCGGTTAATGAGACGTTCGCATTTCTCGCGCAAATGGTCGACGCGATGGAACGGAATCTATTGAAACGGCCGCATGCACAAGTGGTCAAGTGGTCGTCCCGCCGCCGTCGAAAGACGGTAGGTATAGTTCTATTTAGATCTCCCGATGGCAGCCGTCCAGGATGCGGTCGCCTACTCTCTGCGCCATGAAGACGATACGTTCGTTTGCCGTATGGGTAGTCAGGGTCAGGGCATCCCCGGTAGCCTAGTTATAGTTAGCGCGGACTGTCTGATCTATTTGACACCTACTCGTAACGAACGAAAGACCGAGATGCACTCCTTGCAAAAAATGTTACGGGGGTGCCCCACTTAGTCTCGCCTTCGAAATAAATGGCCACAACGGCCTTCCTTTTATCTCTCTTAAGTTAAAAGAAATTATGGCGAGATAAAGCTCAAATTTTTTTGTTCCGTACGCGCGTACTCGATAGTTCGACTGGACGGGCAATCGCTTAGGCTCACAAATAGAGTTAATCGATTCGAAGTATTAAATTGAACTTTATTGGCCTATCCTTTTCAACGTAAAGTGAATAGTAAAGAGCAATGGCTGCTTACATATATGTATGTATATATATATACTCTGCATATATTTTCTTTAAATAACATTTTTTCTACCGAATCATTATTTTATGTATTTTTAATAGGCAAAGCGTTCAATGTTATTACTTAAAACAGACAGTAAGCGAAACGATCAGGATCGGTGTGTTGTCGTGACTTGCAGATGATTTACGGTTACGATTGATTATAAATAAATTTCGTAGATGCTACGCGGCCGATGTTTTCTGTGAAAACCCGTCGAAACCTGAATCAATAAACAGCGTTGTCGAGAAGTTCTTCTCGCGCGAGATGACGGGATCGTCGGGATCGTTCAGGCCGAAAAAGGCCGAATGCCATTAATTGATCTCTCGTGAACGCGACGATGATTCACGTGTCATATTATGACTGTTAATTTTATATTTGCAATGCCGAATGCGCTGAACACCTAGTTAAAAGATGCTCGGATCACCAGGATACGTTCTTTCTTTCGCGGAAACATGACGTAAAAGTACATTCTCTTGTCCTTGAATTAATAATTTATTATATAAAAGACATTTATATATATGAGATATTTATCTATCTGACTAATTGCTAATTAACCTTGTAAATTAACGATTTTTTTATTTCTTCCACACCAAAAAAAATATTTAGATCTAAAAAAATGTTTATTTAGAGATTGTGGCCAAGAGCTTATTTAGTTAATATAATACACACATATATATATATATATATATATTTATATACATATTTATTTAGAATTAAATATTTTTATTTAAATTAAGTAAAAATAACTATCTAATTCTGAATAAATATATATATATATATATATATATGTATTATATTATATTAAGTAAATAAGCTCTTGGCAACAATCTAGATAAATAATTTCTTTATGTAAATATTTTTTTCTCAATGCACATCATTAAATTAATCAAAAAATTTTCTATTTTCGTCCTCAAAATAATCTCACATAAGAAACATAACGGGATATGCGATACACAATCTCGAGAATTGAGGCCGGCGCGGAAAGATAAATAATAATACCGGCGAGGTTGCAATAAATATACCAGTTCAGGAGAAGTGCAACGCGAGATGGGAATGGCGTAGATTATGCGAGGTGATATTTATTACAGCCTAGCGATGGTGTCATCCTAGAATCTTAATCTAAGGCCTTTCCGTTCTATCTTCGCGCGCGATTAATCAACATCCAGAGACGTTTACCATTATACTCAAGAATGCCCATTTTTTCGGGAACTCCTGTCTTCGCGTCGAAGATGACTGTGGACAGAGTAGCGAGTATTATACGCGAGTTATTGTTACGTTGGCAGCCTATTATTCGCGGTATCCTGTTATTGCACGACTTACGAGCAATTATACAAGCTGTGCTGCGATTGAAAAGTCTGTTTCGTACATGTGCACTTAACTTACAGACACGAGAATACCATGGTCGCGGACTGTTTTGATTTCTCTCGAGGTCGATACCGGGGAAAACCCGAAACGAAAATTTGTTCAACGCCGGGCTCGAACGAGAGGAGAAACGAGTAATAATTCCAATTGGCGAGTCTTTCGCAAGTCACTGTGCCTCATTAGCGACTAAACTTCTCGACTATCGTTTACCTTCGCGAAACCGGACGTTGTTACGTCGAGATCTTAAAAAATTGCGAAGGGCATTCAATAACTAAACACATACACACGTACTTTGCACTCTAACAATGCACAGAAACAATGCAAGGTAAACTAAAAAGATAAGAATGAGATAACAAACACATTCGCAACTGTAGATAATCTTTTTCTTCAACGGAAAATTTATAACTCTTTGACGAGCGCATTTTTAACTTGGCGTATATTACTAAAAATATAAATAATTATCGGATAAATCGAGCTTATTTTTGTTAACGATAAACCAATGAGCTTAGCAAAATGATAAAGAAATAAAATTAATGATTACTGATTAAAAAAAATGGATAAGTATAAAGGGGGATTCCAAAACTGCCCTTTAATCGTTGCGTTTTCGCAAGATAAAATCGTTTTTAAAGAATTTTTAAAGAACTTACAGATGCCGATATCAACACGTCGACGGGGTTCCATGTTCGCAAAGGAAAGCGCGAAACGGGTCGCAATATTAGCAACTATACGTATTCGGAATTAGAAATGAGCCTCGCGAGCAACAGTTATTCGTATATACCGAATAAATCGAAGATAAAACTAATGACAACGGAAATTTTTCGATACTGTTTCGAATTTTATAGATACGCGGAAACGTATTCTGCGCGGCGCATGTTGGCGTTTAATTCCCATTATCACGATTAAACATTATAAATATCATTCCTCTCGGTATTTATAGCACAGAGAAATCCGAACTAACTCGCGCCGAGAACTATACAAAAATACCGACTTTACCGTGATGCGCGCTAACGCGTTACTTCGATAAATGGAAAGGGGATCGGGCCGCGAAACACCGCTCGAATCGCCCAGCGTGAGTCCAGCGGGAAGAGCGGGACTCTCCCGGGAACTCCCGTTAACACTCGCGGAACGCAGGAATCCGTGCAAGAACGGAAACCGCTTCGCGCCCTCGCCTCGGAGCGGAAAAGAAACGCGATGTACGCGTTACGCTCGCGAATGCCGACTGGCACGCTGCTCTCGAAAGGCCGTTCGTTCGGAGTGTATCGGTTGAAAAGCCGCGGTCCGGCCGTGTCAGTTGAGCGTGGAAAGCAACGGTACACCGGTCACCGAGAAAACTGGAAACTCTCTCTCTCTCTCCGTCTTTCTCGCGTGTCGCTTATCACGCGTCGCGTCGCGTCGCGTCGCGAAAGCGCGCAACGGCAGATCGACGACGATATTGCCGCAACAACGCGGGCCGTGGACCGTTCGGCACCGCGAGACACGATTTATCTCGCGATAAGTATGCAATCAGACGCACGAGGTATCCCGATAGACGATATAAATATTATTAACGGCAGATTTCAAAAGTAACGCGATTAAGTAAGCTGCCGATTCCGAGCTGTTTCCTGTAACTTCATTAGAGTTCGACCGTTATTATTTAATAAAAGAAATTGTTATTTGGTGTTTCGGTGATGTGAGAAAAGGTTGTTTTCGAATCGACCGTACATGGGGATCCGGAAATCTTAGCTAAGGGAAGCCTGGGCATTATTTTCAAACTTTCTTGGTTGACAACGGTCTCGTTAAAAATTCAGTTTGTTACAGAACCAATCACACTCCTTAAAAAGATTAATTGACATTGTTGGTGGTTAATGAGGTTCGATAAAAAATATTACAGTAAAACATATTGTTATTTGTGCACATGCAACTATATCTATCGTTTAAAGTTTAAATCGAAGCTTTACGTCATAACACCGTGCGATAATTATATTAAAAAAAGCGATCGCTTAAAAAGAGGGGTCGATAGCGTCAGGACGAAATATTTCCTCCGAGTTGCGTATATACGAATAAAAATTAATCACACATAGTTGAGATTGAAATTGGAATATTTCCTATAAACAAATTAAAAAACGATAAAAATGCTACAAAACTATAAAAATACATATATACGCTACTAGCTGGCGTGGAGAATACTCCGCATGTTTACAGCATCGAGATTTCAACTCGTAGAAATTTAATCGTTTCCAATGATTGATTCAATCGTTCCAACGAGCCATAATCGGTTGTTGGTCACGAATAAATATAGAGACCAATTTCATGCGTCGAGATCAATTGAAATTACATCCCATTGGGTTTTAAGCCCAACGAAGTAATATATCTCAGCCTGCAGCGAAAAAATCTGACTGCATCAATATTGCAGTCGATCAGCGCAGTGGATGCGATGATAGTCACCGTATCCATTGGCTTAAATCTTGCAGAGTGTTTAATACGACCCCTTCTTGTCGCTGCTTTTGCCGACACCCTCCGTTCCACCCGGCTATTAGCTTTTACGAGCCGGAGTTAACGCACCATTAACATCGGCAACAATCGCTCTTAACTACCCCGACACCCTTAAGTATCGTTTCATACGAAAGATTTTGAAATAACAGCTATCTAGTAAATAATTTTACAGGATAAAATCAACGAGAACAATTTTGTAAACGTTCCTCGTTCGTCACTTTTTGCTCCAATTAATCGAATCTGATATATCGATTGAAAAGTTCTTATTTTAAACTGAAAGGATCAAGGAACAACAGTAAGAATGGCAAGAACTCCCTGACATTGTATGTAGTAGAATTTTTCCCGAAGCAGCGCTGGGTGTTTTTTTATCAATATTATGTCATCGAGATGATTGATTGTAAGTGGGCGTGTCAGACGCAGGTCTCTTGCGTAATTAAATCCGTAAATCGCGTCGTTATTTAATCTGACGAGTATCTATGTCAGTTTCTGACACGTCTGCAAATACTCTTCAGCTTTGACGTCGAGTTTACAAATTTTTGCAAAGGTTTATGTGATTTTTCTTTACGTCGCGCTATGAGAAAAATAGAACTCGCGTTTATATATACTTTCGCGCCAACTTATTTAATTCGCAAAATTATACACGCATACCGACAAAATGTGAAAGAAAAAGTAATCTCTCTGTGTGTGTATACTTCTTCCCGTTCGAATTTATGTATTCTAAAAGATTATATGAATCTAGCGAAGATGTAATCGTTGAGGAATTTTGTTGATCGCGCCAAAGATATTAATAGATATTAATAAGTATCAAACGATATTTTCTGGATTTTGAAAATTCGTAATGTTATTAATGTCATGATTGCAATTATTGCAATATAAATAAGAACACCTGCGTCATAGGCACAGAAAGAAAAAATAAAATGTTTATGTTCTTCATGGATGTAGCAAAGAAGTTATTATTTAAAATGCAAACTAAGTTGTTATATTTCAATCTCGTTATTCGATAATTCAGAAATCAATTTCGCAATGTTAAAATTTTAAATAAAAAATTTCGTCTGCCAAAATATCATATGTCAGTATAGGTCAATAAGTTGTAAATTAGCATTAAATTTTCGTTGCAAAATAAACTTCACCTGCAAAAAAATTTAGAAAAAATTGTTATTTAAAATCTCTTTCTTCGTCAACAGCTTTTTATAAGTTCCGAATGCCACAAAAAAAACTGGAATAAATAAACTCTCTTCTGTGAAATTTTCGCTAAACAGCGGTCTACTTTGAATACATCACAGAATATTTTAGTTAAACCAGTTAAACGAAATTCGATATGAAAATACACAAAAACATTCTCTCTATTTCTCTTCCTCTCAAAACATTTTAAACGCGTGCATAATAAATAAGTCTGTGGATACGTGGAAGATCAATATTTGTCACGTTCATGTTAAAAAGCCGCATGAACTCCAACATATATTTACTCCACCGCATCACACAGATTAAAATCACACACGCACAACGACAAATCTAATTAATTCTTCCGAGTATATATCATTCAAAATACATATATCAAAATTAATTATAAAAATGTATAAAAGATTTTAGCTATCGCAGTAATATAAAATAATATAAACGGAGTCATAAAAATTCTAAATTCCCCTTAATTTTGCCTCGTTACACGTTTAAACCCAGCGTCAAATTGTATCAGAGAAACATAACCTATACGTCCGATCGCGATGCGGCAAGCGGCAAACTCCATCCGTTTCGTGAGCTATCAGCTACCAGGCTACCACGTCAACGTATATCACGCATGCCTGTGTCCACCAGACAGTGCAAAACGCGTGTATCATTTTCGAGGAATCTGACTTACGCAAAAGCTGGCCCGCGACCCTGCGTGGGTGATCCGCGCGCCCTTGAAGGCCTTGAAGTCAACGTATCGACCCTGCCGTCGTCACCGCCGTCGCCGTCGCCGCCGCCGCGCGATTCGCTCGCTCCTCCTTCCCGTAGGACACGACGGCGTTCGACGATGCCGATGGGATACGGTCGCACGACTCGCACGCGAGGCGCCTCGGTTTGCCTCGCGAAAATGACTTGGAGCTGACTCGCGAAAAACTGTCGAAACCGTCTGGGAACGGGGAACGGGAACTGAGGTAACCGCGTTCACACACGACGCGTCGACGTCAGCAGTCACGTCGCGACCTTCCTTAGTTCCTCGTCGCAACCCCCGAACCACCCCGAACGGAAGTACCCGCGATACATAGACAGATGCGCGGCACTTGCACACACGTGCAGTTGCGCGTATCACACTGTCTGTCATACGGCGCTTATACTTTTACAATTCGAGGCAATGTGTTAAGATGGCTCCAACTAACTTCCGACTAACTTAACCGAGCGATTAACTTGTCGAATGGTACCCTCTACCGTTTGGCGTTTCGTTAACGTGGATAGAATTATTTTTTCTTTTGTTGCTCAACGCCCGGAAAGAAAGATTAGAGTGCGAATGATAACTAAAAGGCGAATTGTGAAACTAAAAATCGCCCTTAGGACAGCCTCGACTGAACTCCGATTAACTTTAAATTGACGATTAATTCAATCGGCAGAATATTGCTTGATACATCGACGTCGTCAATTGAGCATGTAAATTACAAATGATACCCAATTTCATGAAAATGAACATGATGACTTCGGAAGTTGAAAAGTCATCTTTTCTTCATTATCTTCCTTGTAAAAACCTCAGGTAGGCAGTGACACGATAGCGACGTCTAAGGACGTCTAATAGACAACGATAGACCAAAATGGGCATCGTTATGCCGTCTTTCAACATCACTCTGCGCTATTGAGATTTCTTACAAGAATTTGGTGTCATTCGTATTTGAATGACAAGGCACTCTCGCATAAGATGATTGACGAGGCGGTAAATATATCAAAGTAAAATTTCCAACTGTGTGTGTGTGTGTGTATTCATTGTTCCTGATCTAATCTTTATTTCCGTTAGTTATAAAATATATATTTATTAAATATTACCAGCGGTACTCTTCATTAAAAGTGGATATAATTGTATATTTTTTATTTTGTTAGAACATGAAAATAAGAATTAAACGGATCACAAGGCAAACGGTACATTCATAATCCGATCTTATGTTCAAAATCGCCTTAAATCTGTGACTATAGGCACCGTACAGCGTCTCGAGATCGCTTACTTAAGACGATTTTGAATGCAAGATCGGACTATGAATACCATTCATAGAGTCAGAAACTTTAAAATTTCACAGCTAAATTTACATCGAAGTTTCGTTGCTCTCGAGTCATTAATGCCGTCCACGTGAATTTATAGGCGCTATAGCTTATCAGCCATGTATATGGAGAATAATACCTATATACAACGTTCAAGCCGTGGATAAAATATATCATATTTATATTTAGCGAACACAACTCTAAAACACCTAAATATACATACATGCCCTGTCATTTGCATAGTCGGTTTATGTGCGGCTCAAACAAGTCCTATTTAAAAAAAAAGTCGAGAATATCGACTGGCTGAAATCTGAAATGTCATGCTTTGCGTTCGTCATTTCGAATTGTTGCTCGGCGCGTTTTATGTATTTGTTCGAAAATTTCGAGCAAATCGAATTCGGCAAGCGTGGAAGTCAAATAATAACGACCGAGCTCGACAATCAACGCGAAAAAAAAGTGCCCATATCTGTCGACAGATAACGCCACCAGCTGTGCATGACTTAATCTCTCCGTTAGAGAATAATGGATTTGTGCAGCCTCGCAGCGGATATGGCACAAAGAAAACAAAAATACATGCACGCATGCCATCAATTAGACACAGACCGCTCATTATCGATTCATCTCTTGTTTGCGGTAAATTAATTCTAAATTTACATTGTTCATTCCCAAAAGATGCAAGCAAATATAGAATTTCGGAAAAGAAATTTTTACGCTATGCAAATATTACTTGTGTTAAAAACGAGTACGATGTATTGACAAATACAGCGATTCTCGGAAAGCTCTCTTTTCGAAAGTGAAGTGTGTTATACGCAAAGTTATTAATATTCAACACATGAATTTTGCCATTTGATCGATAAGTGTATACGGGAAACGTGATATGTGCTTCGCGATATGCATAATCTACAAATTCATGCATTAAAATATTAATAATTCCGTATGTTTTTTTTTTTTTAGCAAAATTCAATTATATAATCAACAGATTATATAATTGAATTTTGCTAAAAAAAAAAAAAAAAACAAATATAAAGGTTTTTTATTCTTTTTCGGCAGTGTTTTGCAACCTGGACTTAATTTTTATTTAACACATGAATTTTAGCACTTATTGGAGTGCACATGAAATACACGTATATCCTTTAATTAACTTTAATACGCGCCTGTAAGTTCATACGTTGAGACGCTGTTATAAATCGCAAACAAGTTTTGCAAAAAAAAAATAAAAAAATAAATCATGTTTCTTTTTCCACAATGTATTACGCATCTTTGCTTTTAGCTCGCGTGATACAAGAACGTTACTTTAGTTCGCAAAAAAGAAAGTTAACAGAGAAACCTGCTCTACCTGCTACAATCCATTAAAAGGATGCGATAACAATGTCTACCTCGTCAACACGATCAATCGTAATCGCTATTTCAGGGGCACGGGTCAATGTAAATCAATAGTTTTTTTTCTTTGTGTGTCACAGTGATCTAATCTGGTAAATGTGTCCCGTTCGAGGAACTTTCAATCGTTGATGAATCAATGGAACTCAGCGATGACTCTCTCGTTTCGCTCGTACTTCAGCGTGACGCTAATTCGCGTCACGCGCATCACGGTAAAAGCGTGACACAGAGCTGCACGTGAATTAGTTATACCTAGTTTATAAAGTCGATTGGAAAATTTCTAGGGAAAACGGAACAATTCCGATCGGAATTCATTCCGAACAAGTCCATAATAGGTCGCCAGGTCTGAATCTCCCGTTACGTATTAGAATCATATGATTACCAGTGAGATGGAAAACGATTACGTCGTCGCCGTTCAGCTCGTCGGACGTTAAGCTTGACCTTGAAGGCAAGCCGCGTTACGATTTCTCCTGAAGCACACAATCGCACGGGCATTTTAAATATGACTTTTTTTTCCTTTCACGGCGACCTCTCGAATTAAAGAGCGGCGAGCAGTGAGCGATATTTAAATCTGCATTGCTGAATGTGTCGGCGCTAAAAAAAAGACGGATCCGCGTCTAAAATTGAACGATGACACTTAGCGCGTCGCGCGAACGCGAGTTATAAATTCTCAAGAGTAAGAGGACTCTCTGATACCTGATGGCGTTCTACGCACGTGTTGTATCTCAAACACAAAGGCGCTCGTAATGTCTCGTTAGCGGCGAGCTAAATAGAAGCTCAGATTCATTATTGTCTCACGCCGCACGTGCAGGTATTAGCAGACAAGAGCGCAACGCTGAACAATAAGGTATGCTTATATTAAATGAATCTGGAAGCATCAGCATCGTCCCTTGGGAATCCTTTAGACTTTAGAGTCTATCCAGACGAACTTGCATAGGTGCATAATAAGCATAAACGGATTAGTTTATTTCCTTATACACATGTATACGGATCAATCAATTTTCTTATGCTTATGCGTTTATGCGAGTCCCTTTGGGTGAAGAGAGCATTAGGATGCACGACGACGACGACGACGACGACGACGACGACGCGGCTACTCACGAAGCGCCGCGTGCCGAGCTCGGAGTGCTCTCGGACTCGGCGCCGCATCGTCGCCGGAGCACGATACACTCACGTCGCACCGACCGCATGGACCTCATTCTGTGATGCTGTGGTGGTGGTGGTGACGCCTCAAATGTCGAACACGTGCCTGCGCACGGCCGCGATGTCGAAACGCAACTGGTAAACCGTTTTAGGGAGCCGAGAACCCCAATCGATCGAATTTGATTCGGGAGACCGGAGATCGCGCGCGCTCTCCGACGTCATAGTAAGCGTCCGCGTCGCGGCGACGACGAAGCTGGGTTGGGGAGTGGGGACGGTCTCGGCGCACTTGGAGACTCGCCATCGCATCGCCGAGAACAGGCCGATATATCATTTTCATTCCTTCGGTGCCGTTCGCCCCGTTCGCGTCGTCGATACACCTATATCTCCTCACCTTCGCGAGGGTGATCGCGTAAACACGCGTATAAGTGAAGGCAAACGGCAACCGCGTGCGGACGCACTCGTGCGCGCGCGCGCGCGCGCGCGCGCGATAGGGCACGCACGAACACACGCACGCACACACGCAGCAATCGCGGTCGCCGCGATAGACACCTGTTGCGCCGCCGACCTGAGCGCAGTCGACGCCGAGCAGTCGCGGATCGCGGGTCCGAGATTCGTGATCCCCCGGGTTCGTGTTCGCCGAGTGAATTAACGCAACGACCGATCTCCGATATTTTCTGAGAGGTGTTCGCGATTTCTGTCAACTTTTGAGTTTAGCGAGCATCTTTGGTATCGTGTTTCCAGATACGGTAAGCGTTGGGAACTCGTTTGTAATAAACAACAATTCGAGTAATACAGATCACATAGTTTTCTGTGAAACCGGTTTATCGTTTTGCGTTATACCTCATATCACTGTTAGATCTCAAAGGATGAAAAATATCACTTAAATATTAAAGGATTGAAATTTAAACCAATATATTGAGTTAAATAGTATTTCGTTATTTTTAACTGTCCGCATGTGTGTCAAAATTTATTACTTTAACACAAAATAATAATATTTTAACGCCAACGGTTCAGTTAAATCAACATTAATTGTTTCAGTTAAGTTAAATTAGTGATATATTGAGTAGGAGCAGTGACGACGATTTCCTATAGGAATGATTAAAAATGACTCAATTGAGTATAATTTGGCACTAAATAACATGCGTTATAATTTTAAAAGTAATAATGTCACAATAATAATACGACGCACGTTCCGAAAGAACATAATGTCTAAAACGTATTCGAAAGGTTCATGCATGTTGTTAAAGTGTTTTACAATGTTTCTTAGACATTACGTTGCCTCTAAATATTGTTATTAATGGTGTGGATAATTGATTCGATGATATTATAAGTTTTTATTGTATAAAACCTTGCAAATTATATATATATATTCCCGGTATTTTTTATTTCTTCGCGTATTCAAATACGATAATAATTAATAAAAATCACACAAGTTGCACTTTAATCATGCGATAATGATAAAGCAAATTTTGTAATTAGCCATTTTGAGGCGTCCAATGGATTGTCAATAATATAAATGTCATTCGTCATAATTGAAGAAACGATAATATAGATAATTCATGCGTCTTGTGTGGGATCTGCTCGATTACACTTGTACACGGAGAAAATTTTATATTAAATTTTACTATGCTGCCGCACCAACTGCGGACCATCAAGACGCCCAAGTTTAAATGCTATTATAGTCTTAAGTAAAATTACTATGTCCATAGCATTTAGTGCTACGATCATAGCATTATTATAGCATTGAATGCTATGATCGTAGCATTAAATGCTATGGACATAGTAATTTTACTATAAGACTATAGCATTTAAACTTGGGCGTCTTGATGGTCCGCAGTTGGTGCGGCAGCATAGTAAAATTTAATATAAAATTTTCTCCGTGTATTGATTAAATTACACAATATTAATTCAATATGCATATAACATAATTAGCTAAAGTCCAAGAAGCAAAATAATTAATCATGCGAATAATCAATTTCCAGAATATATTCTTTACTGATTAATAAATAATCAGTTGGAAGTAATTGCGCGTTTTTTTAGAAAACTTTGGTCTCAATCACACACAGTACGGAGGTCACGCGTTATCCGCGCGTTATCGATTCAAAGATTCATATACCTGCCTGTGATTTACTGATAAAAACATTACTATATGTTCTACGTAATTATTTATTTTTTGGTATATAATTCAAGTGTGATAATAATGAAAATTGACAATAATTAAACACCACAAGTTGCAGTTTAATCACGTAACCGAATTATGATGACGTAAATTTTGTAATTAACCATTCGTTTTGGGGCTTAATGGGGGATCAAATGAATCTGAATTGTCTCAATTGTTATTTATCATAATTAAAAGAACGGTAATAAATCGTAGATGTTTTCACATCTTATTGCTTGGAACTTTAATATATCTTGAACTTTTTCAATATGTATGCGTATAATATAACCCAGCTAAAGTCCAAGGAGAAAATTAATTCTTATAATCCACATATTACCGATCATATATAATTATTCTCTATCGATATCACGAATGTATCACGTATTTGAACAATAACAAGAGATATAAGAGTACATATGTACGCGTGAAAATATATATCTTGATAAAAATTTGCCATTGTTGATACGGTTAGATATACATATATATATATATTTCTTCTTGTAGATATAAAGACTCCAAACATCTCCTTCAAATTCAAAGAAATCATCTGCCAGCGAGACTCAACTGAAGAGACACTTACTAAGACAATTGTTAACAGTGCTCAAGCAGTAAAAATGTCGTTGGGCTTGGCGGACGATCAGAGATTTGCATTAATGAAGGTAAGTCCAGAGATCCAGAGAAAAATAATTTATTATTGTTTTCGAGAGCTTTATTTTTGATATTATTTATTATTGTAAGTCCAGAGACATAATTAATTCTAAAATAAAAAACTCTCTCTCTCTCTCTTGTTTTTGCTCTTGCGGGAACATCAAAGACTAATAAAATATCGACATAAGCACATTTTTACTACATATATCCTTTTCTAGATATTCTTATAAAAAATAATAAACGATAGATTGAAAAAAGATAGATTTTCTGTATAAAAAAGTGACGTGTATGATGGACATTTAACTAAAGTATATAGGTATCGATGTAATGATATCTTTTTATCGTATTAAGGAGGTCACTGCGGCAAAGGTTAGCAATAGTTTCTTATCAAACAGACCAACGTTGTGCAATATTTATTCGTTTATTATATGAGTTTAATCATTTTTGTATAAGTTTTAACTTATATGTTTTCTTCCTCTTTTCCTTCATTTCTAATCTTGATATTCCTATTTTTTTAAATATTAAGATATTACTGTTGTTGAAGAAGACGAAGTACAGCCGAAACGTTCAATTGTTTTCAATATATTCTTAAAAATAAATTAGATTTTATTTTAAATCAATATTCCTATTTTGCTCGTATTTTCGTTGACCGTTGACTTTCTTACGATGTTATTTCGCTGTTGACCTGTTGACGTTATTGAGTGTTGATTTTTCTATTAATCTGATATCTTTTTAAATCTCTTATTTCTCCTTCAGAGAGAGAGAATGAAAGATATATTTCGCAATTATATAAGTAATAAAAGAGTTTTCAAATCTTTTAGATTTATATTAAACTAATTTTTTAACGTAATGTGTACTATTGACAGAAAACATATATATGCCAGGCAAGAGATAAATATATTCCGCGCGCGCGCGCGCGTGCTTAATTTTATTACGAGCAAAGCGAATGTCATCTATTTTAATATAAAACCGACGGATATATACGAGTAATTATTAATAGAAAAAATTAAATAAATTATTGAAATAATGTTCTACTTTTCAAAAAGTATAATACAATAAAATCTAAATAATGTTATTATCTCTCAAATTTTAACAAACCGCGAAAGTTGAATGATTTAATGAGTTAATATTAATCGTATATTCGCAGTGAGTATAATTAGCACTTGCAAACTAACAAAGCTATCGCTTTCACTTTCTTTTGAAGATATAAATGAAATAGGGTTATTTGAGATATTACAATTTTTTGTTCGTTATACTTGAGATGTTTCTTCGTGTGTCTGAGAAACGAGTAAACATCGATAATCATTAAATTTTTTTTTTGACATCAGTAGCGGGATTCTGTAACTCCTTAACGACAGTTTCGGTATCGTTGCGCAGGTATGTATGGTAAGAAAGCTGCACAACAATACCGAAAAAGGAGTTACAGAATCCCTCCTCTGACATGACTAATTTATTTTATTAAACGAAGAAATTAACATCATGATACCACCGTGCTTACAGAATACGAAAATAGTATATTGTGCACCAAGGGGAGAAAGTAGCGTTTTTCGAATTTAATCTGAAAAAGCTTTTGACCCGAGGTGCACGCGATATTGTTCACAACACCTTTACGAAAATGTGCCTATAGAGAGGGGCGAGAGTGGCCAATAGCCCGCTATACCGGGTGGAAAGTATCAATTTTTTTCTCTAGGGAGAAAAGTAAGCCCTGGCGTGTGTGAAATTGGCCACTTTGCCACTTTCGCCCCTCTCTACAGACATATGGAAAGTCGAACTTTCCGTGGAGGTGTTGTGAAAATAAATATTAGAATTTTATAAGTTTTTTCGAGGGTATAATTCGCCGTTAAAAAATCTTTATGTTTTAACAGATTGCTAAAAAGAAATATTGCCGATATTCTTGATGAAAGAAATTACGGGCAGTGGTTCGGGAAAGATTTTTTTTCAAGGGGAGCAGGTTAATCCAGCTTTACCGACACGATTTCTCAATAGGGTTATAAAAATTTCGTTATACGCGATACGGCAAAGACTTCAGTGCGCGTAGAGAGATTGCTTCATTCCTCTCGCAACCTGGTGATCATTCACCTCTGATATCTGGAACGGGTAGTAAGCAGCCGAGCACTTATTTCAAGCAGCGAGATGCAGCGGATCGCGCGAAGAGATCGGCGATGATATTTTCCGATTACGCCGGTAGTAAGAAAAGAGCCGTCGTCGTTTCGATCTATGATCTTGTTTCAATACTTACTTAACTTCTTTCTTATACATCGATCAAAATTCCATAAACGGAAAACGCGCAGAAAACCTGTTTCTCGCCAGTTTTGACGGTTCTCTCTTTAAATTTATTACGCCTCTTTCATATTAAAAATGTTATATTATCATCTAATTACCAAATCAGTCACAAAAAAAGAGTAGAACACCTTGTACGTGACACGTGTATTGAAAGATTTATTAATTGCCTATACTTTAAATTCGTCTGACACCAATCAATGTGACCGGTTAAATTAACCGTCGTTTTTTTTTTTTGTTGATCGAGAGGAAAACGTCGCGCCGGCGCCGTCGGCGACACGATGACACTTTCATCTGTTATAATGTCCGGAGACTGTCACGGCCCCGCGACTGAAGACAATCGGGCACAGGCAAATCCCGCGGCACACTTTAAAAGTCCTCAATGCATACGTAAAAAATCCGCCGTCTTGAATTACAACATCGGATGCAAACACATCGGGCGCGAAAATAAACGAAATGCTTCTCGCGGTGTGCATATGCATAAAATGACTTTTTCCTCGGCTCAGTCCGCTCGGATGAGGTAATCGTGCAATGCGAAATGTCGTGGAAACGTTGTAGAAATTTGCAACAAAAATCATTGGCTTGATGTACGAGGTAGAATAAGCACGAAAATGGTTATGCAGAAAGAAACGCAAGATCTAATAAATATACTGATTTTTTTTTAAATAATATTCACTTTCACGCAATTTACTGAAGCATCTTTACGACTAATTGTAAGATCTTGGTATAGTTTATAGAAATTGTGAAACAATTAACGTTAATGCTGAATAAAAGATTATTATTATAATTAATAAAACTAAATAAAATTTTATAATTAATAAAATTAAACGTCAAGGATTATCCTACTCGTACAAAATGCGAGAAAAAATACTGTATCTCTGTTCCGCTCTCTGTATATCGGTTCCGCTATTAGTGAGTTTCTACTGCTGTTGGTCATGACGGAGGTCAAAACATGCGCGATCCTTATTGAATATTCGATGAACCTTCCTAAATATACGAATGTCGTTATAGCAATGTGAAAGTTAATATAGTTTTTAAGCTATCTTTTTGGGATTACTTTTTGCAATTAAAATAAAATAGAAAGGATCGCTACTATTTGATAATGTGTGCAGGATACGATTAAAGCCTACATTTTTTCCGATTAATACTAGTCACGCTCGACGCATTATGGGCTATAGTTGGCTATACGTTCGAAACGGCGAAGAAGAAAGAACTGTTCGCTCGTTACACGATCATCGAGCACCTACGCAACAATACGATTAACTGTAGCCGACGTACATACAAATATACTTCTCTGTTGATATACGTACACATATATGTATATACGTATATATATAGAGAGAGAGGTCCGAATTATAAATATAGATAAGTTCAGATTTTTTAAGAAAAGGAACCGGTTTACTCGATAACGATGACGTATGATAAAGCAATTCCGATCCTCTCGCTTCTGTCTGGATCTTTATTTTTTTGTATGCTAAGAAATGGGATCGGTACCATAATAACCTTTTTATGACGCAAGAGATCGGCATATATTTCCACCATATCATACCGGTTATTTCATGCAACGTGTAATGGGCTGTTTCGCGAAGAGATAATTGGCGATTTTTTAATCGAATAATTAGTCAGATTTTCTAAGAGACCGAGACCAGCTATTTCTAAGAGGAATTTTAACCGCTACTATGCCTACGCTTTAATCTCGTTCCCAACTATCAAGTTTCTACTAAAAACCTATATTTCACTCTTAAAGATAATCTTATCTTTCTTTAAGATCTATCAAAGATATATATCTTAAAGTCGAGACGAATTTCGTTACTTCTTTACAATGATATTTTTTTTGCTATACGTTGTATTTACTTTATATCTTATATCGTAAGCCATATAAATCAATAAGTATTAAAATGTTAATGATTGTGCGAATAGTTTTATTCGCTAAAGGAAAGATTCACATTGATTGAATTGATGATAAACAGTATGCATCAATATTTATTTTCTTTTTTATATTTCATATTTTTTATATTTTATATATATATTTAATATTTCATATACTGAGCCTTTAGATATATTTCTTTTTTACCTTTAGCGTGAATATCCCATCATTGTGTACATATACTTTGCATTTTCCATTTAGAACGATATTCATAAGTAGATTCATAGATTCATAGATAGTCGATCGTTTCAATGCACAGTGGAAAAAAAATATGAAAATTTTTAATTTTAATTTGTAATAATTGCTATATATCTGCACAGTATATAAGCTAAAGGGGAAAATTAAAATTATTTAGAAAAATCAGCTGAGTTGTGAAAAAAAAAACAAATCAGTATGCACTGTGTAATTACATCCTCGAACCGGTAAATTACATCGGATGCTTTTAATTGTCTCCAATTTTAAAAATTGATGTCTGTCAGTTTGTTAACGTAGGTACGCTGTCTCGCGCATCACTCGATAAAAAATAAATGCAAACTTTTCTCCATAAAAAGAACATATTCTTGAAGATAAATGACATATTGAATACTAATGAAAAGAGTGATTTTAATACTACGACCAAACTGTGCTTTTCGTAATTTCCTACGTTTTCATATCAGCGAAAGTAGATACTTCGATTACGAGACGAGTTAATGTAACAAGTCCTTCTCTCTCGCGGAGACAACATTGATAATTACAGGAATCGACGAGGAAGTTTCACTTCCTCGCGTATTCATACGTTAACGGTACACAACCCTTATAGAAATTTAATACTGTAAGTGATTATTTGGCTAGTAATTAATTAGTAGTTACTTATTTTGAGTATTAAAATCATTAAAAACAGTACTTTTAATACTCGAAATAAGTAAATAATTAATCACTAGCCAAACAATCACTTACAGTATTAAATTTCTGTAAGGGAAGGTAGGAAATACGTTTCTTGAAAGTTATATAATTGATAATTGTGTGCGGAAAAACCTTGGCGTTGACGTAAACTACATAAAGCAAGATAAACGAAGACGATATGCCGCTCCAGAAGAATAAATAATGAATAATGATGATAAATAACGAAAACGTATAAATCTTTATATACTGTAAATAAACAATGTATAAAGCTTTTCACAAGCACATGTTTTTACGTAGACAGAAAAATAGCTATTTCAGCTATATTTGCAACGCGCACGCACGCATGAATGGATAAACATGCATACACGATGCATATATTAAAACTATAAATCACGCTAAATCGTAAAATCGCGTTTCAAACAATAATAATGTTTGAAATGATCGAACGTTTCAACAACAATAAATGTTATATGTATAATGCATAAAAAGTAAATAAAACAAGTCTATAATTTTCTTTCTTCTCTTTTTTTGTGCAGTTCCGGCGGTCCGTGCAAGACATCCTGCAGCCGCACCACGATGATCACTTTCTGCTTCGCTGGTTGAGAGGTATATGGTCTCCTCCCCCCCCCCCACCTCCTGATAACCATAATTATCTAATACCATCTAAGGCATGCTACGTGATTTCGATAAATGTTGTCCTGTATTATATGTATACAATGCGATCACGCGCATCATGAGAAATATTCACGCAAAGATTAATTGACGTGACGCCCATTGTCTTTTGTTTGCTTTCGTGTGTATGTATGTATTTCGTAACAGTATTTAGCAGAGTCATTAAACCGTTTTGAAACAGAACTACGATAACACCACAGAAACTCGAGATTATCAGTTATTAGCTATTTCCAGAACTGTAAGTCACGCAAAGTATTGCAAGACACACCTAATACTGTCAATGAACAATGAAAACGTTCTTAAACGTATGTTTATATCAATTGCATATTTAACTAAAATTTTACTTAAATAGGTCAATAACGCAGTGATTTTATGCTACATAAATAAAAAGTTTGCTTTCTTCTTTTTTTATGTTGTCGCATGTATAATATTATTATTAATATTTCATATCAATACTCGCATTCTTGGTTCAAATGATTAACAAATTATATTAAACATTGTAGATATATATATAAAAAGCCATATTTTTTTCCCCGGATAATCCATCCAGCAAACACCAAGTAACATGCGACTCTCTCTTACGTGCTAATTTTAATTTCCTGCTCAACACATGTGTTGTATATGCATTTACATTGTTGAGTAGGAAATTATAAGCGGGAAAACTTATAGCATGTAATTGCATGTTATACTTGGTGATTGCTAGGAAAAGCGATAGTTCTCATAAATATATCATAAAATATGACATTGTTTGCAATGTAAGTTTAAATTAATTCATTATTCATTTCTTTTAGCGAGAAAATGGGACCCTACCGCGGCGGAAAAAATGCTGAGAGACGTAAGTAAGAACATTAATATTAAGATATCGCAATTGCATATCTATATTCCTGTGTTCACACATTTCATTTAGTATATTTTACATTACACGGTCTTTGGGCGCCACGCCGCGCCGGTTACGTATTCGACCTCCGTTCCCGTAGATTAGGCTCGCTATTCGCATTAAGTATACGAAACGCAAGCGAATCCAATTGAGAAAGTCTGGTGAAACACGTTCCGGATACGGTCACCGAGTCTTTAAAATTTCTCTGCCACGTGAATTACTCGCGAGTCAATAAATATTAACGCGGCGTAAATTTAGCGAGTCGCGTCACAGCTCGCTGAGAACTTCTTTTATCGTGTCTGGATAAGATCTTTGTCTATTTTTATTGAGTAAGCTCTATTGATAGGAATTGAATAACAGTCAAGAATGACAAGAGATGTCATCTCAACAGAGATGACAATATATCTTCGTCCGATAATAGACATGTTATTTCGAGAATAAATTATATATAAATTCATCATAAATTAGAAATTAAACAAAGACATAGAGACAAATATAAATTTCGCGAATTATTCTCTCTTATAAAGATTCTTTGATTTAATAACGAGGATTAATTAATATTAAACATGTATTACACGTTCCGTATTATATAATATGTTTTGCAAGATAATATTTATTAATGTAAAGATAATTTAACCATCTTCTCTTACGTAAATAACGGCCAAATAATTCGCTAACACCAATCAAAGTACAATCACAGTTAAATCCTCGCGCGAGTAAATTAACGAAACTACCTTTCCGGGTTTCGTATCGGACGTTGAAGATATATGATTTGCCGTCGACAGTTTCGCTTTTTTTGCTCTCGAAGATGTTTTATATGAAATAGAAAGTTGTTCTCTGGTACACGTGCCATTTTGCAGCTCGAAAGTAATGTGCCGATTCTGTGAAGCACGCTCGCGAAGTCACCATCCGTATTCTTGTAACGAGAAGTTTCACAATGATGATTGAAAACCGGGGATTCATAATGCGGCTAAATATATCTTCCGAAGTAATTTCTTCAGGAAATTACCCTTTTTCGCTTTCTATTCCGCGTGAAACCCTGTTATTCCTGAAATCCGTTGTCCCGTAAATTGTGAGAAATATTTATTTCACCCGCAGCACGTATTCGAACATCTTGGACTGACTAAAGTCCAACGGCACCTGCTATACCGTAACATACAAACCTACAAGCTGTATTATTCTATACAGATATTACACATGCGGAACGTTAAAACAGCACCGAACAATAAGATTAGTTTGAGTTTCCGTCACAAGTATAATATTTGGGTGAACCAATTATATGATGCTTCTTATACTAAATTCAATAATAATTTTATACTATATTTTATACTAATAATATAATTTTATGCTAAATTTAAATGTGTTCTAGTTTATTTACATTATATAGTTTTACAGTTTATTTACGTTACGATAATCAAAGTATTTTAAGTGACACATTAGTTACAATTTTATAAAATTTTATTTTTTTACTAATATCGCCTATTTGTTTTTCATTGAAAATGTAACACAACGCATTTCCTGTCATTTATCATCTCTTTTGAGTGAGTCCAACTGAATAACTGGACGTTGACATATTTGGTTTCCGATTAGCTTGTTATCGTTTTCCCACGAGAGAAATTTAACTTTCACAGCAACGTGAATACGTTCATCTTTATAGAGAAGAAGATTTCATACGAAAGTATTTTTTTAATACAAAAAGAAACATTATATTGTATTTTTTTAAATTTCATGCCGTTGTACAAAAAATAATAATGTTAAAAAAATCTCTTAGATTTTAAAATTTATTAAAATCTGATTAAAAAATAAAAACGACAGCATGTATATACATTAATGTTACATTTATATATATATATATATATATATATATATATATATATAAAACACTAAAAATATTAAAGATATATTATGTTTATCAATGTAATATAGCACTGATAATTTTAATTACGCCGCATTATCTTCTTCATTATCCTCCACTGAAATGGCAACAAATTGTTTACGGAATAAATTTATTCACAGTCGCTAGAATGGCGGAAACATTGGGACGCTGATAATCTGAGTAATTGGGAAATTCCTGAAGTAGCAAAAACTTATCTGCCTTACGGATTAAGCGGGTTCGACAAGGATGGGGCACCAGGTAAAGTCTTTTGTTACAATCAGTCTTTGAATTATAAATTTGCGAATTGCTTTAATTGTTGTTACGTTTATGCCGTCATATTTTCTTGAAACGTTACATTTGTCGATATTTATCAATAGTGTAAAAAAAGAAACAAGCGTAGTAATTTAACGAAGAAAAAAACACAGAGACTATTATTCAATATAAATTACAAAATATTAAAAAATTGTATTATAAGAGAGAAACTCGAGAATAATAATAACAATCGAAACGAGGGGCACGTAATCGCGTATTATATTAAACGAGCAAACATTCTATTAATAAATTTCAAAGCCATCAATATAATTGTAGTGAAAAGTCGTCGGGTACAATATTATTTACAAAACTTAGATGTAACAATAGAATAATATCTTCCTTAGGGAGACTTCTACTTTATTCAACGTAATAATAAACCTAACACATTTTCGGGCCTGAACGCAGGTCTCAATATTTTGGTAAAGAATCCGCGGCCCAAGGTCTTGATTCAACTTTCAAAAGTACTTTTCCTCTATAAGCTAAAAATATAAATAACAGGTGAAGACCATGACCACAATTTTGTACTACTTCGAAAGGTGCAATTCTTTTAATCCTTTTAATCCCCCCCTCTCCTCTCTCTCTCTCTCTCTCATGGTGAGGAATATCGTTTTAACACTCAAATACTCATAATTTTCTAATGGAAAAAATTATTTTATTATTCAAAATTAGACAATACCATCTATTAGCTATTGCAAATTTAACGTTCATTACATCAAACAAGTTTTGTTTGTTAGCGGTGAAAACAATTTTTATTCAAACTTTATTTCTATAAGATTACAAATCTGAAACCGACGAAGTGAAATTATCATCATTTAATTGTGTCGAATTTTTGTTGTTGTATTTATTATCAAGGTAATCATTCAATATTTATTTGATATTTTTATGTTATAAATATAAGAGCTATAAGAGAAGAGATAATAAACAAAGCAAAAAACTTTGGAGTTTAAAAGAATTGTAACATTTGACTTGGAGTTGAAGAGAGAGAATTAAAAAAACTGTCTTGCTTATTCTTTTTTAAGAATTAATTTATATATTTTATTATTCTCTAAAAGTTTATACTTATCATATAATATTACACTCTTTGTAAGGCTATTCAGCAATCCCAGTCGAATTCCGCTACGTTGCTTTTCTCATTAAACTTTTAACATATAAATGTAGTTACGCGCGCACGCGCGTATATATTTATTAAAAGCAATAAAAATATTTTTGTTAAATTAAATTAACGTTGAAAATTTACATTGCATAAAATTATTTTGCATTTATAATAGATACCTACATCATTCTTTTGCACACAAATCGATAAATATATATAATAGAATATAATATATATGTATATATGTATGTTATTTTTATAGTGATCATAGTACCATTTGCCGGTCTAGACATGTACGGAATATTACACATAATAACGCAAAAGGACTTCATCAAAGTTATGATAAAATTGTTAGACGCTTATTTAAACTTAGCCAGAGAGCAAGCCAAGAAGCATGGCCAAATCGCCAATCAAGTGACCGTCGTTTTCGACATGGAAGGATTTTGTCTTAAGCAATATTTGTGGAAACCAGGTAAAAAAAAAATTTATATATAATAATACATGCCTATACAACCCAATGGGTGCAATTCGTCTTATTGTTACCTGCCGCTGTCTTTTTTTATCGTTTCACCGTTACGTATTTTTGCAGCTGGCGAACTGATCATCACCTTCATCCAAATGTACGAGGCAAACTATCCGGAAATTCTAAAGATGGCCTTTCTGATTAACGGTAAGTTTAATAAAATATGATAATCGTAATGCGTTAGCGCGATTTCATTTAAATTTTACCACATATCCACGAAATAGATGCGGATATTCTTTGATCCATTGTCTGCCTTAAAAAAACTGCTTATAAAATACGAATATATAAGTAAATAAAATATATATTACAATATATATATAAAATATATTAAAATTTTGATGTTCCATATTATGCCTATTTAACATAACTTTTCATTCAGGTCCTATGGATCACCGATGAGCCACAGAACGGTAATTGCGTTATGCGTGAAAATTCCGTATTAACTACGGATATTATAAAATATTTTACGATTCCGTTTCTCTTTGTAGTCAAAATACTAAATAATTTGAATAGCTTGAAAGCCGACCGCTGTGACGACCGATTCAGCATGGAATGTTAATGCTTATTCATTTTCTTCTTTCCTCTTTTTTTATATTACTTTCGGATTTTCGTTTAACATATGATGAGTCAGCATAATAAGAGAAAGACTATTACGATTATTATATAAAAGATCGTAAATTTTGCTTACGATACGTATTACGTTAACAATTGGCTAATTAAAAAAAATTTGAGAAATAGAAAGAGGCGCTATTAGTATATGCTATATATTGTTACAGCCCCAAAAGTCTTCGCTTTTGCTTTTTCAATTATCAAGAAATTCATGGATGATTATACATTGTCGAAAATACAAATCTACAAATCCGACCCTGAGAAATGGAAACCGGCAATTCTTAAACTCATACCAGAGGATCAATTACCTGCCCATTATGGTGGAGCACTAACAGACCCAGATGGCAATCCAAAATACACGTCAAAGGTATTAAATAAATTTCTTAAAAAATTACGGCATATACCTAACACATAGAATATAAAGTGTGAAATCTTCGATAGAACATGTGAAATTCTATATGTGATAAGTTTAATCGCTCCTGGTTGAAATTAGTACCTCTCCTCAAATTTTCATTTAAGAAAACTAAAATCTCGTTGAAGAATTCGATCTTTATTGCGAACTCTTGCATTTCGCTTGCTTCACACATTTATTCGTTTTGGAATAATTAATTTAATGATAGATCGGAATTGTTGCCAGATCTGCCAAGGTGGTAAGATACCTAAAGACTTGTACACCAAAAATATAGAAAAGTCAAACGAGGATTACACTACCGTCGTCGTTCAAAAAGGAGGAAAGTTAGAATTCGATATTTCCACGCCCGAAGTGGGTTCCGTTCTAAGGTGATGTATCTCGCGATAAACATGTCGAGAGAAAAAGCTTCTTATTTTCTCAACTCATATTCTTATATTCAGTTGGGAATTCCGAAGCGAAGGTCATGATATTAAATTCGGGATTTTGAAAAAGGACGCGACCAATGGTACGAAAACAGAAGTTATACCCATTCGGAGAGTCGCATCCCATCAATCGGACGAGATTGGATTATTAACTTGCGAAACTCCATCGACCTGTAAGCCCATATCGCTCGAGCAGCACTCCAATTAACGACAATGTCATGCATCTAAATCTTATTTGTTTCAGATTCCGTTGTTTTCGACAATACCTACAGTATGTTAAGGAATAAGAAAGTTCATTATTCCGTACGTGTATTACCACCGGCACGAAAAGCGATTATACAATAAAGTGAAAATCCTTTTAGGAAATTTTTAATAACATTAGTTTCGAATATTTTTACTCATGACAGATCAAGTTAAAATGTTACGGAATTCGTGTAGTGGAAGGATGTTACGCGTTAGGGTGTTATATTCGTTTTGTAGCAAACTTAGATATAAGGTGAATTTTTTGTAATTTATAGATTGATCGCATTGTTTGATTTTGATTGTTTATTTGGCATTTCCTTCGCTTTCCTTATTTTCTTATTGCTTAAAAGATTATGTAGATCTTAATTGCAATAATAATTATGGAACATATATGAATGCAAATGCATAAAAAATTAATCCTATTATTTTAATTTATATAATTTTTCTTCATAGTCTTGATATCTCTTTTCAAAGCAGGGTAACGGAAAGAATGATTATTGTTTAAAAAGTAGATATATAATACATCATATACGAAAATGTAGTTTATGTATGTTTATAATTCAATATATACAGGATGTTTCTTAAAGAGCGCCCACTAATTGCATAGCGCTACTCCTCGTAAAAAATTGAATCGAGAAATTCTGAATCTTTTTCTATGTTTAATAAAGCGTAAGCACCGCTTCGCCGCTATACTATCAGACGGCTTACCGACGTATCACCCGACCAAAGAACGGCGCTGATATTGGATTGACTTTATTCAATAATTACTATAATACTTTATTAAGCACTATAGAAAAAAAATGGTTCAGGACTTCTTATCTTTAAGAAACATCCTGTATGAACTTTTTGTAAAAAATATAGAAAGACAATATATATATTAAAAATATCTTTAGTCGTCTTCATCCGTTAGTAACATATCGATAAGCTCAGGTTTCAGTAATCGATCACCTTCTAAACGTTTCTGAGTCCCCCATTTAGCCAGAGTTGGTAAGACTTTCAACTTGGTAACAGGATTTGTCCTGAATGGACAATTCGGATCTTTCCAACTAGGACAGCGTATAAAAGATATTTTTAAGTTTTATATTTTGTTATATTGTATTTTATATGTTATTAGATAAGAATTAGTATCATTCGCGTGATAATTCGTATATAAATAACACAGTCGGCAGATACGAAACGTCTTATTTACTTACAATGGCCTGTCCCCAACCTCCACTGTCACTAATAATGTTCCCTCGGGTGCTGCTTCGAAACCTTTTTCAATAAATGGCTCAGCTGAAATAAAATAGAGAATAACTTAAGTATACCTAAGTAAACATACCAGTTTAAAATATAATATCAACATCAACACACATATTTGCGTTATGTGTATACTCCTTTTCTGTATCATACACATAAAAATAGATAAGAAATTAGTGATTCTCAAATTGAATCAAGATATCCCAAAAGATATTCCAAACATGTTTCTCTCAAACAAATTTCTTGATAATCTCATGTTTGCGTTTTGATAGAAAGTTCCTAAATAATGAATAATACAAAAATCATTCTAGAATCTAGATAATCGATTGATTTTTCGACGCTATGAAAATAGATATGTCTTATATGCTGTCATCATTTCAGCTGCGTTCTAAAAATCTACAGTGCATGTGACGTGAACTATAGATTTTCAATATTGGCAGTGAATATCAGAACGTGTAGCCTTCGTCGTTAATCAAATCTCATTTCGTTGTTTCAAACATTAAAAAATTTGAATATCGCTGATATTCGATTCAGTTCCAGAACACGCACAGTGGTCAATGGAATATATCATTCAAATTAATTACGAAACAGCAAAATTCTCGATTTTTGCAATTAATCTATCACACTTTACCAGCAGATTCCGTTGTGGTTCTGCTGGTATTCCACCAATTAAATTTACAGCGGACTCTCTGCAAAAATTTCGCCTCCGACAAATTCGGAGCTCGGAGCGGACAACATACCACATATTCGAAAAGTTAGGTTAGGTAGGTTATATGTATATCTCGACGGTCGACACGCGCGAGAGAGATCCGCTCACCCTCCACGCAGTCCGAGCACCAACTCTTGCCGGTGTCCTCCAGCTTCGTGCCGGTGTACAGCACGTAGATCGGCGTCGTGGCTCTCAGGTCCTTCACGTATTCGAGAAAGTTCTCGTATCCCTGCACACGATGAACCATTTTTGGCGAGTCGGGCCCGACGATCGCGCCTATAGGACGAACGGTAAACGCACGTCGCACGAAATACGAACGCGTATGAAATTCAATCGCCCGTAGGAGGTGCCCTCCCCCGCCCACGCGTTATTATCTCCATTTATCCGCGATACGAGTGTGCCGTATCGTCGCCCCGATTAACTTTCGGCGCGATAACGATAACGGATAATCGAAAACGCGCGGCGTAGATGTCTTTAGCAATTCCCTTATTAAGCGAAGAGGATAATCGCGATCGCGCGCGATTTCGCAAAATTGCACGATCCGCGCGCGATCTATGTAGGCGCTACGCGTGCCGCGTGCCGCGTGCCGCGACGAAGACCTTTATTCGAGCGTCTGACACGCCGTGTGACGCATTTTGCGTTCCGAGAATCCGATAACGGCTCCCGGAAACAAAGGGAGAGAGGAACGAAGCTCGAAACGTGGCACTAAACAAAGACCCCGCGGAGAAAGACTGACCGATGCTCTTTTTCAAAAGTCAACGAGAGTTTTTCGGATCCTTTTTTCTTCTTCTTCTTCTTAGGTTTAAGGGGGATGCTGAAGCTGTAGCTTTAGGATCACCTATGGTTCCTGCCTCTAATACGAGATCAATACACGGCCAGTGTTTTTCAACTTAAAAAAAATTTTTCGTTCGGGTGGAACACGTCCGAACACGTTAAAACACGTCCGAACTAGCGCACGTTGGGCGAATAGAGTTTCGGATCCAGTCCCTTCTAGCTGATGAACTTCTCGCATTGTTCACCTTTCCTATTTTTTTTCTCTCTCCAAAGGAGAAAGGCGAAGCGAAAAGATCAACGTGCAAATCCTCTAAAGAATATACCCCCAATGAGTGTTTCAATAGATAACGGTAAATTTAGAAAAATTTCTTTCTGCTGTCTTCACAAAAGAGAAAAACAATAAGAACAAAATTGTCGTTGGACAGGGCAACAATAAATTTATTACAAAGCTTTCACTTTTTGTATTTGACTACCGTGAAGAGAAAGAAAGGTTTTCGGTCAGCTTAAATTCTTCGCAATGGAAACGATTCTTTTGTGCCGAATTCCCTGAATTCCAAATATTCGAGAATGCGCGATTCGAACGCACGGCGGGACGGCGGTGGCGGTGGTGGGAGTGGCGACGCGCGACGCGATTGGCTCGAGAGTCCGGGCTCCCCCCTCCCAAGCGGTTGCGAGCGAGGAGTTGCGAGTTGCGTTGCGACACTCGCGCGACGCCAGGCGTGTGCTGCGGTGTGACGTTGCGTCCGTTCCGCGAATCGAGGGAGGAGAATCGAGAATCTCGAGTTCTCCGAGAGAGTGCCCGGAGTGCCGCTCGCCGCTCTCCGTCACTCCGCGACCGAATCTCGAGTGCGCGCGGTCGTCGTGTGCGGCTTCGCGTGCCCTCCCCGCTCGTGTCTGTGTTGGGTGGCCTGCTGCCTGCTGGTACTCGGCGTACGGCGTGTCAAATTCGATGTGTTGACATCGCGCGCGCGCGCGCGCGACGGCGAGAGTGAATATATCCTGCATCCTGCCCTGTCCGTTCTCCAGCCCGTGTTCACGAAACAGCGACGCGCAAGAGACAGGCAAGACCGCGCGATGTCGGCGATCTTCGACATCGAGCTGCAGGAAGCAGGACCGCTGCACAGGGACGAGTCGGAGGACGACGACATCATCGAGATCGACGCGGTAATTGAAAGCTCTCTCTCTCTCTCTCTCTCTCTCTCTCTCTCTCTCTCTCTCTCGCACGCGCGGCATTATACCCTGCCCATCCCTCGACATCTCCGCGGAGTCGCGTCCCCGCCCGCGACTCCGCGGCTGCACGTGGGTTTCGATGTCGCGCTAACGCCGCATCTGTTTTCTTTTTCACAGGAGGAATGCGTCGCGCTGAACCTGAATGAGATCGTAAAGTGAGTAGACCCGCGCGCCGCGTCCACGCGGCCGCCCGCGTACCTCTCGGGGCCTCGTGGCCTTTCCGACGTCGCGGTCGGCTAAACCAGTTTATTCCCCTTTTTCCCCTTGTCGCTTCCAGCTCGTCGGACGTGGAGACGGAGCCGATAGAGCAGATTGTCAATCGCGCGCGCGATAAGGTCGGGCCGGAGGACTTCGAGTTGCGCAAAGTTATCGGAAAAGGTGGCTACGGCAAGGTGTTTCAGGTGCGCAAAATAACGGGAAACGACAGCGGCACTCTCTTCGCTATGAAGGTACGGAAATCCCCCCTGTGACGCATAATTATGCAACGTTATTGTTTATCCCGGAATGTACATCGTGTTCGCTAAATATTCAGCGCGCGAAAAGTGCCATTCAAGGTGGATAATTACGGTAACGTTCGAAATTTGAAGAATGTTACCTCACCGTGTCGTACTGATTGTAGCGAAAATTATGTATTTTATGTATGTTTAGTCGGCGAGTGTTTCGCGAACAAAGATTTGCACGCGTGAAATTACTTTAATCGTCTCGTTATTCTCGTTGGAAGTTTCACTTACATTCTTCAAACGTTGCGAACGTAATTAGTTTTTGCAGTTTTATCTTTAGAGCGGTAGCGTTAAGCTGTAAATTCTCTAATCGATATCTATTTTTATATTGTCATCTGCCGGCAAGCGTCTTTATCTGTGATTCTTTAGTCATTCGCAATATTCTTTTGTGCCGTTTCGTAACAGGTATTGCGCAAGGCTTTGATCGTAAAAAATCAGAAGGATACAGCTCACACTAGAGCCGAGAGAAACATCTTGGAGTCTATAAAGGTTAGTTGTATTCGTGTATGTAAATATGTATAAATTTAGAGTATTCAGAATTTGACGATTCATACGTGGATTTAATCTCAATACTACGTATGAAAGATATTTATAACATGTTTTTGAACATGTTTCAATAAAAACTAACGTTCTATTTTTTATTATATTTTATGCAAAAAAACTAATTCATATATTTATGCTCGCATCTGGCAGCATCCTTTTATCGTAGATCTCAAGTACGCTTTCCAAACTGGTCATAAGTTATATCTGATACTGGAATACATGTGTGGCGGTGAGTTGTTCCGACACTTAAATGCCGAAGGAATTTTCATGGAAGATACCGCGCGGTGAGTGAATTGTAAAAAAAAATGTTTCCAATGATATTTTTCAAAGATAGACCTAGCGTAAAGTCCAACGTCACGCGTTATTTTGTTTTGCAGTTTTTACTTGTGCGAAATTACATTAGCTCTGCAACATCTCCACTTGCAAGGAATTATATACAGGTACTATAGAGTTGAAATATAATTTAAGGCTGTAATATAATTGATACATATATTGAATGTTCTATCGGTATGCATCATTGAATTAATAATGTTTGTAATAAATCTCTTTCAGAGATTTGAAACCGGAAAATGTTCTATTGGACGCAGACGGACATATTAAGTTAACTGATTTTGGGTTGTGTAAAGAGCATATACAGGAGGGTGCTCTTACTCATACATTTTGCGGGACTATCGAATATATGTAAATATCGTAGAGTGACTGATAATTTGGAAAATTTTACTATTATGATTTACACTTATTGTTGTATTTTAATCAAGGGCACCGGAGATTTTAACGAGAAGTGGACATGGGAAGGCGGTAGACTGGTGGAGCTTAGGAAGTTTAACATATGACATGCTTACGGGAGCTGTATGTACTGTCGTTACGTACAAATTCAAGATAAAATAATGTACATATCAACTCACGTTAATATTTGCTAAAATTTTCAGCCACCATTTACTTCAAGCAGCAGAAAGAAAACTATTGAGAAGATTCTACGTGGCAAATTAACTTTTCCATTATATGTAACGGCCGATGCTAAAGATTTTATTCGAAAATTACTGAGGGTTAGTGTTCGCAAATTAATTGCTGTAAATATTTATGAGCATCTTAAAAGCAGTGCTATTTTAAAAAAATATATCGTGATATTTATTAGAAATATATAATTTTCTTCCGTATAGAGACAAGTTCCGCAAAGAATGGGATCTCAGTTGGATGGCGAAGAAGTAAAGAGACACAAATTCTTCAGACATATCAATTGGGACGACGTTATATCTCGACAGTTAGAACCTCCTTTTAGACCACAATTGTCTAGCAAAGAAGACGTATCGCAATTTGATAATAAATTTACCGCTTCATCGCCAGTTGATTCTCCAGTCGACTACGCTTTGAGCGAGTCAGCTGACGGGCTGTTCCAAGTGAGTTTTCTTTCTTCTGATTTATATGTCTAGATATAATCAGTCATTATGCATACACATCGTTACATTTCTCAATAACTACGCTTTCTTCAGGGATTTACGTATGTAGCGCCAAGCATATTGGAGGATGTACTTCTTCAACAACCTTATCTAAATACCATGTCACCACCGTCAGTTATAAAAGCCAGAAGTCCTCGCAAAGCAACTCGTGGTTTTTCACCTCGGACGACGCATCTTCATTTCCACAATGCCCATTTATCAAATCACACGTAAGAATATAAAACTTACATTTTTTTTTTACTTTTTACAGTATATAATTTTGTATTATGAAATTCGTGTTAAAAACATATGGGCAATAATTTTTTAGGTACAATATAGTTGGCCATAACAACGTGGAAGATGCAGAAATGATTGAACTAGGCTAACCATTACTATTCGACTAGTAGATAGCATTTTTGCCCAACTGCTGGATATTCATAATCCTCAGGGAGGGGTTTTATAACTTGGAAGGAGTAGTTAGAGGGAATGGATGCAGTATCCATTATTACATTGGATATCCAGCAGTTACATTTAGCTAATCTTTTTTTTATATCTTTATATTGCGTACGAAAATATCAATTAATAGATTATGATTTAACAGCGACGCAGCAGGTATTTGGTAGCGCATAGAGTAGTTGCAATTTGCAATTTGAATATGAATATATTATCGATAATCCGCAAGAAAGTACATTATTTCTCAACTAGTTATTACAGATTACTTTAATTAGCGATAGAATGATTGAGAAATATATCTTTTGCATTGGATTATTCATGTAAATTTTCAATATTTATAATTATCCGAATCTTTATTATTAATGCAGCAGTCATATTATTATATGTTCATATGACAAGATTGTTATTTGTACTGTGTGTGGCTAAAGACATAAGCTTTTAAAATTTCGGAAATATTCAAGCAAACTGCTTGAGTCTTAAGAAACTCTATGTTATAGAAGCTAAAAACACGATCTCTCTTGATAATATTTTTACAACTGAAGATTTATACATACATCTGTAATAATATAAACTTATTTTATATCTGGGAAATCTATTGATATTTACTGATTATCGTTAATAATTTTTTTAATGAGAAAAGTCTCGAGAAATGCTACCACAACCGCTCCGCCGCTCAAAGTTCTTTCCATATATACCGTACGTTGTTAGGAGAAAATATTTTCAGCAGTAATAACGTTTCCATGGCAATAATGTATGAAATAGTTTGCCTAAATAATGATCGTAGAGATGGAGTATATAACGCTACAATGGAATTGCATTTACACAATGAAAGTTCCTATACATTGAAAATTCGAATACGACATAGTTTATATTCTCCGGGGGAACGAAAGAACATTTTGTTAAATGGTCATGCGCATCAATATCTTAGAATGAGAATCGCCATTGTCATTCCGTAACTTGAAAGCGGAAGGCATGAAATATTATAATTGCAGATGCGGACCTATATCCTGGGTATATTTTTATAACTCCAGGTCATAGGTTGTTCTTATTGTAAGGTATTGATGTTAGATATGTTGAAAGAGATGAATGTCTACGTAGTTCAGTTTATATTTGAACAACGAGCAAGCTTGTTTTGAGCTGGCTATGTTTTTTAATTGGTATGTACGTTATATCGTTTACGTTCGTTTATTATTAAAACGACAAATGCAACTCTTCGAGGTACAAATTCAATGTCTTCTTGCGAAAAATACTTTTACTTTTACACATATATACATTGAATTAATGAAAAGTTCAGAATGGTACAAGATGAGATCGAGTTACCGTGGTAACAATGTTACTGCAAAACATGGACTTTCCATCCGAATGAGTATTCCATACTTGTTCTTTACGTTACATGCATTAATGTATCTCATTTATCGTGTACATACATATAGATAATATTGATTTTACTTACAGAACGCAGTAGGAAAAATAAACATAAACAAGAGTGACTGTAAATCACTCACAAAAGCTCCAAACTACCCAAGTGTTCAGTAGGCCATGCTAGCAGGCAAATATCTTTTAATTATTTACAACAGATAACCATAGTCGAAATGTAATATTGCCCAGCGTCTCTCTTTCTCTCAAATATTTTTTTGTCCGTACATGGGAACATCCTCCTGCGGGCAAGTTGCATTTCGACTACGTCGACTACATACATAAGTGCGTACGATATAAAACCTGATAAAATCACGTTATATACTCACAGCTGTATTATATTATAAGAGAAATGTGTATTTAGAGACAATGAGAATTTCTGATCGGTTTTTCGGTACGTATCTGAACACATGTATTTTCGACATTGAAGCAGGAATGTGCCTACAGAGTTGTCAAGACGCTGTTCGAAGATTTATAATATATTACTCGACGACACACTGAAATTTATTATAAGAGAGATACCAATTATGCCCTGAATTACCCACCGTCAGATTTTGATAGATACCAAAACTGCTGTAAACTATAACTGTTACCTAAGATTTGCTTTAAATTAAAGCAGGCCACAATCGTGCGGAAAAACGCTGCTCGATATCACTGCCTCGTACAACGTACGCGTTGTTACTTCCGCGTGATTCCATGTAAGTTTGTCTTGTTTGCGAAGTCGGGGCATTTTTGCAAGCGAGAGACCGAGAGCGCGTCCAAACGTGAACGTGAAAGAATTTTGTTGAGCCTCCTAATTAGATTCGACGCGTTCTCAAGGAACATATTGGTGCTGATGCGGTTTATTTTGATTTTTATCTTTTAGGAGGAATTAGGCGTCTTCGTTATTGTTTTAATGATTAAAGTAGTCAAATTGTTTATATATATATACCGTGTCATGCGATGGTCTCGCGCTCATTTCTAATACGTTAGTTAAGTTCAATCTTAATAAAAAAATATATATATCTAAGTTATCTGATTTTTTGCAATAAATGTAAACTTCCATCTTTACGTCAGTTCTCGTGCAAGAATCTGCGCTTTTTTTTGTTGGATATCACCGTTCGGATGTGTCCGGTACGAAGGATATTTCAATATATAACGAGAACTGACCTTTTTCTGTCGTGCGTTAGGCGGATTGATTTGTCGATTCGACTCGAGCTCTATTTTGATAGGACAGAAATTAACAACTATTAACGACCAGTTCTAAGTTATAGTGTGTAAAACATGCATATTTATTTGCGGTACGAATGTATTAGTCATTTAAGGGACGGAAAATATCATCGAACGAATATGTAACGAAGTCTAGCCATTAGACGGAAAAGTGATAAATGATTTATGCTTCCATTTAAGATTAGATGTAGACTCTCGGGTTAACTTATCACTGCTATGATTTGTAATCCTCTATAAATTGTATCCATAAATGC
Organism: Temnothorax americanus; assembly: GCF_048541705.1. Taxonomy (NCBI): domain Eukaryota; kingdom Metazoa; phylum Arthropoda; class Insecta; order Hymenoptera; family Formicidae; genus Temnothorax; species Temnothorax americanus. The sequence goes on along the minus strand of NW_027509442.1, from coordinate 1,922,621 downwards.
AACGATTTGTGAAGGTGTGTCTGTGCGAGCGTAAACGCGCGCGCGCGTATGTGCGATGTGTGGGTCCGTGACATATCCTTGTCATGTGTATTATTTCACTTATTTTAGCGTTATGTACAATAAATTGGGTATAAAACTGTCGATTCGCTCTTAATTTAATGCGATGCGTAATCAACCGTTATCTAGTCTAGAGATGAAATCTCGGAAAAACTTTCGCTGACTATGCAATTCCTAAAGCTTCTCAGTATACCCAAGTTAAAAAAAGAAGGGGAAGAAGAAAGATATTTGTGTTGGACCCAATCTATTATTCCCTGAATAAGTTTGATAAATTGTTATAATCAAATTATTATTATTAAATTAAAAAGTAGACTTTTATTTTGTGTGTGCGTATATACATATATATAGTATTAATATTATATACATACAATATGCTATATTCGTTATATGTATTATTATCACATACTCCGTTCGTCCACATGTAAATTCGTTGTGAATCAAATGCACGTAAACTAATTGTATGTAATTGAGATAAATGCGTGGGTCGCGCGGGGCCGCGACGAATTTACATGCGCGCGGATAAATGACGGATATAAAACTGCTGCTCGACTGCGTCGTACCTATCTGCGCGGCATAACTTTTTTTTTCTTCTCTCTCTCTCTCTCTTTCTCTCTTTTCCTGTCAGTGTTCCGCGTCGGCAGGTGTACGGAGGCGGCACGCGGCCGCCTACCAACGCGAATCGCGTATTAAGTAACGTTAGGTGTGTGACTGGAGATACGCGACGTACTTATTTATTTCCAGTCATCGGCGTGACAGCATCGGGCACCGTCCGATCATCCTCTCGCGGAAACGATATCGATGCGCGAGAGGAACGCCTGAAAGGCGCGTTTAGTCGCGCCAGTTATCCAGCGCTAGGTGAATCATCATCGTGGCAATTATTGAGAGACGATGCCTATATAGCGCGGCCGCGGCGGATTCGACGAGTGACGCGATACGGCCGCGCACGGCCGGATGATCGATCGACCGGATCGAGCGAGGCGTAGACGGCGAGCGCCGTCGATCGCGACCGCGTCTTTGGGGATCGAATCGTAGGAGTGAATCGTTTTGTGATCTTATTCGTTGTACTTATCGGTAACGTTTTAGACGTTTAAATCTCGGTTCTAATGAGCGTCGAAGAAAAAGAAAAATTCGGTAAAAACGCGGCAGAGGAGTTTGAACTCGTTTCGGAACAAGCGCGCCGCCGCGGAACCGGCCCGGCCGAGAGCTTTTTCTCTTCGTTGATCGACGCGCGAGATCCTCGCCTGGAAGACGGACAAAAGGAAGAGTGAAGAAGTCGCGTAGAGAATATATATGGAGACAATCTTGACATCGTTACAAACATCGAGATCCTCTCATTGGGTGTTTGATAATAAATATAAATTGTACTACGAGAAAATGGTGCGGGCAACTCGCACGGATAGAACGCTGACGAAGGTGAGGCCTTCAGCTATTGTCATGTTAATTTTGTGGTCGTGCGAGCGGACTCTTAACTCCGCGTGCTCTTCAAACTTGCCGATGCATTTTCCTTGATAATAATCAGTGTATTATTAGCAGCGAGATTACGGATTCCTATTTCTCTCCAATTCCGTTGTAATTTTGTAATCATTTTGTTCCCGAAACGGCGCGCGAAGGGACAACGGGCCCGTTCAGCGAGGAACGAAGTCCGCGGTAGAAACCATGACAAAAATTGATTGCAAAACAGAATATTATCGTATATATTTTCGTAATCTTCTTTATTTTGGGGGAGAAGGGAAAAGATAAGATAAAAATTTTAAAAATTTTAGAATTTGTTGACTCCTTCATCAATCCGTTGTCGTTTCGCCAAAATGAAAAATTTAATAGAACCGATACTTTATGTTGCGTTAATCTTATTGAAGGCGGAAGGATTATCGTAAAGCGCGGGAAATATAAGAAAACAATTAAATGTAAACATACATATTTTTTTAATTTCTTGCGCCTATACATTTGAAGGATATATACAGGAGAAAAACGATTAAAGTCGACTTAAATTAAAGTCTACGAAATTTTTTTATAAACATTTTAAATCAACTTTGGTTTTTATATCTAAATTATGTAGCAATAAAATTGATACATATGATTTAAAGTTTAAAAAAGATTCTTACAGATTACAGAGCATTTGTGAAAATAATATTACGTTTATAATATCGAAGATTTTTCCTGAATTGTTTACATCTTCTATAATGCCATGTAAGACAAAAGTGTTTTAAATAAGATTATTTGTATAATTACATGTAAATGTTAAGCGCGTAATAGCCAATGCCAAGGGTGTTAAAAATTAACGAAAATTCGATTGCGCGAAGATATACATTCATCGTGCGTGAAAGCACAGAAAACATCCTCATCCATTCTCTCCCTCTGAAGACACCTTCGGTTCACGTGACATTGATAAAAAAAAAAAGGCCTATTCTTTTTAGCTAATTTTTTCTCGCACGGCCATCTTTCCTCTTTTTCTTTTCACATTGGAGAGAAAAAGAGAAAACGCGAACGGTTGCAAGAAATTCAGCTCGGCGAGTCGGTCAAAGATTCGGCCGATTCGGCGTTGGTAAACAAACCACCTCTTTTAGTTCGCCGCTACCATTGTCGTCGCTGTTGGCGAGCGGTCGCGGGAACGACGGAAGATAGCGCGGAGCTTGTACTTATAGAAAGAGAAAGAGAGAGGGAAAGAGAAAAAGCGTCGCGACGCGCGACGAGCATCGAGCATCGTCCCGTCGGATTGTCGGATATTTCAGTCCGCTTTTCACGCGCGGCGTGTACACCGCGATACGTGTATGTACATACTTACATACGCGGCGTCGCGCGTAGATATATAAGTAGCATTCGCGCTCGTGGCTACGCCGCGGCTATTATTAGTCCTCGGTCATCGGAGAGGAGTCCCTGCGTGCGCGAGCGAAGACGCGACGACGACGCACGCGCGCACGTTCGACGCGGAGAAAAGTCGCGCGTCTCTCTTCGTCGAGAAAATACCAAAATACACGACGGAAATTCGCCTCCGTCCGTGCCGTGCACGGTGCACGTGCGTGCGCCACGCCACGCCGACGCCGCACGCCGCGCCGCCGGCCGCGAGGTTCCCGCTAATTCCGTTCCGGTCTGCCGTCTCTGGTGACCCGTGCGCAAGAAGAGGGGTATACCCGGTATACCGCTGGTAGCTGGTAGCATCCGATCGCGTTGGACCTTGGGAAGGATGATTCTCGCACGCTATTCACTGTGAGTAGTGCGAGTGGTGCGAGTCGCTCGTCATTTAATTCCTCCCGCCCCCACGTTCCTCCTCCCCCGCGATAGCTCGACCTTCCGGTGGGCCCGGCGGCTCTTCATCTCGGTGAAGCCAAGCCAGGGTTTCGTCCGTCGTTCCGGTGAGTTCGGATTTCTTGTTTCTTCCGACGCTATAATTGAAAGCCGACGCGCGGAAGCGCGCACTGTAAGACAGCGTCGCTCTTTGATTGTCACGAGTAAGGAGACCGCTACGAGGAATACGAGGATCGATCGTTAAAATTGAAGCGAGGTTCAATTGTGTCTCCGTTTTCCTCTCTTTGGTTCCAGAAGGAGGAGAGAGGAGGTGAAGAGTCGCCGTGCTCGTCGTTATAAGACCGCGGTCTCATCCTCGACTCTCGACTAATTAGAGAACGGCTGCCGTCTGCCGTGGAGATCGGCTTCTCTTTTCTTCGCGTTACGCACGTAAACGTCGGAATCCGAAATCCGAACTCGCCGAACGTTATATATCGGTACCCGCGGCATCTGTTTTCGATCCCCGCGGTTGAGTCACTCCGCGCGCTATATCAGACACGTTTCTCGGTATTTCCGACTGACGAAGCGCGTCACGCGAAGCACGGGACACGGGACGATAATGGGAGCGGGGTCGTCACTTCGTCGGTGTTGTTACGGTGTCGTCGAGAGTAATATCGTTTTGCTGTTGTTCCGCTTGCAATTGTTTCCCCGACGATGCAATTGTTAACGAGGCTGAGAAGCAGAGACGCGCCGCGCGAAATCTATCAGCTGACGCGCGCGGATATAATAGAAAGATAACGTGCGCGAATTGGGAAATCGCGCGATAACGACGCAGGTTCCAAATTGCGTTTCTTACACGCGCGAAGCAGCGACGTAAACACGATGCATTTCCAGTTTCACGCGAATCTCGCCTCCTTCCGCGAAAAACGACGACCTGAAGAATTGTTAAAAATTTTAAAGAATTATGTAAATGTCTAATTATTATCTCGAGAGGCTGGGCTTTGCTCTCTTACGATTATCGAGTTCTTTTCATTTCTATCTGTTTCTTTCGATCTGTCTTGATTTTGTCGCTTTATTTGTCTCCTCTGCAAAACTTAATAAATTCGCGTTTTTATAAAAGACAACGAAACTCGAAATGTGTAAAAAGCTGATGGAATATCTTTTTAGATGATGTCATTTTTTAAACATATTTTTAAACACATTTATATTATACTCTTAATTATTAAAGAGGGGACTAGTCAAAAGTCGTTCTGTTGAGAAGCCTAAAACCTAAAAATTGTATCGCGAAACAATTCCTCGCAGCCTTGTGAGTTTCATACGACAGCGTCGAAGTTTGGACTTCGTATTAGCTAATATTACTAGTCTTTCAACTTTTGTTCCGTTTGATTCCACCGTCGTGCGATTAATTGGCGCGAAATTATATCTGTGCAATCACGAAAAATTGAATAAACGCTGTCATTTCCAATCACCTTGACAACCTTTTGATAAAACTGTATCCATCTTTGGAAACTATCCAAGCTACCAAATCAATCTGCAAAATTATAAAGAAAAAAATTCGAAGCCAGTTCCCGAAACATTTATTTGACTTTATTATACGTATGTTAAATTCTGTTATACGCCGACTATTATTTTTAATTGCGTGGATTAATTTACAATTAATGTTCTTCGTACTACGGCATTGCCCGTGGCAATAAATTGGCGCGTAAATTAAACCCACGCGTTTAATTGAGTCCGCGACGTGTAACGTATGCATTTAACGTCCCGCATGCTTCGCGACGTGTTACCATAACGAGCTTGTGCATTTAGCTAATGTGTTCCTCACATTTATTGTAACGTGCGTTACAAAACGAGAGAAATGTATGTGTATGCTCTTTATCGTGCTATTTATGTTATACGTGTACAAACATATAGGGTGTTTTTTTTTTATATTTCTTTAATATTCTAGAAATTGATCTTTTGAGCTCATTTTATGAAGAAAAGTTCATACGAACATATGGTCTCAAAGACCTCATTTCAGAGATGCTGAGTATTAAACATATAAATTATAAAATTATCATTTTTTCTTAGTAGTTCTTAAACGAAAAAAGGTTTCAAAAAGTTAATTATAGCGAGAGTGTACCGTAATAAAAATCTGTAAAAAATTTGATTCCGTCCATTGGCGTTCGGGGCAGTTAATGTACTATCTGAACCCCGTTTTTATGTCATTGACTTTTTACAAAACGGCGACTATAGGCAAGTAATATTCTGCTTACTTATACTGACCTGAATTTAAAGAGGAATCGTCTTTTCTCTCTCTCTCATTTATAGGAGCTATTAAGATAAAACAATAATTTTATAGAATTTTCAACAATCTGTACCTCTGAAACGAGGCCTTTGAGACCATATGTTCATATAACATTTTCTTCATAAAGCGACTTCAAAAATCGATACTTAAAATATTGAACAGTACTTAAGAAACACCTTGTATACACCGTAGTGAATAATGCACGTGGCTATGCATAATATATACAACACGAAGAACAAATGCCAAGATTTGCCGATTAGGATTATTTTAAAACTTTGGATTTTGCAAGGGGGATTAGATTCGCAGTGGGCGGTGAAAGATACTTTTCAGCAAAATGAACAGGACACTTGAAAAGAATTCTTTGTCTACGAAGAATGGAAAGAAAAAGGGCCTTGAACTTGGTGTTTTGTTCTACTTGAATAAACACTACCTTCACGTTCTAAATAGTATTTAAGAATTATATACAATACACACACACTATTCTTAAAATTCGTAACACTTTCGAGAAGAAAATTTATCTTCTAGGAGCAAGGTTTTATTACAATTGAAATATCCGTTGTATTGCAAAACTATTTATATTGCCGACTACATCGTCGCGTTATTTTATTTGATGATGTGTCACGTTGAAAAATAGAACATGGTACTCTTAAAAACATCAAAACGTCATTATTTTAATTTTATAAAAAAATTATTGCATGTTTGAAATTTAATACAATAAATATCGATGAAAAATCGTTTAGTTTAACATCGTTTTATATATAATTACATTAAGAAGTCAAAGTGAACACTTTGACCAGCACGATTTTATTTTCTTCGGACGGTGAATCATCTTTTCAACGTTTTCCATTCGCATGCGAGTTGCAGCCAAATCGGAAAGTTTGACATTAGACATTAGCCTTTAATAATACAGACAGCGTAATTGTTCACAATTATAGTCTCGCTACGATGCGATTCCGCGGCGAGAAAAAGGTTTTCCTCGAACTCAAAACACTCTTCTAAGGCGTTTCGAGGACAGACTCATTAAGTTCTTGTGTGTGACGTGTACTTTTTTTTGTTTTCTTTAGATGAGGGATGCAGTTCCGCAGAAAGGAAGCAATAACGTAGCCGCCCCCAAGTCCAAACCGTCCCTAGAGATATACCGACCCCCAGGTTCGTATTCTCTCGCTAATTAACAATAGGCGCACGAGCATACGTATCGTAAATCTTATATCGCTGCACACGGACGTCGTCGTCCCGTTTGTTTTCACGGCCGCCTCTAGGTGGGAGAGCGGAAGGAACCACGGCGAACGTCACTAATCTTCGACTAAACGTGCACGCCGAGGAATTCACGATGAAGCAGAATGATTCGCATCCGTCTAAGTGAGTGCGAACAAGTGGACTATATTTAAATGGCGTGCCGTCGCCGCGTGAGAATTGGTCGAGTTGAGTCACGAGTCACGCTGTTTCTGAAAGCTGTACAGATTTTAATATTAATTATATAAACAATAGAACAACTTGGTTTTTTCAGTTTAACGATGTAACGTCAGTTTAAAGTGATTTGTTTAGTGATCGATTTCAATTTTTTTCATGAGAAAAGATAAGAAATTTTTATTTTAACTGTAATGTTAAGTCTTTAAGGTATGGAGAAGATTATAACCGTATTAATAATAATGTGAATACATGGAGCGTTTTTGAACAAAAGTTGATTGATCGAACGCACGCTTCGCCTGGAATGCAGGATTTCAGGCACGATTTTGAATTCGGATCGATCTGTAAATAGTATGAACGGACATGTGTCTCGATTAGGTCTCGGACTAATGCATCGGAGCGCTATTATCTGCAGCACAGCAAATCGAGCGGTAATATCCACCGGTATCTCTACGCTCAGCAGCAACAGCTGCAACATCCTCTGCAGCAACAGCACCAACTACCGTCCCGTCATTCTCAGAGTGGCCATCACTCGACAGCGAACTCCACGTTGCGTCAGCTTCATCCTTTAGACATGTCCGCTTCCAGCGGAAACATGTTACACGTAAGAAAGACGCGAACTGTGCCTAAGATTAAAAAAAAGATTTAAAAAAGAATGATTAGAGAGAGAGAGAAGATATTTTTTTTAAAAGAGATTGACCGCGGAGCGTCGTTCAGTTTAATTTAGGATTTAATGCAGAGCGGTCGTTAACTTAACTGCCGAGAAGCTGTTGGGTTTAGATGAAAAATTACCTTGCCCCGTGTCAGGTCGCGAATCGGGTACACTTCAACGTGGACCAAAACGAAGCGAAGACTAATTCCGTGAAACCGGGCAAGCTTACCAAATCGCATACCTTTGTATCGACTTACGGCTTGAAGCGCTCGAAGAGCTTCAACTCGACGGACGTGTTGGCTGCCAAGGCACTTCACATCGCGGACGCCTCCGAACTTGGAAAATTCCCCTCGCCCGTTCAAGATATACTTCTGCGAGCGATAGAAGGTAAAAGAGTCTGTCCGCATCATCGGTTACTAGAATCCATTAAGCTAAGGATTTAAGTGAACCATGTTACTCTGATCGAATTGGACATACTTTGTGGCATGATCTATACACGTCACAGGAAAATAGTAATTCAATAAAAGCAGGCAAAATATATTATTCCTATAACTACGTGGTTTCTTTGACAATAAAATAATCGAAAGTTAACCAGCAATTATAAGAATTTAACAAACGATTAGGAAATTATTAAAAGTAATTGGCGCTGACGCGGATATGTGGTGTTTTTGACAGATCCGAATCTCTTAAATGCGAGGACGTTGATGGAACTAGTGCGGCACATTCTGGACAGGGTAGTGGAGAATCGCAAGTATGCTGAACCGGCAGCTAAAATTTGCATCACGATTATAGAGGTTCGTTATTTCTCTTTTGTTATTCTTTCGTAAAATTGAAAAGATCGAAGAACATTCGTTGCTTTTTTTTACTAAATGTAAAAGAAATAAAAACATGATCTAAGAAAAAAATATATCTGAAAAATTATACTTATTTTTTTAATTTTTAAGAAGTAAATTTAAAAAAAGCCATTAGTTATTCAATATTGATGTCGTTCGATTTATTTTATGTATATCTAAAAGAATGGCGCAAACAGTAGTATTCCAGTTTAAACGATGATCTTCGTGTGACGCACGCAAGATGAAATATTGTACGACTTAAAATACGTTTCATGTACAGAAGGAAACGAAGGAAACTTTCCTGGAATCTCTGCTAAATACGTGCCAACAGTGGTATCAGGATCGCGCTAGATTACTGCACGACGGCACGACCTGCCATCGGTACTCAGCCTTTATGACGTTTCTCAACGAGATGTATTGCCAGGTATAACTAAGCACATAGTGACACGTTTTATTACGTGGTGCCCATTATCTCCGTAAGAAACGCACATCGACTCATTACGACTTCAACGATATTTTCTGCGAACAGAAGCGGTTGCAAAGTTTTCGATTTGACGCATCTAGTGTTCGTTTCGATCATTTATTATCGTATGCCATTTATTTTGTCGTCTTACCGCGTATTACAACAGCGCTAAGCTTTCGAGTGTACCCGCATAAATGTGCACAATCCCGTTGTTTCAGCTGAAGCGACGGCAGCTACAATTGAAGACGCAGCAGGAGGGCGTTTCTCCCGGACGCGTGCTCCTCACGTTGCTTTGGAAATGCTGCCAGGATTGTCTGCAACCGCCAGCCATCAACTCGCTCGCCGAGGTAAAACTGCGTTGTTAAATATTGAACTATTAAAGGATGAAATTTAAATTAATACCTTGAGTCAAGTAATATTTTGTTACTTTTAACTACCATATGTGTATAGAAATTTATTACTTTTTTAACACAAAACAGTATTATTTTAACTCTATTGTTTTATTCAAATTAACGACATATTGAGTAGAAGCAAGAGCGACCTATAGAAATGGTTAAAAATGACTGAAATTAAGCATGATTTGACTCCACAAATTTAACAATACAAGTTCAATCAGCGAGTGTCACGAAACAAAGCTATTGGCTGACGGCAAAACAATTCGTTGCTCCTTCATCCTTAGTTTAATCCAAATTCCTTGCAATCTATTCCCGGGTTGAGTGAAAATTACAGAGTTCAGCGGAGATACGAGATAAAACCGTAATAAGACGTAATGTGAAATTATATCCAAGATAAATATAAACTTATCTCATTCTCGCGCCGGACTCTTCGATTCGCCACAAGCCGATCTCCGATTGAATCAAAATTCGTTGAAACTCGATGGGAGACTGATCCCCTCTCTTCATCTGTACCGTAGACGAATTGTCTGTTCTTCATCCTCACGTGCATCGGTAAGGACCTGGACGCGGAGCTGCCCGCGCAGCTGCAGCAGCTGCTCGGTAGCGTGCGTGACGCCTTCCTGGCGGAGGATACGACGCTGCCGCCGGTCAAGAGGACGCTCCTGCAACTGATCGAGCTCCACGCCGCCCATTGGCAACTGCCGGCGCCGGCGGTGGTTTACTACTACCCCTCGAACTCGAACTCCAAGTGACCGCCACCCGACACCCACGGTATCTCCGTCCAGAACATGTCCGAGTGGATTTGCGCAAAACCACGGGTGTATTTTAGGTATTTAACAGTACAGACAAGTACACTCAAGTACACAAATGTTTTCTAACGAGCGCGCCTCGATGCGGGCACGCCAATGCCTTTCGACACGACAATAAACACGAACGAAAGTAGGATTGTACTTTTTTTTTCTTCATTTTACATTTACAACGATCGCGAACGGTTTGCGATGATCTCGTTCCTTCCGCGAAACGGAAGTTTTTGTTCGATAATTCTGTATGCAAACGATGGTACACGAATAAACAACTTCTTTTACACGTGTCGACGGAGTTTCCGTGATAATCCATTCTTAGGGTTGAACAACAAGGTCAGGGAAATCCCAGCGAGGACTCTTTGTAATTTATGTGGGTGATATTTCATTCTCCGCGGACGCGTCGAGGAGTCGTCTGACTCGCGCGGGAGCTAGGAGGGTGAAGGACCTCGGCGTTTCCGAAACGAAGAAGCGGCTGCGGCTGCGGCTGCGAAATAAATACGCGTGATCTCCTGCGAGCGTCGATTTGTGTCAAGGGCGATAAAAGATCGACCAGCAGTCGAGAACGGTAAGTAGACGCGATTTCTCTCCGTTTGTCGAGTCATAACGCGAATACGCCGCCATCGGGCGCATCTTTCGTGCTCGGCCGCCGACAGCGTCGTCGCCGAATCTTCCCGGATCCCGATAAGCGGTCTAATTAGGTCTCTTATAAATTACATTGCGAAAAACCGGGATCTGAAATCCAGGCGTCTGGGGTTTCGAAATGAGAGCGCGACGGGCGTACTATTAATTACAATTAAGACACGTAATACTCGTAACAGTAATTATCCCGCACTATACAATCGCATTGTTCGTGATAATTATTATTACGTATTTTATATAATATGACAGTCACTTTTTTTAGACGCTTTATTCATAGACCAGTATTCACAGTCGGTTCTTATATTTGAGACTATCTTGAGTACAATCTTAAGATGTCATTGACCAATCACAGAGCCGTATCAGCATCTTAAAATATTACTTAAGACGGTCTTGAAATAAGACCTGATTACGAATACCGGGCTAAGAACACTCTGAAGACATTTTAAATTTTATTTAAACTCCTTTCGGTCTTCTCTGTCATTTAGATGTAACATTATTTGCTCATTAAATACATATATAATATTCAACGTACCGACAGAGTCAACTTATTTAAGTCAGCTCTGTGTACACGTATCCATGTATCAGCCAGTATCAGCGTATCGTCCTATTCCTTCCGATCGCCGTTTGCCGGCGCGCATCGGTGACATAGATTTTCTTTTCATTTTCACTTGGAAGTTGGAAGAGGAACGGCCGCCGAAGTGGGGAAAAAGAGAAGTCAGCCGGGGGGAATGCGAAATTACGCGAGTGTGCCGGTGTCCTCCGCGTCGTCTCTAATTAACGTGTGCATCGGCACACACACACACACACCGTCCACCGTCCATCCCGACGTCGCTCGACCTTGAAACGACCGGCGCGGGGACTCGAGAGAGGTTTCGCCTTGGGTAATCGGTGCCGCGGACGCGGACTCGAAAACTAGGCCTGCGCCCGCGGTGACGTGACGTCGTCGCGCCGCATCGCGCCTCGACGTATCACAGTGGTTTTTCAACGGCCGTGGGATCGTAAGTACACCGCGATCCACGCTCCTTGAACGCCGTTCTCGCGAGCGTTACTTAAAACGGTAGATTAAGATTGTACGTTTCCAAAGACGGCGATGAATCCGTCGGGGAGGAGCCTCGATCGGCTCAGACTCCCCAAATTAAAATTGAAATTCGAGATTTCTCAATTGTTGAAATTTTTCAGCCAAGGACCTGCTGGGCGCGCCAATAAAAATTAAATCGCGTAATCTTCGAATCGACTAATTGCCGTACCTCCAATTCCGAAACTCAAATGTCGCCGTACGAAAAACGGTTGAAGAACACTGAGGCCGACGATCGACGATGCCGTAGCGGCCGTAGCCCGCGCGGAGGAGGCGGCGAGCGGCGAGCGAGAGGGAACAGATACGGAGGAAAAGGAGAAGGAGGAGGCGCGCGTTCGCGGCGTAACGAAACAAATAGGCCGGCGACTTTCACCGCGCGACCAAGAGCGGCAGGCGGCTGTGCGTGTGCGTTGCCGTGCGTGGTGGCGGAGGCGCGCAGACCGCAGACCAGCAGCGGCACAGTCAGACACAGGTCTGCGGAGTGCAAGCCGTTCTTGGGGGCCCGCGCGCGCGTACCGTCGTATCGTTGCTCCTCAGTCCTCGACGTCCTCGCGGTCCTCGGCGTCAGTTTCCTCGACGGGGCCCGCCGCGAGGATAAGCGGATGGTGATCTCACTTGTTGGTGCCAATCGCCAAGCACGTGGTGCTCCGTTAGCGCGAGCGCTCTCCGTTCCCTCCTTCGGCTCTCGGCCACATCACGGGCCGGCCGAAAAATCGTACGGTGGCGTTTTTTGCACTTCGTATACCTCTCGCGCGCGGTGAGCTCTCTCCTCCGGCGCGATCAGGTGGTGGCGAACGATCGGCGATCCGCTGTGCTTCTCGGCTTCTCGCCGCCTTCCGTCTTCCGTCTCAGGTGAATCCGAAGATTCGTATGTGCCGCACGACCGCGCCTGGGCACGTTCCCGTATCGCTCCGCTGATAGACGCCAGAGACGGTACCAACGCGGCATGCGTCCCCGGAGACACCGTTGATAGCGGAGAAAAACCGAGAGAGATCGTCGAAGGGCGCGAAGAGGAAGACGCATCTTGGCACTCTTGGCATGAGAGAAATGCACGGGCGTGGACCAGGAGAGAGCGAGTGACGCACGATGACACGACGACGACCGCCCGCGCCCGCGCCGGCCCGCAGCATCGCGCCGCTCTGCGCGATCGCTTGGGCGTTCTGGCTCGTGTTACCCGCTGAAACCGGTAAGTACAGTCGCCGTTATCGTTCCGGTATAAGTATGTACCTGTGCTGTGACCACGAGTATTCGCGAGCCGTCGCGGCCATAAATCTTTGTCACCCGTAGAAGGGGGGGCTGTGGAAACGATCGAAATGCGAAAGACTCCATATTTTAAAATTTTTATGCTCCAATATAATTAAATCATATTTATATTAATATTATAAAAATAAAGAAAAATTTATAATTTAATAATAAATTTAATAATTATTCTTAACATTCATTATTATAAAATATATTGTGTATGCACCATTTGAATATTTATCGGTACAGAAAAAGAGGCAATGGAAAAAGTTGTTGAATAATTAATATCTTATTTGTTAAGTACTGTTTGTAAAGTGAGCTTTTAGAGAATGAATACTCTTAAATTTGTTTCATTTTACCCAAAGAATCTATTGTAACGATAATACATATTTAAAAATTGTTGGTATATAATAAATGTTGAAATAAATCGATCGTATTTGTTAAGTTTCATCTGGGGAACTATAGGAGTAAATTTTGATACGTAAAAACACGGGATCTAATGACAAAAAATAGCGCCTACATTTAATATCCGTGTCAATTTAAATTTAGATATTTACGAAAGTTATTAGGGAACAACGCGAAACGCGAGAAAGAGAAAAAAGTAATATTTTACGGTAGATCTAGCTCGTTAAACTCGTTTTATATTTTTGACCCGCTTTCGGTTGTCCTGCACGCTTTATACACCGACCCTAAATATCCTAATTACATTTTCGAAGCAGGAGAGCGTTACTCTAATAATTAAGACACCTAAAAGCCGTATTTTACATCTGAACTCGTCGCTCGTCGGCCTATCGAACGATTATTAACTTTCACGATCTAACACGATGCTGGCAATCGATTGTTTTTTGCCCGATATTGCAATACCTAATATAAAGTGTGCCTGTTTTAGGAGCGGGGCCTAGCTACGCGGACAACAAACAGAGATACGATGGGTTTTACAACAATCTGATCCATCCTGACTGGGGTGCGATCGGCAAGTATTCAAATTTGTGTACTGAAAGTCAAGTACCTTCGCTGTTTTATTATCACGCACGCAGGGTTATCACTTAAAAAACTCCACGCGTCTCTTTTTTTTTCCCTCACTGAATACATTTGCTGACGAAGGTTTCTCGAAGCATGTAAGTTATTAGAATTTTATTATGTTTTACTCAATTTTTTATTAACATTTATTAATGGCTTTTGCAACTCGACACTCTCAACGAGATACAGGAGACCTTCGGACTTCGCTTAAGATCAGTTATATACATTTGTATAATTAAATACGCTTCGTGCTTCGTCAATTTTATGTCGAAGACAAGGTTCGAGTAAGAGAGAGGGCGTGGAAACTAATCACTCACGAGGTGACGCGAAAACTACTTTTTAGAAGAGTTGACGAGACAAGTAAGTGACGACCCTGCGATTATGTGTGACACGGCGAAGGTGGTTTTCCTATTGAAAGTTATTCTAATACGTGTCTCACACGTACCTCCGTAGATAGTAGGCTAATCCGAAAGGTCCCGGCGGCATATTCCGACGGTGTGTACGCGATGGCTGGCCAAGACAGGCCATCCCCCCGGAAGCTCAGCGACCTGTTCATGCAAGGTGACGATGGCCTGCCGTCGGTGAAAAATCGAACTGCATTGTTCGCTTTTTTCGGTGAGGATAATTACGGATAATAATACAGGTAGAGTTAGACAAAGAGCGGAAATTCACGGATACAGACCCGAAAATATAAGCAGTTTTTTATCAATACGGAAAAAGAGGCAACAGAAAAAGTTGTTGACTAATTAATATCTTATTTGTAAAAGTACTGAGCTTTTAGAGACAGCATCTATTGTAACGATAATACATATTTAAAAATTGTTGGTATAACAAAAATTACAAGAAGTGATCCTTTTATATGTGTGTAAAAGAAATAATCCGAGAATTTAAGCTAAGTAAATATACGCGAAGCGAGGTGCTAAATTCTGTCAAGAAAAAATATCTACGTTTTTCATCTATATCACGTAACAAAATTTGCTCAACGATAAGATATATATTGTAATTACGAATTGATTATACTTAGATTGCCATTAATCGTGTCACGATCGTGCGTTTCGTCATCGTGCGATTTTACCTGCAGCATATGTATTGTGTTACTCGCTTCGTACATAATCCTCCGTTTGTCCAAAGGTGGACATATGCGAGTGGACGGGCACAGTTAATTGCCAAGTCTGTCACCGTTGTCTCGAAATATATGATATCATATAAACCAGTCTAGAATCTGGGTGAGCTCGCGACATGCTCGTATAGGACGTAGATCTCCCTGCCGGAACTCGTGCGACTCGCGACATTTTCGTACGGTGAATCTTTTCAGGACAGCTGGTCACGTCGGAGATAATCATGGCCAGCGAAAGTGGTTGCCCCATAGAATTTCATCGGATCGACGTGGACAAATGCGATCCGGTTTTCGACAAGGAGTGCCAAGGTAACAAGTACATTCCGTTCCTGCGAGCGGATTACGACCGTCACACCGGGCGCAGCCCCAACAGTCCACGGGAACAGGTAATTCCCGGTTTAGTTTTCTCGAGCGGCACCTGGTCAGCCTCGCGCCGCGCGGATCGCTCTACGGCTCTTTACGGGTTTTACTTCCGGGAGCGGCTGACTTTCGACTTTATCTGACTTTCGCCGGTTATGATAACGATATCGAACGTTTGAATCGATCTCTATCTAAATTACAGTCACGTTTAAACGATCCGATACTATCACTGAATACCACGGCGGATTCTTGTTGCGAAACTCTATTTTGCTCGTTTTTCTTTGATGAAAAAATATCTCAGAATTTTCCATATATTATTAATCAAAATTTCTATAAACATTTTCAGACTTTCTCAAAATGCTCAGAATTTTTTAGATTTTTTAATACAAATTGGAACACGTTTTTCAGAAAAACTCAGACAAAATAAGAATAAAACATTTCAGATTTTTTTCACCAACACATCTTTGTTATATAAATCTTAATAAATATGAGAAAATCTGTGCAATTTATCAAAAATTTTCGTACATACGGATACTTAAATACTCTGGAAATCCCTATCCAAAGTATTTAAGTTTTATTTATTTTTTTTTTTAAGAATTTTTTATAAGTCAATTCTTTCAAAATTTCTGAGAAAATATGAGACATTTTTTCCAGGGTTCTTTCCTTTTCTTTTTTCTTCGATCGTTAAACGCTCCGACGATCCCTGAGAGTGATCCGTGAGAAGTAGCTCTGAATACGTGAGATTGCAGATAAATAAAGTCACGAGCTGGATCGACGGCAGCTTCGTCTATTCGAGCAGCGAGGCGTGGGCCAATACAATGCGCGCGTTCCTGAACGGCAGCCTTCTCATGGAGCAGACAAGACAATTCCCCGTGAGGAACACCATGCGCGCGCCCCTCTTCAATCACGCCGTGCCGCACGTTATGCGAATGCTCAGCCCGGAGCGCCTATATCGTAAGCGAGGATATATCTACGTGTATAAATTTAGCCTTATAAATAGCCCGAAGACTTTCTCAAGAAATTCGTAATCGCGTACCCGCCCGAGCTGATTATTATCTAACTGATTTTTACTCCGTTGGAGCAATTGTGCCGCTCGTTACCAGCTAGAAAGTTTAACTGGCGAGAAGTCTTCGTCTTCACTTGCTTATTAATCATATCGATACTTCAACACCTTTGTTGCGAGGAAAAAAAACTTATTCCGCCTATTACTTAACCCTTAAGCGCGCATCTTTGCATATATGCAAAGTGACTTTCGATACTCTCTTATGAAGTTCGAACTGAAAACTCACGGTTTTGCACATCTAGGCCTTCTCTTCGTGTACTTTATTGATTGTCCGCTGAAACAAAAACGGTTCAAACAGTTAAAAAGATTTATTTTAGTAAAAAAGAATTTTTTAAATATTTTTTAGGATTCCCCTTAAGCAGTCATTATTTAAAAATATTATTTTAAAAATATTTAGAAATATTTACGAAAAATTGCGCATTTACGGGCTAAATATACGAAACGAAGGTGCAAATCCGTGGCAGTCCGATATATAAATGTAATTTCTTCGGCTATTCACTTTATTATTGAAACAATACCTTTCCTCGCAACATTTTAGCAACGTGTTCCATCTAGTAGTCGTTCAACGCTTACATAATTTGAGTCGTCTCACTAATTAAGTATTATGTTATTATTCACGATCGTTATCGAGCGCCGATCCGTTGCGGCTGTTTTTGCATTATTACTCGTAATTTTTGTGCATTAACCGCACGCGCTCGTGCCCGTCCTATTACGTCGCGCGTTTTAACTTTCCCCGCAATCAATTTTCTGACTTGCGAAAGTGGCCTAACAATTAATTATATCGCGCAGTCCTTGGCGATCCGAGAACGAATCAGCACCCGCCGTTGCTGGCCCTGGGTATCTTGTTCTATCGGTATCACAATGTCATAGCGGCTCGTGTACAGAAGGAACATCCCGGCATGTCTGACGAAGAAGTTTTTCAGAGATCACGTCAGATGGTCGTCGGGGCGATTCAGGTAGATAATAGCTCACCTCTAATTTTCTCTCAAAGATATGTAACAAATAATAAAGACGATATTATATTCTTGGCTAGCGCGGAAAGAGTAAAACAAACAGAAGTAAAGTGAGTTTTACGTAATCGATAAGCTTTCGAAAAGTCTTGAATGGAGTTGTTGAATGGAGTCGTTTCGAATCGTAGCGGAATTTACGTAATTTGCATTTTTTTTACTCGCAAAATTTCACTGCTTCCCGGCGCGTAAAGTTTTTCTATCTTTTTATAGAACATAATCCTTTACGAGTACCTTCCGGCATTGCTAAACGAGGATCTGCCATCGTACACCGGTTATAAACCAGATCTGCATCCGGGTATTAGTCATATCTTCCAAAGTGCCGCTTTTCGATTCGGTCACACTCTTATACCGCCGGGCATATATCGGCGAGATGAAAATTGCGAATACAGGAAGACCAACACAGACCAGCCAGCTATGAGACTTTGCTCTACATGGTGGGACTCAAACGTGAGTGTACCTAAAGATTTATTCCCTCACAAAATGTCTTCGTAAACTTTTCGAAAGATATGTATATTTTATACCCGTTAATCATATCAATTATTGCGATAATTCTCGTTTGTACTATATTAATCGTCGGTATAAATTTTAAATAATTATTAAACACTTTTTTGAAATTATTTTAACGCTTTAATCTTTTTCAATAATTTTTGATTATTTTAATCGTATAATTTTTTGCCTAGAACAAATTATCAAGATGTTTAAAAGGAGCGACGTTTTAAAAAGTTGTAACGATTCGAATGACGATTTTCCTCGCGTGACAACTTTCCTTCTAATTATAAGAGAAATCGATTCGCTTAATTCGTTAAAATTTCTAATTATTAGACTAAACGCTTACGAGGCTTGTGATCGTATTAAACGTATAGATGCTGCTCACAGGAGGTTTTAGCTAACAGCACGATCGAGGAGCTGATCATGGGGATGGCGTCGCAATTGGCGGAGAAGGAGGACAATCTTCTCGGTACCGACATCCGAAACAATCTCTTTGGCCCCATGGAATTCTCGCGCCGAGACCTCGGCGCCCTGAACATCATGCGAGGTCGCGACAACGGTCTTCCGGACTACAATACAGCCAGGGCGCGGTTCAAGCTGGCCAAGCGGAAAACGTGGAACGAGATTAATCCGGAATTGTTCAATAAAAACCCGTCGCTGCTACGTACCCTCATCGAAATTTACTCGAATAATCTCAACAACGTTGACGTTTACGTCGGTGGGATGCTCGAGTCCAAGGGCGGTCCCGGAGAGCTCTTCACCGTGGTTATAAAGGAACAATTTCTCCGTTTACGGGACTCCGATAGGTTCTGGTTCGAGAACGAGGAAAACGGGTGAGTGAATTCTTATTAATGATTACGTTAATATTTATGTGCATCGATTATCTTTCTTCCAAAACGGAACGTAATGAAGGAACCGTTTATATTTTACGATCTTTGTGAAATAAATTATAGAAATATAGAAATCTAGAGAGATACGGATGATTGACTTAATTGTAAGAACTCTCTAACGCGTGATTTTATCCGATTTCAGCATTTTCACGAAAAACGAGATAGAGGAAATCCGTCGTATCACTCTCTGGGACGTGATCACGAACGCGACCGGCATACCGCCCGATGCGATCCAAAGACGAGTGTTCGTTTGGCAAGACGGTGACCCGTGTCCTCAGCCATTCCAATTGAATTCGACAATGCTCGAACCCTGCGTCCCTCTACAGCGCTACGACTACTTTGAGGTAATCAGAGCTTTAAGAGATACGGTCGATCGTGTCAAGGAACAACTCAACTTACCTCTCACACCTGTTATCTTGCGCGGACATCTTCTTTAAAAAATATCCTGATTTTTATGATTAAATTAAAATAATCTAATTTTTTGCTTTTAATTGCTGTTCCAGAGCTCTTCTGATATTTCATTGTTTCTTTACGCTAGATAAAACGACCTCTTTAATATTCTGATTTGTGCGATTGAATTCAGATAATTTTATTCCGTTTTTTTTCTTTTTCTTTTAAATTGCGGTTGTGGAATATCAAGTTTTAGCAATTGCGAGCTTCTCTGACATTCCATTTTCGTTACACTGAATAAGATACGATTCTTGGGCGAAGAAAGACCATTTTGCACAATTTTTTGGAAATATATGTATGTACCATAGGGTAGCGAACTCGTCTACATCTACGCGTGCGTGTTTCTTGGATTCGTTCCGATCCTCTGTGCCGGTGCCGGGTACGGATTGGTGAAACTGCAGAACAGACGGCGGCGCAGATTGAAAATACTTCAAGAGGCGATTCAGAAGCGAAGTGATGGCCGGATCTGCGTCGATAAGATGATCGTACGCGAGTGGTTGCACGCGAACCATCGCCGTCTCGTAAAGGTGAAATTCGGACCGGAAGCGGCGTTGCACATCGTCGATCGGAAGGGGGAGAAACTGCGCACGTTTGACTTCAGCGGCGTCAACACCATAACTATGGAGGAATCGCAGGTACCTCCTTGTGATTGTAAAAATAAACGATATTTTTTTTTCAGCGACGTGTCAAAAAACCTATATATCACTAAACCTTTTGGCTAATTTATAAAAAAAGGCATTTTTCTTGAATTAATTTTCTGACTGCAATAAATTCCTATTCTTCATTTAACTTTAAATTTATATTTGACATGTATAATTATCAAGATATTGAATTTTTAAGAAAAAACGCGCAAGAATAAATATACAAATAGATAAACATTTACTATTCCCAAAAGATATATCTATAATTTATATTATTGAAGAATATTGCACAATAACAACTGCGCTATTCTCATCAAGCAATCCAAAATGACAACGATTAAAACTCGAAATTAATAATCGCATCATCCAATCAGTTGCATTTTATCGAATACTCGAAATCACATCGCAAATTAATCTTACGCTTCATTAAGTAAGAGCTGACTCTTTAACGTCACGCTGTGCACCTGATAATTATTAATCGCGGTTCCAGGAGAGCGAAACCGGACATCGTAAGGCCCTAGTGCTGTTACGTATACCGCGCGACTACGACCTTGTCCTTGAACTCGATTCGTTGGCTTCGCGTAGAAAGTTTATTGCGAAATTGGAGGCGTTTCTGGCGTCGCAAAAAAAGCATTTCACACTCACGCCAGTCGCCCGGGATATCATGCTGGCAAAAGCGGAAACCAAGGAGCGCCGGCAAAAGAAGCTCGAACAGGTTTGTTTTTCTTTCTCCCGTGTAGTACACATTTATAAATGCATACGCAACTTCGTTTAGCACACCCAAAATGTTGATTAACACCTCAGAAAGGAATAACAGTAGTAATTTTTTAATTGGTAAAAAAGGAAAAGAAGAATATGAAACGTATTATTACTTATGCGTGAAAATATACAGTTGCCGTACAATTCATTTTACTTCTTACTGCAAGTAACAAGTGTATTTAGAGTATTCATTACATATATGGAAGATTTATGACATTCTTGATAACGTCGCGAAATGTTTCTAGTTCTTCAGAGAAGCGTACGCGTTGACTTTCGGTTTACGGCCCGGCGAACGAAGGCGGCGATCCGAAGACAGTGACACCGGGGAGGTCGTCACGGTAATGCGCACGTCGCTTTCCAAGAGCGAATTCGCGAGTGCTCTCGGCATGCGGCCCGACGCGGTTTTCGTCAAGAAAATGTTCAACATCGTCGACAAAGACGGCGACGGCCGGATCTCTTTCCAGGTATAATCGTCGTTCGCTTCATTGAAGCTGCGCGCTTTTACCATTTTGCCTCGTAACTTTCGTTCTTGTCCGACGATCATCAACGAAGAACGACTTAAATTCCAGGAATTCTTGGACACGGTCTTGCTATTCTCGCGCGGCAAAACCGAAGACAAGCTGCGCATCATCTTTGATATGTGCGATAAGGATAGCAACGGCGTGATCGACAAGGAAGAGCTGTCGGAGATGTTGAGGTCGCTCGTGGAAATAGCCCGTACCACGAGTCTCTCGGATGATCACGTTACGGAACTGATCGACGGCATGTTCCAGGTGCGTTTTTATTATCTTCACTTTATGGATTCTCTGTTCTCCGAAGTATACCTTCTGTTATCATCGCAATAATAAATCTCTTCATTGATCAGGATGCCGGACTCGAGAGGAAGGACTATCTCACGTACAATGATTTTAAATTGATGATGAAGGAGTACAAAGGCGACTTCGTTGCGATTGGTCTCGATTGCAAAGGCGCCAAGCAGAATTTTCTCGACACATCGACGAATGTCGCTCGCATGACTAGCTTTCACATCGATCAACTGCCGCCGGAGGATTCGAAGAGCTGGACGCGTAAGCAGTGGGATGCCATATCGACTTTCCTCGAAGAGAATAGGCAGAACATATTCTATCTTTTCATTTTTTACGTGGTCACCATAGCTCTCTTCGTTGAGAGATTTATTCGTGAGTACTTAATCAGAAATCTAAATAAGAAACTTAACAAAGAAAGATATCTAACAATAAATAAGAGACCTAGCAAAGAAAGATATCTAAACGTAACATTAAGACGTTAATTTCCTAAAAGTTTTTAAGACATCCTTTAAATATTCGAAAAGCATTCTGTTCATTTATCGCAAGATTCTAATTTTCTGCCTCTTTTTCGCAGATTACTCTTTTATGGCGGAACATACGGATCTCAGGCACATAATGGGCGTGGGAATCGCCATAACCAGAGGATCAGCGGCCGCCCTGTCCTTTTGCTACAGTCTTCTGCTATTGACAATGTCGCGTAATCTGTTGACGAAACTGAAGGAATTCTCGATCCAGCAGTACATTCCGCTGGACTCGCACATACAATTTCATAAGATCGCAGCATGTACGGCACTTTTTTTTTCCGTGCTGCATACGGTTGGTCACATAGTCAACTTTTATCACGTTTCTACGCAGCCTATAGCACATCTTCGCTGCCTCACCAGTGAAATCAGCTTTCCCAGCGACGCGCGGCCTACTATCTCTTTCTGGCTGTTCAGAACAGTGACCGGTAAGTTGGCTCTCGCCAAAGATTTTGCAATTTTGTTCGATATCCTAAGCGTTAATGATTCCCTTGTTTCGCAGGTTTAACCGGTATTCTTCTCTTCGTCATCATGACGATCATTTTTGTGTTTGCACATCCGACTATACGGCAGAAAGCCTACAAGTTCTTTTGGTCGACACATAGCCTGTATGTCGTCCTATATGCACTCTGCCTGATCCACGGTCTGGCCCGTTTGACAGGCTCACCGCGATTCTGGATATTCTTCATCGGCCCGGCAATCATTTATGCGCTGGACAAAGTAATTTTATATACGTTTTTCTTTGAAAGTAGAACAGTGATAAAGAAAAAAAATAACTCCTTACTTTCTGCATATACATGCAGAAGTACAGCTTACATGTGTATTCACGACATTCGTAATCACATGTAATTACAAAACTTTATTAATTATGCATGGATCGTGTATGATGTAACAAATCTCGTATGTTACGCGTTTCATTCTTGTTTGATGCAAATCGTGTCCTGTTGCTATCTAAAATAGTCTGATATAAAAATAACGCCGAGTGCCTAGTATCGATAGTATCGATTGATTTCAGGTCGTCAGTCTGCGAACTAAATATATGGCTCTGGACATCATCGAGACGGAATTACTACCCTCCGATGTAATTAAGATCAAGTTCTACAGGCCTCCGAACTTGAAGTATCTGTCGGGCCAGTGGGTGCGTCTCGCCTGCACCGCTTTCAGGTCCAACGAGTTTCACTCCTTCACGTTGACCTCGGCACCGCACGAAAATTTTCTGTCGTGCCACATAAAAGCTCAGGGACCGTGGACGTGGAAGCTTCGTAATTACTTCGATCCCTGCAATTACAGTCCGGAGGACGATCGTCCGAAAATTCGTATAGAGGGTCCGTTCGGTGGAGGAAATCAAGATTGGTACAAGTTCGAGGTCGCGGTGATGGTCGGAGGAGGCATCGGGGTGACTCCCTACGCCTCGATGCTCAATGACCTCGTGTTTGGAACGTCTACCAACAGATATTCGGGTGTTGCGTGTAAGAAGGTGAGTGCAGACCGAAGCAAAAGTCAAGTGAAAAGAAGATTTAAAACATCTTCATATAAGATATAAATATAAATATATATTTTCTTTTATATAAAAAATATATGTGTTCTTTATATAATATATAAATTATCATAAACCATTTTCTCACAAAAAAAAGACTAAAATTCATAATCTTCGAGATTGGGGAGTAGTTTAATTGTATTTTCGATAGTATTTAACTATTTTTTTTACTGTATTTAAGTATTTTTAATCGTTTGAAAAGCTAAATATTTCTAAAAAAATATTAATTAATGTAAAAATGTCGGTAAAGTTGATGCAAATTACGGTAAAGGTGATGCAAAAGCGGCGATTGCTTTATTGCTGGAAAGTTTCTGTCTGTTTCACTGCCGAAAGAGAAACGCGAATGTAACTAGAATATCGTCGAAATATGTAACTCATTGCGTTGAATTTAACGGCTCGTTTAAAATGAGAAAACGCTCCCGTTTCTTCACCCGTTAATAGATCCGAAAGTGTCACTTTCTTTTTATCCCGCAGGTCTATTTTTTATGGATCTGCCCATCGCACAAACATTTCGAATGGTTCATCGACGTTCTCAGAGATGTTGAGAGAAAAGACGTTACGGATGTACTTGAAATTCATATATTCATCACACAATTCTTTCATAAGTTCGATTTACGTACTACTATGCTGGTAAGTGAATTTATTTTGGAATGTTTGTACACCATCTACGATGGATGAAAAAGCACACGAAGCTTCTGCTATACTTAATTAAGTTCATCGTTTATAATGTTTATATTGACAATATTCTGTTTCACATATATAGTACATATGTGAGAATCACTTTCAGAGGCTATCGAAGAAGAGTATATTTACCGGACTGAAGGCCATCAACCATTTCGGTCGGCCAGACATGACGTCGTTTCTGAAATTTGTTCAGAAGAAACACAGCTATGTACGTTCGTAATATTAATTTAAAAAAAAACCGTCCGCTCACACAAAAGCTCAAAGAACGTCTGAAGAAGATCCGAAGAGTTAAAATGTCCTTCGTGCTATTGCGCGGGCTGAATATACAACGTTTGATATTATTTTTGTAAATACGCATATGCTGAACGAGATATTATTGATCTGCAGGTTAGCAAAATAGGAGTATTTAGCTGTGGACCGCGTCCTCTGACGAAAAGCGTCATGTCGGCCTGCGACGAGGTCAACAAAACGCGGCGTCTGCCGTACTTCATTCATCACTTCGAGAACTTCGGCTAGTCGGGTACCCTGCTCCCCGTTCGCACGAGATAACGGACTGTCAACGGTGTTTGACAGCCTTCTATCGTGAATCTCGACGATTTACTGCAGAATGTACATATTTATGCGCTGAAGCGCTGCTTTTTACTATTTATTATCTATCATGAGTATTAAATTACTTATTTATGAACACACGAAAAATCTCTCCCCATTTTATCTTCCTGAATCTAACATGCAAAAAAACTTAGTCGCTTTATTATAATTTTTTACGATTTTATCACGAAATTTTCATTTATATTCGTAATTGTAATGCGAATGCTCTCAAGATGGCTTTCCGCAAATAAATCAAGTCAGGGTTGTTTTGGATTCTTTTGTTTTTTTATATATATATATTAAATAGTTTTCATGTCATTTTTTTTTAAATAATATTCATATAATAAAATGCGTATCTAAATTTTTAATGGCGCTTGGGAAAGTATCGCAGTTGTCCGCAAAGTTCGGGAAATGTATTAGCCATTGACGGTTCTGCGCGTGGCTGGCGGGAATGGATATGACCAGTTACTCTTGCTGGGCTCGTCGCCGATTTCTTGTGGGAATTCGGACAGCTCGTGCGACGTGTAGCCCCGATTAATGACACCCTCGGTGTCATCCTTAGCGGCGTGCCTATTCTGAAGTTTCGACGACAGTTGACTGAAACATTTTTAGAGCCGTGGAACGCAAGAACTGGAAACATAAATTCAGTTAAATTCGACTGATAGATACTATATATAACGCGAACCTCATTATTCGATCTCCGAACGAATCCTCAATCTTGGGGACTTTTCGCCTAACGTTCCGCGTATCGAAACTCTCCTCTATAATGACATGTCTGTCATACGGCGTGTCGTAGTCGACCTCGAGTATGGTCGAGAATTGATGAGGGAAAATCATGTCTATAGCTGTTATTACGAGTCCCGCGAAGAGGCACGCGGCACCTGCGAAGAAAAGAAAAATCGCTACATATATATCCGCGCATCGACGTGATCAAGTCGTCTCAAGACAAGGACACGAACCGGCTGATAGCACCAACCAGTAGTTCCAGCCTAGGTTGAAGGAGAGAATCGAGCCCTCGACGTGAGCTATCAGAGGCTCGCATGGTAAAAGTGCCGTATAGATCAGGTTCGTTAGCAGCATGCACAAACCCGTAAAAATCATGCCGTATGCCCCATACCGCGGCACCACCATAAGCAGCAAGTTCATCATTAGCCACGAGGCGAAAGAGGTCCTGCGCAAGAAAATTGATCATTTCGCGTACGTGTGCGTCGAGTAAAAAATTATAAGAGTCTGGAAATGATTCCTATATAAAGGTCGTACTTCATCACGGAAGCGATATACCATAGCATAATCGAGGCGTAGTATCCAGCTTCGCGATACCGCGAGCCCCAGGAGAAGCCCTCCTGATGAAGACTGAAGTACTCCGCTAAGGAGACGATGGGGAACGGCGCGCCCTGGTAAAGAGCCTGCTTGAAGGCGCTGGTCATCTCGCCGGCACTCCGCCACCAGAACCGTTCGTTGTACTCGACATCGCCGCTCGTCTGCTCGCTACCCGGCGACACTGCAACGATAAAATCTGTTTGACGCAGGCCAGACAGATTGTAGCGAACATTCTCCCCAGGTGTAGCAAACGTTATTTAGTCGTTACGTTAACGTTGAAATAATAAAAAGCGTCATTTTGACGTCAGTTTACTACTTGGGTTGCTTCGAAAATTGCAATTTGCGGCGCGCAAAATTTTACCTAAAAATTTCAACCTTATTTTCTAAATTTATTCCGTCAGATTTTTGATCAGTCGCAGTTCGATATCTTGAATCGTAGGAGAGAATCGCGTGTAAAAAGATTTAGATATCCGTATATAGCTTTCTTTAAAACTTACACCTGTACGTTATATTGATGTGCATCAAACCGATGTAACCGCCGATGTCGGCCGTTGCCTTATGCCTGGAGAAAGCGCTGTACGAGCTGACAATGGTAGCGGAGCTCGTATGCCAGGATGAGCCGTATTGCGCCACTACGCGCACACACAGAGAGAGCACAACGGTTATTCTTCCGCACGTTCGCGGCGTTACGTTTGCGATTATTCTTGATTAATCATCTCGGGGGATAGAATTTGCAACTTTATTTAACAGTCAAAGAAGCGCGTTAAACACGCAGTTTTTACTGCGGACACTACAAGCGGCCGCAGTGGCGTAACTGCAACGTTTCGATTTCGATTATTTTGTTCTTTATCTCATTTTTCGAACTTCAACGCGCTTAAAAGTGATAAACGATATATATATCGCACGTCGAAGAAAATGAAACGCAGGATAGATAAACACGATTCAGCGCTACGAAATATGTAGACGGAGTCCGTTGAATAATTTTATTTTCTTTGCTTTTTTATTAATTTCTTTTCTTTCTATTTCTTTTATTCTCTTCTCTTTGTCGTTCTCGCGGGACGAATCGGTTTTGGTTACGCCACTGGCAGCCAAGGCCCCTTGACTTGGAAAGTAGACAAAGCGCACGAACCTTGAATCGTCGCACCCACGAAGAGGCTCAGGGTAACCGTGAGAAATGTGGTTAACCGCTGCGGCGGGAGAAACACCAGGTTTTACACGGCCAGAACACGCCAGAACTCTCGTATAATTGACTTTAAAAATTTAAAACCGTCGGTCACGAACGGACGCGACACACGGAGGAGGAGTGGGAAAACTGCTCACCTCTTTCCTGACGCCTGGGAATATGACTAGAAACGCGGTGAACAGAGTGCCGAATATCACGAATACGATAACCAGGGGCACGTCACCGGTGACGGGAGTGCGGTTGCTGTAGCTGTAGAGCGTCGGGCCGCCGTCGCTGCGAAAGGCATCGAACCATCCCTTCATCTTTCCTTGGATATCAAGCTAGTTCCGGCTCGCCGGAATCTGGGCCACTCGAATGAAAAGATTGTTTGCATTACCATCTTCGGGAGAGCACATTTGTCGTAGACTACGAATTAATATTTATTAATATTTCCCTCGCGCGAATCGTACTATGTACTACTTTCATACTATTTTCAAGACACAACCATCATTTTTATTTGAAAAGAAAAGTAGTACGACTTTACTCAGCGATAAAAAGCGCAGGCACTTTGAAAAGATAACTTCTGGGCGTTGCTAGACACTTTTATTCAGATATCCTTTCAACTTTTTATTATTTGGGAAACACCGGCGATGATGGATCTCTACGGGTGACATCACCGCAAATAAAAATGAAGATTCAAATTGACGACATTCGTTGCGATATAATTCTAGAGAAGCGCAATTTCTCTAATTTCTCGTAGCCATTGGACCCCCCAAAAAAACGCGCAACTTTGAATCACGAGGGATTTTCTGCCTTCGAGAGAAATTTACCTACGACCAGCAGGTTCGGGCTCAAGGTCGGAGTTGCCAAAACGCCTTGCAAAATCCTCGCGGCATACGTCGAAGGCGCACCCGCGCACCGTGCGACATGTGGGACCGAAGGCGGCGAGTGTACTGGGGCCGTGGGGCCCCCCCGAGTGGGTTAACAGGCTTGGAAAGCGGTTTCCACCGACGGACGGACGACCTCGTGCGTTACCTCGGCGGGAGAGAGAGAAAGAGAAGGCGATGCCGCGGGTGGGGCTGTCACCGCGCGATGGTGCCGATGGTCATCGGCGGGAGAGAACGAGAGAGAAAGGTAGGAGCGGCGGGAGAGACGGAGAACGGATCGACGAGAAAGGTCTATATCGGATCAGCTGATCCGATTCCCCCGTTGTTGGCCGTTCGCTCCGAGCCGACTTCAGTCGCTCGCTTTTTAAGTTAGATACATATATCTATTTATAGTGTCTGATTAAAGAATATGTATAAGTAATAATTCGATCAATTCTTTGCTAAATATAAATGTCGTACTCACCATGTCGGCGTTTAACGGCGGATGATTCAGATGTTTCCTTAACGAAGAAAAGATTGAACAAGTTCTATATGTTTTACCTTTACTGGTTTACCTTTCCAGCATCGTATATATCTTCTGTAATTAGGCTTCAAATTAAAATTTTGTTAGACTAAACCGTTCGAAATTAAGTCGAAAATATGGCATCGTTAAATATTCGCATTCTCGAAGTTTAATTCAACAATATAATCCTAATAATCGCTTCTTTTCACTTATGTGACTATTATATATATATATATATATATATATATATATATATATACATATATATAAATTAACAGTCGGTTTAAAATTAATGAGATATCTCGTCCTTGCTACGATATATGTTACTGAGTTCTTTTTTTTATTATTCGATGAATCGGTCATCGAAAGCGATTCCGTATAACGACGCGCACGATATGACGACGTGCGCAATAAGGACGCGGATCGCATGGCACGCGAGATATGGCATGCGGGTGACATCGATGCCGGCAAACGAAATAACTTTCGTGGCGAACGAACGATAAAACTTTCCCGAAATATTCTCGAGTAGCTGATGCAGGCGCGATTTGGACTGGCCACTTGAATATACTACGAGCTGATGACAGTGATGACTTGGATTTACGTACAGTTGTGAAAATAGAAGTATACGCGAGTCTTATACGAAATTTTGACCAACTTACAAAAGATCTAAAGGGTAAGAAAAAGATTGTCTCGCTTTATCATAATATTAAATGAATACACGCACGTTTTTGTAATCTTTTATTTATTTATTCAAAATCACAAAAGCGTTTTCGACTAGGCCCGGCGGGTATGCTCGCTTCGAAAAATCGAGCAATTAACATTGGTCGATTTGCCGAAGTGACGTCATTTAATCGCAATAATTAATCGCTCTCGGAGCGAGCGGACAGAGAGACCTTAGACCTTTTGCACGACAAATCGTTCGTGTCAACGGTAGCCTCGTCGCGCATAGATCGCTTTAATCTTCACACAAGTTCTCCTTCTCTGTTTCTCTCGAACAACGTCATGTCACTTGCATCACTTTCCTCGGTGCACAGAAGAACTTGTAACGTTCTGCGCGTCGCGATGTCCTCCGATTTGCCGATGCCAAAGTGAACGACCGTCGTCGGCGTCGTCGCATTTCGAGTCGCACGACGCACATCCCGGTAGCGGAAGCGTGGTATCGGGGAGCCGTATTTCGCTCGTTCCCCGAGGCCGGGTACCGCGGTATGCCGTGATCGCCGTGTCCAAGCCGGCTATGCTACACCGCCGCCAATAATTCCGCTATTTCGGGCCGTCTAATTTGAGTTCGGTGACGCTATGCTTTTAAACGGCGGCGTTGATAGCGGAGCGTCGTCCAGCGCCCGAGCGCCGTCGGCCGCCGCCTCCACCACCACCACCACCACCACCACCACCACCGCCCCGGCTCCCGCCAGCAATAACCACCGGAATGACGAGCGACGAGAGTTCGGTGGTGGCGAGACGGCCGCTCGCGCTCGCTGCAGTCTCCCGAGGGCTTGGGCCTCCTACTGCCACCCGCGACGCTGGTCCTCCGGGCCGATCCTTAAAGGTAAAATCAGCCCTTCCTGCTCTTGGAGATCATTGGCATTTTCCGCATTTTCCCGCGAAACAGTAACCCTTTCCGCAACACTAATCAATCCGGACATGATCGGGCAATTGGTGACAATATTTGGACTGTATTTTGCGGTTGTTAAAAGACATAGACATTCTCGGTGAGAATCGGTGACTAATTCTGAATTCCTCGGTATAATTGTTGATATGTTTTTTCAGAATATTTTTAGAAGAGGATACGTGGATGATATTCGGTGTTGTTATGATGACTGAAGCGAAAAATTTATTATCCTCGCTCTTCCTTAATATTAATTTTATGTGAAATTAGAGTATTGCTGCGCGTGCGTCTGTTGCAATAAAGGTAAATAAAAACGAGAATTGAATGATTACTAAATTCTTTCGAGATGTGGAACAAAAGAATAACATTAGACTACGTGGAGATATAGTATATGTTCATAGAAAGCTTTTTTGTCTTGATACACATATGTATCCTTCAGTGCAGATTAGTTTTAATATACTTTTAATTATACTAATTTTCAATGTCAATCTTTTGGAAAAGTTTAATGGTACATACATTCGGAAATCTCTTAAAAGAGTTAATCATTGAATCATGATGTGGACAATGGGGAAGATAACTCATTATTGAAATACCGATTTTGTTTTGTGCCGAGTTTGATAAGAACCAATTACGAGAAACGTACAGACATAATTCGGAAGTCTTGCATATTGCAAACGAACAGTTTGGCATTCATAAACGTTATTTTTACTCCAAATGCGTCGCCGCTTCTGGCAAAACACACAATATACCTAACACAAAATACCTAAAACTTCTTCATATGTATATATATGTATATATACATATGAAGATTTGTATATATAAAGATATATATATATATATATATATATATATACATTATATATGTATATATATATTATATATAATGGAGAGGTAAAGCCATAGTGATGTAAGTCAAATTTTTTAAAATATTGTCTTGTATGCATAGATGCAATTTATATATTGTATAGATTGCATCTATGCACACGAGTCAATATTTAAAAAAATTTAACTTACACCACTATGGCTTTTACCCCTCCATATATATATATTTTTTTTTTATAAAAAGATAATATTTGTTATAAAATTTACGTTAAGAGTATTCATTGCTTTTTAAATCTTTAATGTAAAAAAAAAAGAAAAATTGAATTTTAGCTGTTATGAATCTTCCTAAAAAAACGTTAGTTATATTTATAATTACATCTCTACCCTACCGCATCGAAATAATTCTGAATGCATAATTGAAGGATTTAGTAAATAGGCTTTGCATTGAACGTTGCTTTAAAACGTTGCGTTTCTCTTCCTGCGGATTCCGATTTCTCACTCTTATGAAACTTTTATGAAAAATTTTCGGGAATTATTATATACCAAGTCCGAAAACGGGAGCGCGGTCTATACGGAAACTGCATTCCCGTATCCGAAAATACGTGACCGTCGACGAAGCGAAAATTCGACGAGGCCGTCATTTCGTGAGTCGGCAAGAGCTTCAAGCAACAGGATGGTAAAGTGATCGTTGGCGTGCTGCCACGTAGAATCATTTACTAAAAGTCACGGGCTGCGCGATCGAAACGTATGGTAACATTGGCAACGGCAAATAGGAACGGAAATCGGATTGAAATCGGATTAAACATAGGGATGAAATCGGATTGAAGTCAGATCAAACATATGCGATTAGCGAACGCATCGACGAACAATCCTGGATAAAGGAAGTTAAGCAGTATATCAAATCAAATAACAAGTTACTTGAAAGAGTAAAGGAAAATATCAGGCAAGATAAAAAACAAACTATTACTTGACTTGTCTTTCGAGAGGAGAGAGAATTTAATGAAACAAATAAGATTATACATATATGGAGGGGTAAAAACCAGAGTGGTGTAAGTCAACGTTTTTTAAATTTTTTCTCGTGTACTTAGATGCAATTTATATATTGTAGAACGTGCATCTATATATATGCACACAAGAAAATATTTTAAAAAATATTAAATTGTATGTAAATATGAGTATGTGTAAATATGTGTGTGTGTAAATATATAAAATATTAAATATATTAAATATTTAAATTTGACTTTTACACACTACTCTGGTTTTTACCCCATCATATGTATAATATCTGTATAGAAAGAAAGAAAAGAAACAACTGAATTGAAAAAGATTGAATAAAAATATTGTATCAATTTGATTGTTTCTTTTCTTTCTTTCTACATTAAAGATTAAAAAAAAACAATGAATATATACTATCAAAGTGAATTTTATAATATAGTAATTATATAACAGATATTAGCTTTTAATTTAAAATAAAAAAAATATAATATATATGAACAAAAGTCTTAAGTATTTTGTGTGTGTCTTTTGGACGTTCGCCTGTCTACATTTCTATCAGCTTTGTGAGAACTTTTTGCCAAACAAAATAAGAGGACAATTCGATACAACCCAATCTGTCTCTTTTTTCAAATATTAAAAAATTAATCTAAAAATGTTGAGCAGATTAAATTTATCAGAAAATGGTTATATTTCTTCCATAAAAAAAAAAATGAGTTAGATATCACTGCGCGAAATCTTTTAATTACTTTTCAGCGCAATTAAAAGAATCGATAGGGTATATCGATAGGGTACCGCGATGGGAGGAAACAAGTCGACGAAAAAAGTTCTTTCAATTGACATCCTAATCCCTCCGTTCGTTCGATCCCTTCGACGATCCCATTCATTCGTCGTTCGAGCTCGAATGATCGCGCGTGGTAATCTCGACGAGGAATCTCCGTGACGAGCGAAACGCGAGTATACTTTCTCGCGGTAGCATTCGGTATAGCGGCGCGGCGTCTACCTACGCGCTGCAACTCTCGCCCGGCCTATTTATAAAATGCGACCTCGTGGCACACACCGCGATCGCCACTACCGCCTACCTATCATGGTCGTCCCGCGTGCAAATCAGCGCGCGCTGTCTAGCCCGCTTCTTCCCAATTTCCGAACGTATATAACGAAAAACGGGTCAAAGCTATTTTCGCGCCGAAACGGCCCTCAAAGCCACGAAAGTGCTGACGATGCCTCGTTATAACGAACGCCGCGTGTGTACCGCGTGTACCACGCGCGTGTCGCGCGTATATTGTCTCCAGCGTCTCCTCGAGATCTCGCTCTTCCGCCTCTGTTGTTCCTGAGCAAATCTCTCAATCTGGGAGCGATTCAGGACAAATCTGAGAACGTCGCAAAGAAGAAGGTAGGCCGTTTGGATGCGCGAGGTCCACGTGATCGGCTAAACTTTAATCCGATTGCGATCCCTGCCGTATCGCGCGCGTGTCTGGGTTGATATCAGATTCGTTGCAATATGCGTATTTCTGAATTAAATCTTAAAATCGAAGTTTTTTTTCCTAAATTTATCAATTGACAAAAGAATATAACGTATTCATCAAAATCGACGACACATAACACGTACATACACAGCACGCGTAATAAATTTTGGTTTATAATTCAAAGAAAGAAATATACAGGTAAAATTACTATCGTGTAAAGTAACACTGATATCGCTTTACATTGTAAGCGTCAAATTAAAATGATTCGGTCATATCGTCGAGCTCATTAAAATTGAAAATTGGAAAAATCAAAAATCTTGTGGCTCTCTCCGATATTTTTAAATAAAATGGCAACTAGATAAGAATCTTTTTTACTTTAATACGCATTATCGGTAAGGAAAAGGTAAAATATTGCAAATATTGTCGTTTCCTAATAGCGGTGTTTACTTTTCCAGGCGTCCAGTCGAGGCGACGTGCCGAAATGTCGGGAATAGAAGGTGAGGGCCCCTTTACGAGCTCTGTCACGACCATGTTGCTTGAGTATCGTCGTAGATAGATAAACGAGTGTCAGTGGTGGGAGTCACGGGAACCGAGCGTAATTCAGCGTATGCGTGCAAAAAATGTAATGTTCAATATGATCAACGTAATGTGTAACGGAATGCAGAGCGTATTAACCAAAAGATTATGGACGTCCGCATCCTCGCACAATCAAAACGTACCTCTGTCTACTGCCTCATCTGGGGGGGGAGGGGTGCAAACAGTTTACATCCTGTCGCATCTCCGCGATATACATACATAATGCCGCTGTGTTATTCGCCACTGCACTGACGATGTTTATTAACAAGAAAGCGTTCGCCGAGCTACGTCATCGATCTTTATAAAACTCTGCCTCTCTAAAACGGCAAAAAATAATAAGAATCGTCTATTTATTCTTCTCTTGTCGATAGAATTGCGATTTAAAAAAATAACATAATAAATTACAACATTTTTATCCTGTCACTTTATATAGATATTTTCTTCAAACATGATGCTTTACATTATAAAATATTTTTTGCGGTGGCCGCATGTGCCTCTACCAAGATGGCACCATATATTAATTAACCGCGCGCAAGCAAAACGTACTTTCTCGCGAGCGCTCGACCGCGCCGACTAAATAAACAAATTCGGCAACAATACATCATTTCCGTTCATCTAACCGCGTACTCCTCTCCATCGTCATGCAACGACCAACGACACTAATCCCAAAATGTACTTATTGATTTTGGTGTCTCTCTGATTGATGGCGATTGAAATGTCCTACTTATCTACTAGATAATGATAATAGGCTGCTATATTGCATCACAGTATTTGGCCACCTTGTATATATACACGGGGTGTGCCATTTTAATTTATCTACTCAAATATCTCAAAACCTGTAAGTTTTAGAAGGAAAAAAAGTTTTAAACTTCAATTATGTATGGTATGGCAAATTATATATGATTTTATATAATTACATAAGTCCATTTTTTCTCGGGTATAGGTAAAATGTCACTGAGAGATACTAAAACTCTAAAAACTCACTTGAGTTGATCTCATTACATGAGCTCTACATGTTTTTATTATGGACGATCTTTCCCAATACTCTTCGAAATGCGTACTTAAATATTTTGCCATTGGCTGTAAAGGTGCTCGATGTTCGATTAATAAATGCATTTCCAACGTGAAAATAGCGTTGTTCTCAGATATTGGGAAAGATCGCGTCCATACTAGGCATTGCACATGTAATCCATATATAATATATTACAATCTTATCCATTTCACTTATCATCTTACCCATCTTACTTCTATTAACTCGATCGGCTTTCATCAGGCATTAATCATTTCTATCATAACGCAAAATTTGGATCCGATTAACCGTCAGCTGGAAAATGCGATTTCCTACGCCGATTCTAATAATTTCAATAATTGCGCATGGATTAGCAAATATTACGGACACAAAACTTAATCTTATATAAATTATTAAGATAATAAATTATTTGAGGAGCCATATAGAGTTCATGTATAACGAGACTAAATCAAGTGAATATAATCAGTATCTCTCAGTGACATTTTACCTATACATAGTATTCGCACCTGGCGAGATAGCCAGGCATTACTTTGAAATGCGTACTTAAATATTCTGCCATTGGAGGATGCCCCCAAAAATACCATGCGACTCTCTGCGAGTCGCGATGGTGCGAGACTCCACAAGTACGTATATGCCTGCCTCGCTTTTGTCGTTCTATGAGATTGGTGAGAACGTCGATCAGGGCAATGAGTATTGTTGCCGAATTTGTTTATATATTTTAGTCGGCGCGGTCAAGCGCTCGCGAGAAAGAGCGTTTTGCCCGCGCGCGGTTAATTACATACACTGAAAAAAGGGTTTGGTTATAATAACCAAGGCTTGGTGAAATAGCTTCAACTAAAGGGTTTAGTGATTATGACAAAATATTTGTCAAATCATTTGACAAAATTATGACATTAACCAAATTTGTTAACATTAACCAAATATTTTGTCATAATCACTAAACCCTTTAGTTGAAGCTATTTCACCAAGCCTTGGTTATTATAACCAAACCCTTTTTTCAGTGTACGATGCCATCTTGATAGGGACGCATGCGGCCACCACAATTTTAAAAAACATAATGAAAGATCGTTGCATCTTATTTTGTTGTAACTATCAGTTCTTTTGAGTTACGTAAAAATCGGATTTGATTCTGAAACATGAACATATTGTCGAACATCACGCATTCTCTGTCATGACGCATAATACTTTACGACTAACTCATCGAAAACTTTTAATCTTTCAAGCGTCGTTGCGCTTTCATTCGTCATCGAAAAGAGACATCTTTCATTGCGGATGATCGCTTCTCATATCTTTCCGATTAACGCACGTGCGCTTGTATTGCCGAAACGATTATTATCTTCAACTCGCTTTTCGCAGATTCGCAGAACGAGGAGCAGGATGACACTCAAAATGAGACCCCGGAAACAGCGGAAGTCAGCAATGAGGAGGCAGCGAGCACGATAGAAGAATCAGATAGCTCAGAGTTATCGGAAAAATCATCTACGAAGGAATCGGAGGAGGAACGAGAGGAAGTTGAGGAAAAGGAACGAGAAGAAGTAACGGAGAAAGAACGGGAGGCAATTAAGGAGACAGAAGCGAAAGAGACGCCGAATCGCGAAGAAACGCAAGTAGAAGAAGAAGAAGAAAAAGAAACGCCAGCGTCAGGTTAGTGATGCGCACTTCGATCAATCAAGTAAAGCACCAAAAAGTACAGAGAGAATTCGAGAACTTAGCAATCTTAAGTATGAAAATATTTGTGTGAGGATATTATTAAGCTTCAAGCGTTGCGAGATTCAACATATGTGACTTCGATGTGATACATATTACGCAATTAAAACAAAGCGATTAAAACAGCAATGCAAACAACAATATCACAATGCATTTATAGTTTGAAAAGAACTACAATCTACAAATTTGTATCACTTACTTTTAATTCTATCCATGAAATTTAGTAATGTCGAAAGAGCTAAAAAATTTCGAAAATGTTACACGTTTGTAACACATTTGGTTTACGTTCCCACATGTATTTAGGATAACAATATACGTTGTAGCAAAGTTTATAGCTGAAATGGTGCGCTAGAATGTGCGCAGGCACACTCTCCGGTTTCTGAGAATTTGAAAATTTGATCTTGTGCCATCTTGTTTTTGTTACCTCCTTCCAACATTATAGACACCTTGGTACAATTAAACTTTTGGGAGAGGGATTAAAGCGCGCTGAATCTAGATAAACAATACAATTTGATTAGACTTGGGCCAATTAAGAGAGGACCAATTCGCGTTTTCAACTCTTGAGAACTTAGATTATGTTGCCTTCCGCCGGTTTGACTCTTCAGCTAAGGAAAATTAATTTTTGCTTGCCACCTTGATGCAAAGTTGGAACGTCGTCTGAAATTAAGTTCGTCGTTTTTGGGACATCCCGCGCCAGTTAAAATAGAAATTCTATTAATTTTAAAGAAATTGCGTATACAAGCTCACGCACCGGGTACGCGGCGTGTTTATCCCGTCGCGCTTGTCGGAACCAATCGGCGTCGCTCACCAAGTCGTCGGCGGGTGTTTGCGTTAGCGCTATACCATTATTCGCATAGACGTTCGCGCGTTTATTTGACTAGCGACGTCAGCGGATAGTTCGGCGCGGATATACAGCGCGGATCTGCGTTTCGCGGTACGTTTCAAGGAAATCTAAACTTTCTTACGCGCGAGAACTATTTCGGTCGCGCTACAGGTTCCCGCATTATTTACAAATCTTACGCTCTCGCGGCGATATACAATTACACAGTTACCTGATACTACAATGGAAATGCCCGATATAAATTCTCGGAATATATGAAATATCGTTACGTACAACGGAGACTAACGGCGCTCTCAAAAATAGAATTATTGACGGAAATGAGAGAAAGAGAGAGAGAGGGGGGAGAGGGGAAGACAAGAATATCAAAACAGCATAGGCAATACACTTAGACTGAGACAACGAACGGAGTAAAAGAAGATAAAATAATGTAGGAAGAAAGAGAGCAGAAAAATTGGCACAAAGAAAATCCAGTAGAAGAGAAATACCACTGGCTAGACGTTAGCGTGTTAAGAATGTCTAAAGAGCGAGAAATCTGCATTGTCGCTACAATTTTGAAGATCTCGCTTCAGTCAGGCAAATAAAAAGAATGTCGTTTCTGATAGATACGGACATATTTACAATCCGCAAAAAGAAGCAGGCTGCGCTACGAAAGCTTTTCCATCCGGAAAGAGGAATGAAATGGGCGGATAGAGCAAAGCAAAGTGGAACGCAGCAACTGGGGTGCAACCAATGTTATGTATATCTGTGCGCATGGCACATTCGCTATATCCCATTCAACAAAATAACGGATCAAATGGAATATATTTCTGGATTATTTTTTATAATTAACTCTATACTTTTGATCGAGCAAACGCGGAAGTTTCGAATACTATATTAACGTGTAAGGAGATGAGAAACGAGGACAGCGTTGCTTTTGTCAAATCAGCGCCAGGCAGTCTCATCTGACTGGTTATTTCGCAATCGTTGCTATTACAACGCCTTCATTTCCAAAAATAAAAATTCGAGACGACACACGTGGTTGCATTACGGTGCAACAACAACGCGACAACGTGATTAATGGCACAGATGCGGCGCGGACGAGCTGTTATTAGACGGTTATACCCACTGTGCAAAATCGGTTGCGATAAAGAAACGCACGAGCGTATTCGGACCTTTGTGACGACTTCGCCTTGTATAACACGCGGGTAGTTTCGCGGCGTACGCGCGAGCGCTTTGCCTTGCCTCGCCTCGCCTCGCCCCGCTTCGCTTCGCTTCGCTTCGCACAGCAGCTGCACAGGCGTCGAACGAGCGACCGAAAATAAATCCCCGCAGAGAGAATCCCCGTACGTTGTTTTAAATAAAGCGAGCGCGCACACGCGATAGCCGAAGCCGGTCAGCGCGCGCGTTTGGTCGCGCGATCTCCGCTCGCGCGAGCCGCTCTCTTTCTTTCTCTCTGCTCTCTTCTCTCCTCGCGAGAATCGCGAAGAAATCGCGCGCGTCCGCTTCGCAGTAGTGGCAAGACGATCGCAACCGGGTAAAAATACTGGTGTTCCGACAGTTCCGCGCGTTAAAATTCACCGTTGTGCGGGTTTCCTCGCGTTTTTTCTCGCTCGCGCGCGATCGTCCGAGGGATCCCTTTAGGGGAGAGATTAACGGTGCAATCGAGCGACGTCCGAGGTATCGAAGCTGATCGCGGACACGACAGACGCGCGGGACGGATCGTCGCGCGCGAAACCGGTTGTTTTACAATGCTTCTAACAAACTGCCTCGCGCGTCCCGCGAGCCGCTCCCGCGGCTCTCGCGGCTCTTAAAACGCACGACGCGTTGACGTGCCGAAGAGAGACGTGTGCCGAGGCGGCTGGACGTGCGACGTGGCGAGATCTCGGCAGCGCGGTGTCTCTTCGCGAAGCGATAAGCGAGCGCGAAGCGAGTTACGTTGGAAAACACAGTGTCGATCTGTGGAAATTACGCGTTTTCTTCTTTTCTCTTTTTCTGCGGTTTAAACGGGAAAGAGTAGCGTTTGTCAAAATTTGCGGATCTATCTCGTAAACTGACGCGATCGCGTTCCGATAGGAAATTAGTGGTCAACTCTGCGAATGTCAGAATAGTGCTTTCTTCAGTTATTCGATATTTTGCCGTTGATGTTTTTAAAATTGATTTTTTTTTTTTTTTTTTTTTTTTAAGTAATCTCCACGCTTCTTGTCACTCGCGCGATATAAGTATATGCTACAACCGTAATCCGAGCGTAAAGCGCGTGACATTGATGGTGCTTTCGAAAATAAATGTCGGAAGTTCGGAGGAGGATCTCGTGTCTTGACGACGATCGTGTCTCTGTTAAACGACAAATCGTTGTGAAGTAAATTCTGGCAGCAATAAGACACGGGTATATACGTATTTACGATGGTTTCACCGACGCGAGTAATCTATAACGTACATAATTCAGTCTTCGAGAAGCACCACTTGTCGAGATTTACGCTCGGACTCTTCAATCGCGGATTAAAAATAGCGATCGTTCTGGCAGAAAAGCAGTGAGTTTTCTTCCACTATTCGACTAGCGAAGCAGTATTTTGCCGTTGATATATTTTCTCCACGTAGTCTGAAAACATAGTAGGTATGTTGTATGGTTTTAACACTTGCGCGTAAAAGCGTAATTTTATTCCTATACGTTACGAGAGTTTACCTCTATGGGAGTTAATTTTTATATAATATCTTTTATATAATATTTTTACATAATTTTATATATATATATATATATATCCGCCAACAACTC
The DNA here is from genome assembly GCF_048541705.1 of Temnothorax americanus. Taxonomy (NCBI): domain Eukaryota; kingdom Metazoa; phylum Arthropoda; class Insecta; order Hymenoptera; family Formicidae; genus Temnothorax; species Temnothorax americanus. The sequence goes on along the minus strand of NW_027509442.1, from coordinate 1,881,953 downwards.
GTACTTATTGTTTCATTAAATATTACAGTGCATATAATATAATATAAAAATGTGGAGTGATAAGCTCTATCTATTGTTACATATTAGGGATGCTAAAATTATTTATCTTTATTATATAATGATCCAGTCATTATATATACCTACGTACATGCAATATGGATGAAAATCGTTAAAATTTACTGGCTATTTTTTGAATACATTTAATTTAATAATCTTCAACGACGTAACACACAAAACTGACATGTGTAGGAAAGAACGATAAAAACGCGATAATTGTTCTAATTGAAAACTTTTTGAATCAAAATTAAATAATCTAATTAAATAGACTCAATGTGATTATGCGAACGATCCTGATATCGTCCGGTCTGTTTCTCCCCAGCAGAGCTGGCGACCGTCACGAGGAGCGCGTCGTCGGACGACGGCGTGCCGGTGTCGGGGGTAGCCGCGAGGCAGGCGGAACCGGGCGTAGGGGTGCCACTGGCAACCACCGTCGACGACAGCACCGGAGACGGACAGCAGCGTCGCGTCAGCGGCGGTCCCAGTGCGGCAGTCGGTGAGTGGAATTCATTGCCGGTACTGGTAGAACGTCTGCGCGAGGCGCTCGAACTGTCCCTGGCAACGGGTTGCCGGCGAGGCGGCGACGAGCCGACGGCGACGTCGCTCGTCGTGCCCGGCAACGGGATCGGCGACCGATCCTACGCTCGCCGTTCTATGGAACAGGCGTTACTCGGCAGCGACCACGATTGCAACCACGACGTGCCCGTGTCGAGGAAGGACGAGCTCAAGTTCCTGGAGGATCTGCTGCTGTTGGACATCCAGACCGCGCTCTCCCGTTTGCGCGAGACGCTCGAGCGTACGGACGTCGCGACGCTCGCGAAGCACGGCGGCGTGTCGGATCCCACGAGTAAGCTACACCTCCTGCGACTGGTCTCGAGCTTGCTGTCGCGGCTGCAGGTGCCGGCGGAAGAGAGAGTATCGGGTAGCAACGAAGGCGGCAAGACGACCGACGTCGCGGCGCAGGGCGGCGGTGCGCCGCCCGGACGAAGACGGCGACCCGTCCGACACACCATCGGCGTCTCCGCCGAGGAGATCGCGCGCGCGAGAAGGCAGCTGGAGCAGAGCAGCGCGGACCTGGCGAGATTGAACGATCAGGTGTTTCCGGCTGAACGACCTGAACCGCTGCTGGCCGCGTCGCGTAACGTGACGAGCGGCGAAAGGCCGCATGTGGAGGAAATCCACGACAAATACACGAAGGACGTGATTAATCAGCGTCAGTCGTTGCGCGACAGGAATAAGGACACCGGTGCGTATCGGCCGCTGATCCCGCCGCAGATTGGTTACGCGGATCTGCCCGCGATCACACCCAGAACGGCGGATGAGACGAGTACGCGTCAGACCCGACGGGACGGCGTCGACGGTTGCCAGGAGAAGGTGAGCGACGACGAGGAAACCGCGATCAAGAGGGCAAGCGAGGAGCAGAGTCGGGTGACGAAACTCGCGGCGGCGCTTCGACAACGCGCGGAGCTGATCAGCGCCGGCAAGTGCAACAACAACGGCAGCAACAAGTTCGCGGCGAAGAAGTCGAAGATCAAACGCGCCAATACCATCGACATACCGAGCTACTTGAAGTTACAGGCCGATAGTCTCGGCTACGACAATCCCGGCTGCGTGGTCCTGCGACGTCCCATCAACGTGGGTGATAAAATCGCCGCGAACGCGTCTAATCTCGGCGTTCCGTCGTTCCAACCTAAAACGGAGAATGACAAGAAGTTCCTGGCGTTGATCAGCCGGAACAACGAATCGCAAGCGTACAACGCCGCGCCCGCCTTTGTCAAACCCTTCGGCCACACCAAGGCGACGGATATGTCGCAGACGAATGAAAATTGGAACAGTCGGTTCTCGAACATCAAGACCGCTTTCGACAAGTCCTCGTCCGCGAACGATACCGACGAGTTGTCACCAAGATTGCAAAATGTCGCGAAACGCTTCATCCCGGATATGCCCCAAACGTCTTCTCAAGTTCCGGCGAGTAAGAAGACGCCGACTGGGGGCGGCGCGGCACACAACGGCTTCCCGTTCGCAAACGCAAACGTGCCGCAGCCGGACGCGGGCTTCAGACACGCGCCTTCGTCGCTGTTTCGAAAGATCGAGAAGCCACGAACGTCGAAGTCCCCGCCCGGCCATCACTGGCAGAGGGACAACGCGCCACCATCTGGAAATTCCTTACGTGAAAAAGCCAGGATGTTTGACCGAGACAGCAACCAATCCCAACCGTCGTCGTTCAACGTAAACGAGAATACCCAGAAATCTCTCTTCCCTCGACCGCCGTGGATCGAGCACGATAGAAACGAAGGCAAATCGAACAAGATGGTCACCGAGAACGGACGGCTCGATTATCGGCTGTTCTGCAAGCAGTTCGCGCCCTTCATCGGTAAGAACGCTGCTCCGGAAGTCAAGAGTATCGAAGATCCTCGCAGGCACAACGAACACTCGAACGCGCATCGCAAGAACTTGGCACCGTTAAACGAGAAGCTCGGCGTGGTAGACGGGAAGATTTCCTTCAGGATGTTCCCCGAGAAAGGACCGCAGGTTCAGTATCGTCCGAGCGAGCCGCATCGCGCGGTTGAGAAACCAATTCGGGACAAATTTGATCACAATTTTGTTCGCAACGAGAAGGATGTGTTTAAACCGTTAGCCACGGTGCGCAATGATAAGGACTCGTCTGGAACTACATTCGCGGGGAACGCACCGATCGATGTGATGCTGAAAGGTAGCTCGTCCGTGGCCGTACAGACGGGTGTCAACGACGACAGTCATCCTGAAGAGGCACGCGTGTTTCAAGTGGTTTCTAGGGTCGCAAAGGGGCTGCCGTCCGCGTACAATAACGTGTCTGTTCAAACCCATAACGAGCCGGAAGTCAAAGAACACTGGATAACTCCTCAATACAATGACGTCGTTCCGACATCAGACTTGATTTGTCATCCTGCCGCAGATCCGAGCCATTTCGTTCTGGACCACAATCGGAATTATGCCGTAACGACTGATATCACTTTGAGAAACGAAGTTCTGCCCCTAGCGAACAAGAACACGTGCGATCTTATTGTCAAGGAAGACGCCGTTTGCGTGCCGTATTCGACGGAGAAGGCTTTTTTTCAGGCGATATCCGGTCATCGGTTGCCGGAACAGCGCGACCCGATCCTCCGAACGAGTCCGCGATGTAAAAATTATTTTTCGCCTAAATCGATTGATAATCGACCTCAAATGTATCCGACTTACATCCCGTGCGTTAAATCCGACAAGGATCCGTTCGAGGATCGGATGCCGAGCGTGTCGCATGACATTGGCAAAGAAAATCCTTTATGTACAAGCGACGGCGCTTTGCCAGAGGAACAGCATATCCAAAATCAGGATATCAGCGCGGACACCGGCGTCGTCACGCGGTACACTTGTGCGATCGCGACTGTCGCGTCTGCGGACGTTCCGGCGACGCAACTCGATGAAGCCAGACTGGAATCTGGAACGTCACCAGCCTCGTTCTTGTCACCCTCGCAGCTCTGGCCGCATCCCAAACCGACCAGCAGCGAGACCATTGCGACCGAGGACGAAATACGTCGACACAACATGCTACAGCAGAGCCTGGTTCGTCAGTTGCAGAACGAGCGAGCGATACTAAGCGATCGTCATACGTCTGTCGTCAACCAGTCTGGCAATTTTAATCAACCTAATAGTTTTCATCAATCTAACAGTTTTCATCAACCTCTGAGGTTCCAGCCGTCCGAGGCACCGAAAAGACCGGAACTGCCGAAAAGACCGGAACCGCCGAAAAGATCGGAACCGCCGAGGAGGTTGGAGCCGCCGAGAAGATTAGAGCCACCTGCGGTCGTCACTGGTTTGCCGTCGGTAGCACCATCCTCTGGATTCAGCGCGAAGAACCGGATCACCGCTCTGAGAGAACAGTACGAACAACCGGGCCAATCGAAACCCATCCAGAAGGAACGCTCGCCGATCCCAAACGGCGCGAGCGGCGCGATGGACTCCAGTGACGAGTATCTCGTGTCCTGCACCAACAGGCCGTCCAGATCCATCGTCCTGTCAAAGTCCGAGTCGTGGCATCAGCTGGCAATCTCGAAAGGCCGTCACGCTCCGTCGCGCCCGGTACAGGATAAGTTACCGCCACAAGCCCACGCTGGCGCCGGATCCTATCTTCCGAAACCGCCCAAGCCGAAGTCGCCGTCGTCCTTCAAGATGAAGAAGCAGTACGAGGCGTCTTCGTCCTCGGATAGCGTGAAGAAGATGGAGGACAAGATACGCAGATACTTCGATAATCCAGCGAACGACGGCACCGCGGAGACGAGGGACTCCAAAGGTAGACGTTTCTCGTCGCGCGACTCAACGAAAAAGGGCCTTGTCGGTCTATCTAGGAGTCGCACCATGCCGGGGATATGTGACGAAAGCCTGCGTCTGACCATCCCGACGGTACCACAGATTCCCGTGGCGAGCCTCAACAGTGCCGAAGTAGACAAGGTGTTTGATGACATCTTCGAGGAGGCTACCAGGACCGACGATCTTCATTTCTGATCGACCGATCCTCATCGTGTTGTATAGTGTCGGCGCGATGTACACTTGGGGGACTTGATGACGGTAAAAGCGGCGTCCGTTCGGAACTTTTGCGAGAGTACTCTTTGTGCGAGAGCTGAACATCGCGATAAGAACACGATTCTACGTTAGTCTCGACGTGCTACGTAATCGGCCGACAACGTGGATCGTTAAACTGTGATCTTGCCCAATTTGATTCGCATGGCCTGCCGTCGACAACTGTCATCCATGACGACGCATCGTCGCGCACATAGCCGGTTAATTCTAATCAGACTGTTTACGTTAGGAGTTTGCATACGATTATTGTTGGTTACTTGTTTTCATAAGACTGTTCCTGTAAACGTTAACTGAGAACAACTGTTCTTTGAGGTTTAACTGATCGTCTACTTCCTTCCAAGTTGGCTTCGACTATATTCGACGTTAATGGCAACGATCTACAGTACCTTCTTCATAAAAGTGAATTCAGTATTATTTAACTGCATTTTATACAAAATGCCGTGTGTTTAATTAGAATCCATGATGCTACGATTTAATCATCTTTCATAGATAATTGAAGAGAAGCTAAAGGCATAGCTATACGTTAATACGCTTGAGAGACTTACAGTTTAATTTGCTGTGTGCAATTCTCGCGATCTTTTTGCGATCGCTGAGCCCGTTGTAGGTTTGAAATTCGCGTCGAAGCTCTTTTCGTACTAAACTATATACTAGGATCTAACAAATCTGATTAGAAGGTGCATATTTGAGGAACAGAAACATTTCGCGACGCCGTTCCCGAACACGAAGCTACATAAGCTCTCTGCAAAGGCAACGCGTCTCGTGCAACCACGGCGGGATTGACGCCGATACATGGTCTTCGTCCATTACGAGAGACGGTAGTGCAGATCGATTCAACGACCATCGTCACCGCCGTCGGTGTCCAGCGACGTCACTCTTCGTTCTTCTCGCTCAAGATCGCCTCGCTCCTGGCACGTGCGCGGGGAAAGTCGAGCAACGCGGAGATCCACTGTTAACACCAGCAAGAAATAGAGAACGCCGAGCAACGCATCATCGGTTATTCCTCCGTTTACTCCGCTCGATGCGCATTATTTATTGTTGGCCACGAGCCACAAAATCCGCATATAAAACAGTCGCACGCGTCTTACACGCGCGACGGCTCGCGCTTACTTCCCTTTCTCCCAACTTTTTCTCTCTCAACATTTTTCTTCTCTTTTTTTTTTTTTTAATATTTATTCAAACCCAAGTCGCGAGCGCGACGCGCACGTTCTCGCGGACGGAGTCGCTAAGAGGACCATGCCAATCCCCGAATAAAGCAGTGAGTCACAGCCCTTATTTTTGTTGATCCTTTTGTTACGCAGTGGCGTATACAGTTTTGCACTGCAGCTGCGAGTGTGTCTATGAGTGTATATAATCGTTGGTGTACGCGTGCCGCGCGCTGGTACAATTGCCGAGCATAGCGATGCTGTGGCGGCCCGGGGATAAAACTCAGCTCAAAAGATCTCTCGAAAACATCCCCCGAAAATATATGGAAACGCTTCGATGAGAAACCAAAGGCGACGTTTCTCCACTTGGGATGTATAGCTCCATCACGACGCGCAATATTGCAATTACAGCTGTTACATCAGCAATTTACGGTATTTCGCGGCATTCGCGGAACGTATTGTATCTAACTTTAGTCAATCTGTTCTGAAGTTTAACAGGATTTTCAATATTTGTTTGAATGTGCAATATTGCATAATAATAATTATAATTATATGCGCACACAATATTATTCAATAATACGTCACATTTATCATCTTTTCTTTTATGAAGACTGTTGAAGAAATTAAGCAGCTTTTTGGATGGATGTTTTTGCACGGACGACTTATGATATTGAGCTGGCACGGGGACAATCTTATTGCACGCGTTTGCGAACGAAACAATTTCTATACGCGAATTTCGCTTTGATATCACATTCGAAACCGTCATCCAATTTTGCAAACTTGCGCGAAAGACGTTTATTTTAAAGTTGTTAAAAACAAACTGGAGTAAAGCTCGATCTCTATCGATGACAAAAGATCTATATAATTGAATTATATGTATTATACAGCTAATAGATCGAGAGATTGAGATAGACATTTTTAAATGTTTCTTCCTTTCGTTAATCCTTACGAATTACGGAACTACGGTAAAAAAAAAATTAGAATTCCTAAACGTAGTCCGACCGATAATCTGACCCATGCTTGCCGCCACACCTCGTGACGTCCTCGTGGAAGTACAAGTGCGTCGTGCGTGCGTGTGTATACACGCGCACGGACGATACCTTTTCAACGCTCGTGCATGGCGGTCGATCGATGTCGGTCGATCGACGAATTTAGCACCTTATCCACTTTACAATCGAAACTCAATCCGAAGTGCTCCGTTTTTCTTTTACTTCAGATTTGTTCACCTCCTTTTGTTACTTTAGATACTCTATACAATTAATATCTGTACAGACACGTGTATATGTTCCTCGTGATCGTGATATCCTGTTCTTTTTTTTTTCATACTAAACCGTTAATGAATTGGTTTGTAAGACGAACTAATGCATGTCGCTGCGGGCACGCGACGAGAGTGGAGAGATGAACGATTCTGCTAGATCCAGATTTTCTAATAATTTCGCACCTCTGACGCCTTTGTTACCAGGGATTCAGTTATAGACAATTAAAATAGATGTAGAAAGAGAGACATTAACATTTCAGTCAGATCTTACACGTAGTATGCATTTCGATACGAGTCTAACATATATATATCGTGCGCTTCTGAGCATTTTAATTCGTATAGCTTTACAGCGCCCCGTTGATCTTTCAGCTCCGAAGAAGCCGCTGTCGCCGTTCGCCAAGTTCCGTCAGCTCGACAGGCAAAATAGCGCCAGTTTGTCGCCAAGGTGAGAACGGAAATTAAAACTGCACGATATATGTATAATTAACGATTACGCTTTAACGTTGCCGAGATCATCGAAGAAGACTCTGATTGACAGAGCGAAAGAGAAGTCATGCTAATTTTACGTATATTAACTTCACATCTTGCCGAGTGGTTTATATTTTGTTCCTGATTTGTTCATTTAGCCCCGTAAAATCGCCGGCAACGGAATTTCGATTCAAATTCACCGAACCAACTGTACGAGATAACGCTGCGCAAATTAAAGAACGTTTACTGGCGTGGTGCCGATCGAAAACCAAAGAGTACGAGGTAAAGTGTGCATCGTACATGCGTTATGTAAAATAATAATATTCTTACGACGCTCTCCTGTGTCTATCGAGAGAAAGCACACGTTGCGGTTAGCGAGTTATTGAATTATTATACGTATAAAAACTTTTTCCTCTCCTGTTTCCAGAATGTACAGCTTGACAACTTCTCGACCAGCTGGAACAACGGTTTAGCATTCTGCGCGTTGATCCACCACTTTAGGCCGGATGCTTTCGACTACAATGCTCTACGTCCGGAGAACCGCAGGAAAAACTTCGAACTCGCTTTTACGAAGGCCGAGTAAGAGCTCCGAATTTCTCATTTCGAGATGCTGAGATATATTTACCTATTAGTTAATCTCTTTTTTTTTTTTTTTTTTGTTATTCGCAAACCCAAGAACTCCTCTTTCTTGCAGCGAAGTCGCTGGGATCGCGCCGTTACTTGACGTCGAGGACATGGTGATGATGCAACGGCCGGATTGGAAGTGCGTCTTCACCTATGTTCAGTCCATCTATCGTCGTTTCAAGGATGAAGACTAACGGCTAAAGTTTAAAATCGCAGCAGCAACAGCAGCAACACAATTCCATTTCACGCCAAGACATAACACGCGCTACACGTAGAAAATAAAGTTTTTCCAACTCATATGTGGTTGGAAGAACAATATAGCCATTCATTTTTGTACGCAGTCAGACTGGTGTTCCTGTGGCTACATGTGAATCAAATCTGGTAGTAAGCGTAGAAGACAATGTCCTACAATGATGATGATGATGACGATGACGATGAGATGACGGCAATGATGATGAGTCATTGAAATTAGTCTCACGACCGCGTGAGAATAAGCTATAATGCATTCGTACATGTCTTATATTTTCGTATCTCGGATATTTTGCTGGCACGCAGCCTTACTAACGTGTAACGTGTAACTACTTATTTCTACCGATGCTGATGCAGCGGCTAATGGTTTCTATATATATAAAAAAAAAAAATGCACGACAGTATATACATCCACGTGTAAAAGCGAGAAACGCAGAATCGTTGCCAGTGACGTTAGCGTCGATATTATAAAACTAATAAAAAATGTTTTAAGAATACCAAAGAGATTTCTCAAATAAATATGTGATATGAGAAGAATTGTTCAATTATTCTCCTGACATTTTATTAATTTTTAAGCTTGAACTTTCGCGATTCGAATCCTCGAATGTTTTTGAAATTCTCAAAATTGCACTTCTTAAAATTTAATTAATAAACTAGTACTGATTATTATTATATAGTTATTATTATTACCTGATCACACACACACATTATTATCGGATTATATATTTTGATATTCTGTAAATTTTCAAAAATCTAAAGTTGAAAGATATTAATAAGAAAATATCAACAATAAGTTGCGTGCGACCATACCGACCGTAAATATATTTCAATTATATGTTTTCTCTTTACCGACGTTCAACAAAATTTTATTAATTATTAAAAGATACGCTGTATAGCCCAAAGGTGGGGCTGAAGGCGCCTCTAACTCCAACCGCGCGCGGAGTTAATAACCTCAAAAAAATTATTAAGCGATAGTATAATTTATTCAAATTTTAGAAATCTTTTTTTAAAATTTCAACTCCAAAAGTCTAAATTAAAAAAAAATCGGCGGTTTCTTGCGCGTCCCACGGGCAAGAGCTGAATATCTAACCTAACTTTAATTCGACCTAACCTAACTAATTAATTTGCCGTTTATCCGTCCCTCACACGTCGCAGGGGGAGTCCTATACTTGTGACAATTTTGATTTCAGGGTAATTTGAAAATTGTGATTTTCTCTTATATCGTAATTACGGTAAGATTATTTAATTTAACGTTTTAAACATTAAATTGCGTGTAATAGCGATCCAATGGAGACCGTACCGAAAGACTTGCGTGGACTGAGAGCGTGTTTGGTATGCTCATTGGTTAAGGTTCGTATTTCATTCATCTTCTGTTATAATACTGTGTAATGTCAATTCAGCAATGATATATTTGCATAATGATAATCATTTTTAACTAGACTGTAATTGCAACACCCGTCGAACTTGTTTATCACCTTCGGAATGACTGCAATCGTAATTTTATTCCGCAGACCTTCGACCAATTCGAATTCGACGGATGTGACAACTGTGACGATTTTCTACGTATGAAGAACAATAAGGATAATGTTTTTGACTGTACGAGTTCCAACTTTGATGGGTAATGCGCAGCAACAGATAATACGATTATCTAGGAGTGATTTTTTTTTACAAGACACAGCAGTTTTGTGAACAAATAATATTAGCTTGTCAATTATTTGGATCTGTGAACGAAAATTATTAAAGATATGTCATATATTCCAAAAACTCGAGTAATGTTAAATCTAATTTTTTACTTGCAGCTTTAATTTTAATAGTTATAACAATTCAGAATATTAACAATGCTTTGTTTCAAGTAATTCTATTATAAAGCGATTTAAAAAATAATTTTGCCATATTATTTATTTTGTTTGCTTGTGTTTTACATTCTAGAATGATTGCTGTAATGAGTCCAGAAGATAGCTGGGTATGCAAGTGGCAGAGAATAAGTAAGTTTATTATTGAGTAATTAAAATCCGTTTATAAATTATTGCCAATTATAGTTGCTTCTTGCTATATACTTTTTCCATTTTATCTCAAGAATTTTTTCATATTTTTAGTTCACAGTTGTAGTAAATCAGTAAAAAAAAAGTAATAATAATAAAAGTTGCAAGGGGATAAATATGTGCAAAGTAATTTGTAATATTTATAGAAATAGCTTATATAATACATATTCAGTTATTTTAATAAATATATTTATTTCTGAGATTTTCATCTTTAAACGTATAATACATTTATACATATATATTATTCTGATAAATGCCAGTATGTATTAATCTAGGAACATACTTATGTGCGTATATAACGTAAAGATCTGTTTAAGCAAAATGCTGTGCAAACCCTTTCAGAATTACAATTTCCTCTCAGTCTAATTACGTCGATGATAACCACTGTTGATTTCGAGATTCTCTACTTTTCTCAGATCGTTTTTGTAAGGGTGTCTACGCCATATCGGTATCAGGACGATTACCAGCTGGTGTCATCAGAGAAATGAAGAGCAGAGGAATAGTATATAGGCCGCGCGATACGAGTCAACGTTAATTATTCGAGATTTCTATGTAAGATGTAAATATTGAATTTTCCTTGATACTTTATAATTAGATCAATCGAGATACGATCATTGTTCATTTTGTTAAGTTAAATATACAAATATTCTTGCATGGCCAATTTAATTACAACATCGTACGTCATCCAGAATTTCTGAAAAGTACAAGTTTAATAAACGATTTATATTTAACGATTTACATTGAATCTGCAGTTTGCTCTGTTTATATATGCATGCGTGATTTCACTAGATTAAATGCAAATTGTATCAGAACTCCACTTTCAAAGACCTTTTAGCGTGACTTTCAATGTGATCTTTTAGTAGAACTCTTTTAATATGAATTTCTATGCATTACATTAATAAGATCTGAATAGTATATTTTTAGCTTGAATTTGAAAACCTTGCAATACGCGGGTTAGCATTTAAATGTGACTCCCTGGACATATAGTCGATTGACAAAGTAAAGAATATCGCATCACCGGCAATTGACCGTTTACACAATTGAGCCATAAATTTGCGCACGTTACATGATAATTATTATCGTTATACACAACTCGGCCACTCGTGATAACTGTTAAACACAAGGAGCAAGACACACATTCTCCCTGATGTAAGGGCCAAGCTGGTAGTTCATTGACAATCTGTAATATATTAATACAAATGTATTCTTTCTAGAAGCATGAGAATGGATACGCGTATTAAAGAAGAAAATATATACAAGATACATATAAAAACGTTAATAGAATTAATAAATATGTGCAAAAATATCAATAACTCTCACGTAGGCAATACTTACCGGTATACTTGCGTAAAAAGGTTCCATTTCTGCCCAGATTCGATCAATGTCCATTAAAAGGTCATCAAATCCAACAATGTTTATATCCAGCTCTTTATATGAGAAATTAACGCGTCTACAAACAGCTGCAACTTCAGCTAATTCTAATGACAAAATATATTTTATGTTTTTTTTTTACAGTCCTATTACACATCTTGAATAAATGAATGAAAATACATACAGTACGCGTTTTATTTTAAATAAAATGTATTACTAAAAAAAAAACACCTACGGCAAAGAAAGTTATATCCCTGGGCTGAACTTAAAACTTCCCGCAGAACTAATTCTGACGTTATATTGGTAAATATATTGGCTGCAACTTGTAGTAGTAAAACACAACTTTCCATATATTGCTTCCATTCCCAATACACGGTCTGCAACAGAGAAGCGCTTGATAATGTACGTATCAGGCAAGCATTCGCTTTGCATCTCAACTTTCTGACAATTCAATTACACGTGTACCTGCTGCGGAGCTTCTACAACTTGATCTTCCTCTATATTAGAAGGCAAAAATGATTTAAGATCTAAGCTAGGCACAGATCCAGAACGTGGCAGTGCTTCGGATGGACCGCTAATCAACTCTATACTATTTATCGAAATAGCATCTTCTTTCTGAACATTCTTCCCTAAGAATAATATGTACTACTAGATTCAAGCGAAATGGGGACACAAGCGAAAATAAAACTGCATAGCACATAGTGAGTAGCACTAACCTGTCTCTGCCAATCGTGCTTCAATTCCATCGTCAAGTTTTAGATTATCGAACGACTCGGACACTTCAGATGCGAAGTTGAGATCTGCTAAGTTATCGTTATCGGCATTGGCGTGCGTTTTAAACTCAAAATCTGCAAATATGTTACTGAAGCTTTCAATATCCAAAGCGTCCGACGTCGAGGGATTAGCAGGTGGTTGCTCCGCCGACATAAATTCCCCGAATTCGTCAGCCGACTGATCGTTAAAAGTTAAATCTACGCTCGCATCACTTATAACGGGTGCTTGTTGAACTAGCTCGCGCAACGCACTGTATTTATCCTCGACTTGTGGTAAACTCATTAAATCTTGTTGAACAGAATCAGACATTTCTACCGTAACGGCCTACAGATAGATTTAAACACATCAGCAAAAATTATATTGACATTAAATTATATCGACTTACAGACATAAAGCCATACCAGCTACATAATGGACAAACTCGTAATTGTTGTTTACCTTTGGCGCTAACTCCACTTTAGGTGATACCTCTTTATCGCAGCTGCTGACAGGCTTCGCCACACCCGTCAGACTGTTAAAACCGTCGCTGTAATCTTTAGGCGTGTCGTTATTTCTAATCACAGTGTCCTTGAGTATTACTGTTTTGGACCGATTCTTTATTCCGCATTTAGGAAACAGGTCGGACGTGGATTCCATCATTACGGACCGATCTTTAATACTTTGATACGGCAAACTCGCAGGTACGGGCGTGCGAATTTGCGTATTAATATGCACGGTTTTCGTTCCGACAGTGGTCCTCTTTGATTTGTCGACTGTCTTTTTCACTCCTAGATTGTGATTAGCGAGTCTGCTGCCAATCGCGGAACCCTGCTTGCTGTCCCAGATTGGCACGGCGGAGACGCTAGGGATCGGGGCGCTTTGAAACTCCGTAAACTCATCACAGGACTCGTCGAAGGACGACGCAGACGGAACGTCGGCTTGAACGCGCGGATTTTGTCTCGCGTCCTCGAACAGATTATTGACATTACTCCCAGCTGCGCCGGGCACCTGAATCTTTCCGTCGAAACAAGACGGCTTTCCAGGCGTGCCGCCAGAGAAGGATATAGTTGCATCAGGCACTGTGTTTACTCGAGCTCTAACTTTAGCTCTTCCCTTAACGTCGGGAATGTACATTTCTTCCACGCCCATGTTACCGCTGGGCTCCTCGTAGCGCTGAAGTTTCGGGGGGTTCGTCTGCGCGGCAGGCTGCAGATTCATCAGGCAATCTATGTTCAGGTAGGGCGTCGGCGGAAAGGGGAGCAAATGCAGTATATCGAGATTGTTGAAGCTGTAGGACGTCTGTGCGGCCGCCACGAGGGCCAGCGCGATGTACAGCTCCTGCTCGGTCAGCTGGCCGGCGTACTTCTGGTTGGCCAGGCTCCATATGTGGCCGAGCACCTCCACAGGCAGTTGGCTGGTGAGCAACAGCGGGAACACCTTGTTGGTGTCGACGAGCAGCTCGGCCTGGACGCCGTTCGACCTGACCCGATCCTCCCGCACCGCCTCCCACACCATCTTGTAGACCGGCGGCAGGGTGGTCGAGTTGGTCCACAGCCAGCTCGGCAGCTGGTTCAGCCTCTTGTTCGCGTGGCTCTTGTTCATGTTTTATTTCCCCCTCGCGTGGACGGCCGAAACTCACCCGGCTACAAACGTCGCTTGCGAATTACGTGAACTCGTCGAGCAGCACGAGCCCATCGTTCAGGCTGCTAGCTCGATACATACATCGACATTGGCAAAACACGGGATGAGGTGGGTGAGGTGGGTCGAGCGCGTCTCCCCTAACCACACCGCCTAACGTCGATCGCACGAACGCTCGAGACTCGCGGTGCTGCCGACAACGTTACCCTTCTTCCACATGGTGGTGTTCAGCGTGAGACGAACGCGCGTACCACATACGCAATCGTCCTTACGTCAACTGACGAGAGGACGAGAGCGACATCAGCGACATCGATCTCGTCACCGCCGGCTACCGAGCCAGAGTCCCCTGACGCCCTGACAGTTCTGACACTCCAAAACTCCAAAGTCCAAGTCATAAGTATAGTCCAAGTACTCCAATTGACTTCATTAGGTCTGTTCCTCTTTCTGCGCTAGGTTTCTCGACTTGTCTCTTTTCAGAGAAAGATCTCTGTCTCTTTAATTTGAACATAGATCGTTTCAGATGAAAAAAAATGGAGAAAATTTGAAGAGTTTGAAGGAAAATGTATAAAAGAAGAGTACAAAAAATAAATCTAATAAGTTTGTTCGTTTTATTTAGGCACAATATAGGCAGAGAGAAGGATGAGAGGCGCAATGACGGCGATTTTCTTGGGACGCTTTTGCAGGCCGTACAGTAGCGCCACACATCCACTTTCAGGAATTGGAACTACGAGTCACATCCACTTTTCGATGCTGTCGATGAGAATTTGGTTCATGTCCGTGCTATGTATACATCCACTTTTCGATATTGTCGGTCTTTGGTGGTTCGTGTTGTCATAAACCACCAAAGACTGACAATGGCGACAATATCGTGTTGACACAAACCACCAAAGACCGACAATATCGAAAAATGGATGTATACATAGCACGGACATGAACCAAATTCTCATCGACAGCATCGAAAAGTGTATGTGACTCGTAGTTCCAATTTCTGAAAGTGGATGTGTGGCGCTACTGTACGGCCTGCAAAAGCGTCCCAAGAAAATCGCCGTCATTGCGCCTCTCATCCTTCTCTCTGATAGTGATATAGGTGTTTGACTTTTTGTCCCTCCAATCGCCATGTTGTTAAAGTCCTACGATAACCAATCGCGTTTCAGTCGATACGTCGAAACTGGGGGTAACATTTCGCGTAGCTCAGCAAATTCTCGCTGCATGAGAAACTGGCTTCAATGTTTGGCTAATGGCGAGCGCCGGTTTCTAGTTTCTAGTTTCTACCGAGCCATCACGTTTCACGTTTAGAAACACGAGTCTCGTGGTAAACTCGAACGGTTTGACGTTTCATCGTTGAGCACCGGCCGGCGGCGAGGATGTCGGCGGACTTCTACATACGCTACTACGTCGGCCACAAGGGCAAGTTCGGCCACGAGTTCCTGGAATTCGAGTTCCGGCCGGACGGCAAGCTGCGCTACGCCAACAACTCCAACTACAAGAACGACACGATGATACGCAAGGAGGCCTACGTGCACCAGTGCGTGATGGAGGAGCTCAAGCGCATTATCCAGGACTCGGAGATCATGCAGGAGGACGACTCCCTCTGGCCGCCGCCGGACCGCGTCGGTCGCCAGGAGCTGGAGATCGTCATCGGCGACGAGCACATATCGTTCACCACCTCCAAGACCGGCTCCCTCCTGGACGTGAACCAGTCGCGCGACCCCGAGGGCCTGCGGTGCTTCTACTACCTCGTCCAGGATCTCAAATGCTTGGTGTTCTCCCTGATAGGGCTGCACTTCAAGATCAAGCCCATATAGGCGACGTCACCGACCCGAGACGCAATTGTACTCCTCACACTCCCCCCTTTGCTTCTTTATTTTAATAAAGTACACGTAATTATTTGTACTTTTTGTCTGTGCTTTCTTTTATCCATTTATGAAACCGGGATTTCTGAGCGAAATTAAATTGCATTCAATTGCATTCGTCCATTCGCGAATCACGATGTGCAGTCGACGTTACGAGAAAGTACGTACAATTAGATCAGTTCTAACCTAATCTGGGGGACGGTCGACGTGCGTCGTGCGTCTGCTGTTGATTTGTCGAAGCGATTGTTGGATCGACAAGTATTTAGTATTTACCTTGATGTATGCACACACACATATATATGTATAAAATAATGACGAAATGTGATTAGAACAAAAGAATAACGATTGCAGGTATACAGCAGCGTACAGTAACAATTTAATTCGCAGTCTTTGTTTGGAGTTTTGGATCTTGCGTACAGTTCCTAACCTCGCGACAATTGATCGTGCTGTTTTTACGAGGTCATTACCCAAGAAGTCATTAGTATATAAGAAAAGAACAAAGAGCTGGATGTGTAAAAAAAAACCTGAAAAACAAATACTTAAGTAGTTGATACGTAAATATCCTCGTTAAAAAGAAAAAATTTATCGTGCCGCGCGCGAAGGCGAACGGAAAAGGAGAAGAGTCTAAAAACGCTCACTGCAAATTCATGAAGCAAACTCGTCAAGGGAAACTGGTAAAGTTATTTAATCGTGCTGAAAGAGGTTTAAATTCTCAGATAGCACAAGCCGTCCCGAAGTCATCCTCGATACATCCGGGACATCCCTGGATGTATTGAGGATAACCCGAAGACGTCTGTGTTGTCTGGATTAGAAATCAAATTGTAGAAAGTCAACGTTTTGGTGGAAAAATGTCTCTTATTTTATCAGAAATTTTGTAAGAGTTGAGACTTGTGAAAAGTTCTGAAAAAATATACAAAGATTCTGAGACATTTTTCCACCGGGGAACCAGGGATCGCTTTAAATTTCTTATCCAGTGCGGTGAATTTTAAGTACTACAGAAGTCTCCAGAATTGCTTAAATTGCAGATACGAAATGTCGGCCAATACGCAGGATATGCCAAACAACAAGGACAGCGGGGATCAGGACTATCAGGAGGAACGCGAGGATCGCGTCGTCACGGACTCTGTCCACGAGAGGTTTCGGCAATCGCGCGTTCGTTGCGACGATTGCAAACGAGATATCCTGGGAAATGAGGCCGCCATAAGGAAGCACTTCGACGATTCGCATCCCTCGAACAGACATTGCTGCTACTGCAAAGGCAAGGTGTTTTTGTATCGAAAAATCACGACGGCGAACAGCAGGGAATCGTCGGATAGCTATGTAGTATATCACAAATGCAAGCACGATAAACAGCTCGATACGAATGCGTCGGAAGTACCTACGTAATGCTTCTAAAGTACTACGTATATAAATGCTGATATCTTTGTAACTTTTAAATGTAAGATATCCTGAGTTCGATATCTTTGATATCTTGAGTTCGATATTTTTGATATCTTGAATTCGATATCTTTAATGAAAATGGTTGTACGTGAGAAATCATGACAGCTGCGAAGCAAATTAATTTTTAGCGAAGGATAAATTGGCTAAACAAATTAGAGATCTTATTTAAATATGTATCACAAAAAAATGTTCGGCAAATGCTTGCCCAATCGATTGATATACGTATGATCGATTTTATCTATCAACCGATACCTGATGACAAGAAGTACACGGTTTCCTCAAGTCTCACGTATTTCTTGTATAATATCTATTATTAATATCTATAAGCGCGATTTTACATCTCTCTCTATTAGATTGTGAACAATGAATTAGATGTTGAACGTTAATCAAATATTCCATAATATAAATCTTGACAAGTAATTAAAAAAAAATATATATATATATACATATAAAAGTATGTAATGCATTTAATATTCTATGTATTGAATAATGTTTTTCATATGAGTTAGACGCATGAAGATATGAAAATGTTAGGACAAGACTTTTTATAATACACGTTCTTATTTATAAATTATTCTATATAAGGTTATCATATAAAAAAATACTAATTTTCGCAATAACTGAAATGTCCATCAATTTTCTTTCAAATGTATATACATCACATATATTTTTTATCATTCGAAGATATTTTTAAATACAATTTAAAATAATCATTATCGGCAAACAATAGAATGGAGAAATAAAATGTAAAATGTTATATTAGTACAAAAAGATGACGATGCTGTAACGTAATACAAATATTGAAGATAAATCTTGAAATCTTAAAAATGTGATCTTTTTATAGATCTTTCATAGATCTGATGTAAATTTTCTTTATTTGCGACTGCGATTTTTTTTTTTTTTTTTTTTATAATTATATGTAAGTACAAAAGAATGATGATACTGTAACGAAATATAAATATTGAAGATGAATCTTAAATATTATCTCTTCATAGATCTGATGTAAACTTACTTTGTTTGCAATATTTTTCCTTTCTTTATGATGGAATAAATTAGAAGCTCAAAAAATGAGGATATAGACAAAAGGAAATGAGTATATGTTTCCTACCATATGAGATTTGTATATTATTTTTCTAAGTAAAAGAACAATTATGTATCATAGAATGAAAACTTATATTATAAACTTTGAGCTTTACAAATACACAAAATTTAATTTCAAGTACAAAGGTACATGAATTTGTACATAGTTGCGTTTATTTTTCTATACTTAACATTCATTGTAAAACATTTTCGATATATTAATTATACATTATAAGAATTTTATTATTTAATAGAAACAAATAATCTTAACAAAACTTGGTATGTTATTTATTTAATTCTTCCCTTCCATATATGAGGTATGTACGCTTCATATGATAGTCAGATACACAATCTACTCGACACACACATACGGAAGATCATTTCTTTCTTTCTCGAACATATGTGTGTGTGTGTGTGTGTGTACATAAATTTGTAAATTCAACAATCTTTAAAGTAAACATTTATATACGTCATTTCGTATTCTTTTTCCACCATTGGCATTTAACAAGAGAGTTTGTACAATAAATGATTTATACGCGGTTCTTTATACATTCAGAATAAATAAAAGACATCTATGTTACTGAAATACTAGATTTGTATGTGTAATTACGTACGTGTAATTAAAAATTCTAATAACGATTTTGGTAAATTGAGATTATAAACATGACAAATAAAATTAACATACATCATGAATAATAAATATAACATGAATACTATGACCATCCCATAACAAGACAGCATATTATAACGTATAATTTCTTATTTTTTACAACCATAAATATTGATATCTTCCACGTCTTTGGTAATCTTATATATTGTTTTTCTTTTATCTGAATATGTATACCGTATACATATATAATAGCACATGTACATACAGATCTTTTATATATAAAAACAGCCTATAAATATAAATTATATATAATATACATATAATGAGTTAGAAAAGATGTTATCGTTACACTTTTTATAAATGTCGTGAGCTGCAGCAGTTAAATATGTCATTAACGTAATATTTGTTTAGTTATTTAGTGTACTGTTTCTACATTTAAAAGATTAGAAAAGTACATATATTCAACATATAGATATCCATAGACAATTGTGAGTTATATTAATTGTAAAATGTCCTGTATGCAAATATATGATGTAACTTAATATGTAGGATATGCTTCAGGAATGGATGCAACGCTGGAGAATGATAACTCCTGTGAAGTATGTCCCACATATATTAAGTTGTTATAAGACGTTAATACTGGTTTATCATGCTGTAACTATCTCACAAATACAATATAAATATTATACTCGTCAAATACAATATTTGCACAAATACACAAGTTTATTTCTTTATTTGATAGGACTAGTCCCGATAGACGATTTTGTCGATTTCGATTTCTCAGTATTACGAGTCTGATACAGACTTTTATCACATTCATTTTTTACGAAAAGGGAATTCCTTATATCACACCCATATATACTAAGGACATATCACGATCTGCGTAGCTCGATTTTTCTCTTTTCCCATAAAATGTCCTCTCTTCACGAATCTATGAAGTTTAAAACTTATTTAACAAATGCACCATAGATCAGACTATATGTTATTCGAAGCATTTGAATGCTGGGCTAAGTTAACACTGGCCCCAGAGAGATATAGTAATCAATGGATATTTTGTACTAAAAATTGGGATATGCATGCAGGCTTTTTTACAATGTGCGAATAGTTTCCTTACGATAAATCTAAGTGTGGAATATTATAAATAAAAAATCGTAAAAATAAAAATAAATAATGTTACAGAATATTCGTTTTTTTTTATTAGATTATATAAAGGTAAAGTATGCCTATCCCGTAAATAAAAATAACATGGAGTCTGAGACCATGGATTCTAATAGCAAATTAGATGGAAAAGTGCGCGTTACAATTATATACCGTATAAAATATCATTGGAACAAATTGTGCATGTAACTAGATATCACGCGATAGCCTATGCTACGCGAAATAATGAATTGATTTGTACGGGCTGACGCAATTGTGGCAAAACTTGTTTAAATTGGCATTTATACACAGAACATAAGCAAATAGTTTTGCTTTGCTTATAAAAAATATACTACTTTGTTTATTCTGTACATCTTCTGGCTTATCTCATGGCAGATATCTCTTCTCAGACATAAATAACTCCACGAATTTTCTCAATAATTTGTTATCTGTGACGTGTACTTTTTAAAAATCTAATCGATACTTTATTCTATCGTATGTTTCTTTAAAAATAATTTTAATCTTGTTGGATAATCTGTCATTACGCCAGTTGCTCCCAAATCAAATGCTCTTTGGAATTCTTCGTCCTTATTCAAGACCCAAAAATAGACCTATACAAATACGTGTGCTAATAATATTGAAAATCAATGATATAATCAAATTTATGTAGTAATTGTAGTCGTATACACTTACATGTATGCCTCGTGCTCTTAAATGATTAAATAAACACGGCCTCATTAATAGTATGTTAATCGTACGCACTACCAACTTTTCCACCGGCAAAAACGTCGGACTCGGGCCACCTTTTCGTCTAGAATGAAAATACAAGGGAATTTTTTGCAATATAATTTGATCGCAACTATAAAAAGATGAAAAATATATCATTTATATTACCGCAAATAGATTGAAGGCAAGAAAATTTCAAGATGCGTTTCCTTTAATGGTACAAACGGTAACAAGCCGGTATACATGAGAAGTATCAACATCGTTACACGTTGCATCGAGAACAATAAGTTTACATTTGGATTCTACAACAAAATCACACGATTATTAAAAATATATAAAAGTTAATAATATACAAATTTATACGTGGCTTTCTATTTTAGATAATAAATACCAACTTTTACGATAACACATAAAAAAATTTTAACAAGTACAATTCAACTTGAAAACTGTTATGCTATAAATTTTAATGAAGTATTATATTACAAATCCTTTTAAAATGTTAATTTGATCTTTATAGAGGCATAATAGGGGTATGCATATTAACATACCATTTTGTAGCATTTCTGCGTGACTTCATCACTGAAGTTTCCCCAAACTGTATATTCCTCTCTATTGTATTCTTTTATGAGATCAGAAACTTCTGATATAAGCCGATCGTTATTGATTTTAATGTCAATGTTAATAGGGATATCGGGGAATGCCTCAAAGACTTCTCGCAACAATGCAAATCGTCGCTCCTCTTCCTTCGCCGAACCGACATACTCCACATCTGTTCAACTACAGTATTTAAATAATTCTGTTCGTAAGTGCGGCACATTCTTAAAATAATAGATAACAATACCTGGATCAAAATCAATCGGTAAACGTTGCTTTAAGAGCGGTAAATCCTTGTAATCCAATTCGGAGATATTTTTATCCACGCCAGTACTGCGCAAAAGATTGTGATCGTGAGAGATTACTACTTCGCCGTCTCTCGTAAGGTGACAATCTAATTCCAACATTTGCGTTCCAATGGCCACCGCTCTGCAATTGTAAGTAAATATATTGACTTTGCTCGAGCGTATAATTACAACATTAGCATAATAAATCTATTATAATCATAAATATTAATCAAGCAGGCATAATCAAGTGGATAACAAGATGGTCGAGAAAATGTTTTACTGCAGTTAAAAAAAAGTAATGATATGCGTAACGCAGGAAAAACTTGATTTAAATACATTATGCTAATGTTATTAGACAGACTTCGAGTGTTTTAATTTTTTCGCTATTTATCAATTCTGATATAAATTTTCATGAACATAATCTTTTTTTCTTATCTGAATATAAGTAGTGTAATAATATTAGAAGAAAGCAATAGCTTATAACTTCTCAACTATTATTGTAAAACATAAAAAACACTCGAATAAATTGTTCTCGTTATTCTATGTTATAAAAGTATGTGTACTAAAAACATTTTTTAACGTATTGAGTAACGAAAAATAAGTATTCCAGGAGGATATAAAGTACCAATATATATATATATATATATATATATATATATATATATATATATATATATATAAATTAAATCATTTGAATATATATTGACGTAGATAAAAACAAACATGAAATCCTTCCTATATTATTTTTACGTCAAGTACTTGAAATGAGAAATCGCATGTAAACGTATACACTTCATCGTGCTGCCGTTCGGTTATTTATACCGGTGATTAGCAAATTTCACACTGATTTAACACAGATGACAATGCGTTTTCGCAGCCTTGGAGGCGAGGAGGTCTTGGGTAAACAATACTTTCACTAACCGTTTGAATGCGCACATCGTGTTTTCGTAGCTCTCGCCGGCACCTAAAAAAAAAAGAGGAGAGATTTATCCGCAGGGCAGAATTAACACAGAGGAATTAATTCGCGCTCGCGAGCGCGATCCGCGGATGGTAAACAAAGGGAGGGACGAGGGACGACGACTCACCGCCCCGATGGCTGATGTGCTGGCACAAAAACTTCACCTTCTTCTTCCTGTGCAGCAGGGTGGGATACTTGAACAGGATCATCGAGGTCAGCATGTAGCCGCCGATTAGGGTGTACAGCAACATCTTAGCTTGCCTTGGTTACCCGTGCCGCGCGATATACCCTTATCCGCTGTCGAACATGACAGTGGGCGCGCTCGGTGCGTGCCGAAACGACGGACGCAAATAAACGGAGGGACCGGAGTCACTGGAGAGAGAGTGGAGGGACGGAGCAGACGACGCGACGGCGCAAGTGTGTGTGTGTGGGAGTGCGGCGGGTGGCCGCCGCGCCGGCCCTGAATTGCCCTGAATCACGCGCCTTCGAGAGCGGCGTGCCACGTGCCACGTGCCGCAAGGGCCCGCGCGCGTCACGATCGGCCAATCGGATGGCGGTCGCCGCGAAAGATTACTTACTTTCGATTGAGGCTCCGATTAACTTAAGAACGACTTCGACCAATTCTCCGATTAACTTCCGTCTATTTTTCTGTCGATTCTATTTTTAGTTCTTAAAAAAAAGAGAAAAAAAAATCAAATTGAACCGAAATTAAAGTTAATTGGTAAAAATGAATTCAATCAATAGAATTGCCTAAATTCTATATTAGAAATTCTGGCTATAATACGTTGTCCCTATATATAATCAAATCTTTTTTTTATTAAACAAAATATCTAACGAAATAGAGTATTATTTGCAATGATAAATTAATAATCGTTGATCAAGTTAATCGAAATTTAGTCGAAATCGTCCTAACTCAACCGGCAGATTCTTTTGCAGCAAAATGTTAACTGTGTACAATTTATTGTTTTTAATCCAGTCTTCCTTTCCACCTATTAAACAACGAAAGATTGATAATTCGGTCCATGCCAAAGAAATATTGCATTTATTATTCGATAAACTTATATAATCATCTATTAAGTATAGTTAATCAGAGTTTACAGGTGTTGAAGTCATTCATAGAGATTATTTAATTTTCGCAAAGTAATAGTCTGCAAAAATGTCTCAACTAACGCGCGAACAACATAAATTCTTTCTTTTATGAAAAGAAAGATTAAATTAGGGAACGACGAATATATTATACAGTTGAAAATTTCATGCAATTCCGCCAGTTGAAACTATATAACGTCCATTGTTATCAAATGCATTAACTTTTAATCTTGGTTTAATTTACTTTTTATTTCTAATTCTTATAACTAGAAAGAGATAAAAAGTAAGTTAAATTAAAATTAAACTTAATATATCTATACATCGGTAGAAATAAAAATAAAAATATTTTTTTAAACGCATTTTACGTTTATTTCGTAATGTTAATTTTTATCGAAATAAAAATTTCTTTGTATTCGCCCAGTTACGAAATACAAATATTGGATTACACGAACGTTGTAATTTGTAATATCTAATATCGACGCGATGACATCCAATTAATTCGGTCCCGTTAAATTCTGTCGTACAAACACGAACTTCTCTTATTTTTGTCGCATTTCAAGCGCACATTGCATTCATCTTCCGTCCGATTTAAATTCCCGATAACCGTTACCAGACCGTTACTTCCTCGATCCGGAGAGCTATTTTGAGAAAGTAGAAAGAATCTCGCGTGGAAATCGGCATAAATATTATCCAGCCGAACGCGCGCCGTATTCGCTCCGTGCGTTTCAGCGCCATCTAGCGCTATCGCCATGCAATAAAAGTGGAAACAACGATGAGATATGAGATGTTTATTATTATATGTTGATTATTACCAAAGCTTCTTGTGCAATAGATGCAGTGTATTTTTTTACATTTTACTGTTAATAATTTCGGTAAGTAAAAATTGCTATACGCGCATAATCTATGATTGTTACTATATAATTGGAGGTTGACTGCACAGCGGTATTTATGTCACTTTAATTACTGGAACTCCTATTTTTTATATCAGAAAACAATAAATAATAACTACTGTTAATTAAATATTTTTAAAAAATGTCAGTAGTAAAAAGTGAAAAATGACGCAACAACTACGATGACCCATTTTTAATAATAATACGTCTAGTTGAATAGGAAAATATTCCACCCTGAGTTCACTATTCTCTCACCCGAGCGCTTTCGTAGCTCGTGCTATCCCCTCCAACCAAACGCACAGAGCGAATATCTCTTATGGCCGCAGGGGGAAGTGATCCGCGCAGTTCCTTGGGCTTAACGCACCCACGGCATTACCGAGTTCAAAACACCGCGGACATACACGAACAATTATACATACACCCATACACGTACACAGTCTGGAGTGTGAGGAATTACGAGTGAATGAGTCTATACTGCGCAGTTTAACTTCTGTTTGGGACGCTTTTATTGAGGCGTTCATGTTAATCCAGTCATAAGTCTTACTTTGGATGTGATACAGCTTATAGTTTCGGTTTCTCTATTATGGCCACATGGGTTTTCCCCCCGGTTTTTCCTTTTTTTAATTAAAAAAAAAAAAAAAAAAAAAAATATATATATATATATATATATCTCTTATATGCGTATAGCCCCGAGCCCGAGCCTCGACGACCCGACGCGCTCGGCTCGGCGAGCGCCGCGCACCGCACCGCATCGAATGCACCTGGCAGACGATTCCGAAAGTTACTCCGGAAAAATGCGCTTCTCTCGCCAGCGTCCCTCGTCGCACGGTTGACGCGATGTCCGAATCGAACTCGCCGAAAACGGACACGAGTAGCTCCAGCCTCCTGCGGCGATTCCGCTTTCAAAAAAAACAAACGAAGGCCATGAACATGTGTAAGAAACTCGAGAGCGTAGCCTTTTTGCCATTATTCTTCCGTCTCGTTAATCGATGTACGCGCGCGTAATTGGCGTGTATATATCCTTGACGGGGTCTCGCCGCTTTTCTGCGTTTTCGCGAAACGGCACCACGGCGGCGTTTATATATGCGATATACGTTTCGGTTTAGCAGTTCAACATATTTTTAAAGGTCAATTTTAAAATGATTTCTTTCGTACACTTGCACTCCGATATAAATTTGTAAGCTGGATTCGTTGTGTAAAAGTTCATCGCGGACATTTAATTTGATTTCTGATCTCTGCCGTGTGTCGATAAACGGTTATATATACCAATTTTGTCTACAATTTTAGCTGACGAGGATAGTAACTTGGTAAGCTCCGACACACAAGTGCGCCGTAAATCCGTAAACCGCATTGAGGATAGTGACAGCGATATTGGTAGCCCAGCGAAGCCAAGTTCAGACTGTAACGCCAAAGGTAAAGAGAATAAGTTAAAGTACCTGACAACTTTGTATCCACAGAATGATGTAATAGTAAGTATCTTCAGATTTTTTTATCTTCAGATTTTCTATAAGCAGACCTTTCTTTCAGCCGAATAAAAATAATCAATACAGTATTAATTATTTAATTGCCGCCTAAATTTTCATCTCTCTTATCAGGCAAATCTCTATATTGTCTTCAATATTCGAGATAAAGCAGGCTAACTAACAATATGTTGTGACTTTGTATTAAATAAGAGCAAAAAAATAATTATACGAATCATTTTTTAGCATATACAAGAAGTACTTAAAAGCACCAATTGGAATGTCGAGGAGGCGGAGGAGGAGCTTAAAAAAAATAGGAAAAGGGGTTTGAAAAAGTCTTCAAAAACTAGCAAGAAAAAAAGGAGAAAATTAAATGTAGACGAGGATGTAGATGTTGATTCGGATGAGGGAAATTACAATAAAGACAAAGTATTTAATAGGTACATAATTTTGCAACGCGATTTTGTACTCCCAATTAAATACATGATCGTGATATAAATGTATTATTGTTTTACAGTGATGAGGATTCGGATGTGGAGATATCTAACGAGCTTACAGGTGATAAGAAATCAGTTTTGGAATTTATGCAAACTGCTCTACCGTCGGAACTGCTTCTGATGTCCCAATGTTCTCAAAAGAGAGCCTGGGCTATTATAGATGCAAGACCATTTGAAGATTGGAGAGACTTAGTGAATAAATTTCAAAATATAAAATACTTAGACACAGAATTATTGAATGCTGCTCAGGTAAATTCGACAAAATATATATACAATATATAAAACATAAAAATGTAGTGATATTTATCTTCTATTAATTAACAACGAAAGAGCATATTGAGCCGTAACTAGGTGTTAATGTTAATGTATTCACAAATAATTTAATTTAACAGACGTTTCGGTCAACATATTGGATCATCCTCAGTGTCGTACGATAATCGGAGTAACATTAAACAGAAATTACACATTCAAAAATTAAAAACTAAGCGCAACGCTCGTTATTTTCGGATTACGTCATGATAAAGGTTCGTTTCGTTCGTCGTGCGATCCTTTGTCGAGTCAGCATTATCGGAGAAGTATTCTCTTACAATGATATAGCTATATATGCTGACTCGACAAAGGATCGCACGACGAACGAAACGAACCTTTATCGTGACGTAATCCGAAAACAACGAACGTTTACGCTTAGTTTTTAATTTTTGAATGTGTAATTTCTGTTTAATGTTACTCCGATTATTGTACGACACTGAGGATGGTCCAATATGTTGACCGAAACGTCTGTTAAATTAAATTGTAGGTGAATACATTAACATTAACACCTAGTTACGGCTCGATGCTGTTTCGTTGTTAATTGATTTTTAATCCCCTGTGAGCTTTTACTTTTATATCTTCTATTACATTACTAGAATTTGGAATGATTTTCATTAAACTCGTGAAAAGATTTTCATAATTCTGATAACAATATATATATATATATGTGTATATATATATATATATATATATATATAATTCTATTTCTCTAATATGAATATGTACAAAAAAAGGTACTACTATCTACACGTCATGTGGTGGAACTTCTGATGAAAAAATGCCTTCGCTTATCTACCAACATGGAGAAAGCTGTGGCTGCTGGGGCATCGACCATAACGCAGCAGCCAAAATTATTATCGCCAAACTTGACACTAGCTCCGTATCAAATGGTCGGCCTAAACTGGCTTGCTGTTATACATGCGCAGAATGTAAACGGTATACTAGCTGATGAAATGGGTTTGGGGAAAACGATACAAGTGATAGCATTTCTGACATATCTGAAAGAAGCTGATCTTCTCGATGAAAAGGATGGGCCTCATTTAATTGTCGTTCCCAGTTCAACTATGGGTAACATATTGCGTCTTTAGACATTTGATCCGCGAGAGGTCTTTACAATATACAAAAATCTTTCTCTCGATACAGAAAATTGGATGGACGAGTTGGAAAAATGGTCACCTAGCTTGAAAGTTGTGCAGTATTATGGCTCTCAAGAGGAACGAAAGGAAATGCGAATGGGGTGGCGAAACGGTGATCTCGATGACGTCGATGTTTTGTTAACTACGTACAATTTGATCTGCAGCACTCCAGAGGAGCGCAGACTATTTCGCGTCATGCCGTTGAACTATGTGGTCTTTGATGAAGCTCATATGCTCAAGAATATGAGCAGTGTTAGATATGAAAATCTCGTCAGGATTAATGTATGTATTAATCATATATGTATATATGTGTAAAAATGCAAGAAAGCTTATAACAAATATCTTATAATCTACTTTGAAGGCTAAACATCGAATTCTACTGACTGGTACACCTCTACAAAATAATTTATTGGAATTAATATCTTTGCTGATATTCGTAATGCCTTCATTATTTGCTGGAAAACAAGCCGATTTAAAAAGTCTCTTCTCCAAAAATCACGTAAGCCATATTGAACCATCATTATTAAAAAATATATTAATCGTATTTTATGTATAAGGTATTGTACATTTATTTGTAACTCGTGTTCTGAATAAATTTTCAGAAAGCACCTAACGATAAGAAGAACGGAGAACAGCCGTTGTTCGAAAGAGAACAAGTGAAAAATGCAAAAGAAATTATGCGACCGTTTGTTCTACGGCGACTTAAAGTTGAAGTTTTACGCGACTTGCCTAATAAGAAAGACGAAATAATACGATGCGCGTTAATTGAAAAGCAGCAAAGTATGTACAACAAATTAGTCGCGCAATTTTCAGCAGAGGCCAGCGAAATTACAGATGTAAATGGTACTGGTATGATGATGCAGTTGAGGAAGCTCGCCAATCATCCCCTTCTCGTACGTGATTATTACGATGAGAAAAAACTAAAGGTATGTACACAATCTGTGTGTGTGAAACTGTTTTCAATTGTTTTTTTTTTTTTATTTGTTCTCTTTAATCCTGACTTATCAATGCGTCATTAGACTATAGCGAGTAGACTGGCGAAAGAATCGGGTTACAAACAGAAGAATCCAGAGTACGTCTTTGAAGAGTTGATTTGGGCGTCTGATTATCAAATAAATCAATTGACTCGTACATACAAAAGTATAGCCGGATTTGGTTTGCCCCAAGAACTTATTCCTCAAGCTGGTAAATTGAAGGAACTGGACAAGTTGCTGCCACAATTGAAAACGGATGGTCACAGGGTGCTCATTTTTAGCCAGTTTACTATGGTGTTAGACATACTCGAAGAATACTTAGCTATTAGGGGACAGACATTTTTAAGGTTTGCTGTAACTAATTATCGCTGTGGCTGTCTCATATGCTATCTCAGGTCAATTCTAATGAATTTAACATTCAAATTAGGCTAGATGGCAGTACACCTGTAACTGAAAGACAAAGTCTTATAAATGAGTATACACAAGATCCAAGTATATTCATATTTTTATTATCAACAAGAGCAGGAGGTTTGGGGATCAATTTAACGGCTGCTGATACGGTCATAATACACGACATAGATTTCAACCCCTACAATGACAAACAAGCAGAAGATCGATGTCACCGTGTCGGACAAAAGAAGTATGCATTGTCGCAAGATTTAACCGTATTTTTAAGTTGAGATAAAACATATGTTTTATTATCATTCGTTAAAACGAATATATCCAAGATGCTGAATTCTCTTGCAGACCCGTATCTATAATAAGATTATTAAGTGAAGGCACAATAGAGGAAGGCATGTACGAGATAGCGCAAGAAAAATTGCATCTTGAACAACAAATTACTGGAAATGAAGGTAAGTAAAAAACATTTTGTCTTGTGTGACAAAAATTAACAAAATGTATTTTGTTTGCAGAAAATGAAAATGCGGATACAAAGTCCGTTATAAAATTATTAAAGATGACTATAGGTCAGGATCACAATAAATCACTGTCGTCAATGAAAAATGCCAATAAAGGAATCGACGCAGTAGGAAATGATAAAAATTTGTAAATAAGGAATTTTATTTCCATTTTTAATAATCATGAATTTTGATATATTCCAATTTAATGTATACTGATCATGTCAAATATCGTGAAATCATTGTAAACACACGAGGGAAACATAATGTATTTTGTATAAAGGATCACGTTTTTAACTTTTACTCACCGATTCAAGCTGCGGTCCACTTGACGCTACAAATGCTTCGAAGCATTCCTCTTCTCTTTTCTTTCAATGAAGAAAGAAGGAGAAGAAGAACGCTCCAAAGTATTTGCAGCGTCAAGTGGATCGCAGCCTCAATAGAAATATAACACAATTTGTAGATTTTCTATTTATAATGTGCGCTGTGGAATATTTCCTTTTATGTTATTTTGTATGTCTATTAAATCATTCCTTTATTTATCTACACAATATGCAATTTGTTTTATTTTACACAGCATGCTTTGCACGCTTCTATTTATAACCTTTTTTTTTACAGATATTAAGATATATCAAAATATTTAAAAGTATAACTCGAATAAACAAAAGAAAAAAAATAATACATGCTTAAAAGATATGATCTCCGTAATAAGCAAGAATCATTAAATTGTATTTTTTAAATTTATATAGTATAAAATTGGAAAGCAATGTATAATAATCAACTTCAGCATGTGATCATTCATTGACAAGCCAACATTTGATTACAAAAGGAAGAAAGTTGTAGAAATTGCATAAATGAAATAAATATGGCACAACTTTGTGAAAAATAGAAGTAATTTACACAACCACGATCATTTATATAAACATTAATAAACACGTAATTTTTTAGTTGTATAGAAAAAAGACATATGAAAAAATTTTATTATATATTACAATCTTCAGGATATACTTTGGCTCGTTAAAAGCTCTGACATTCCATCCTTAATGATTTTTAAGCTTTCTAAGTCGGCGTTTATTGTCGAAATAAGCTGCGCCATTCCCTGCTGCTCCATACTTAAATACTGAAATAATAGAAAAAACGATTATACGTACTATTTGATGATAATTTTAAGCTAAAGCGAATAGAGAATATTTTCTTACCGTTTTAATATCATCCTGTGCTATGGGATCCATTGCATACCTCTCTTGGTTTTGAATATCGATGTGCCGTCTCATTCTGAGCTGGGACAGCATTTCACTAATTCTACCTTTATATTGCGTTGGAGCGCTAATTTGTGAATGCATTGCTTCAAATCTGCGTGTTAAAACTTCTTCTTCCGGTTGTAAGGATAATCCAACTTTTCGCGTAATCTCCTGCCGTACTAGCACCTTTAAATGGAATTTATGTTGTTAGCAGACAAAAACATCAAGAGTAAAATTAATGGAATAATTAATCGCTACAATACCTGCAAAACCCTGTGTTGAAGTTCCAATAATGTACGCCTATGTTCCTTAAGTCGGGCTTGTGTAGCAGTGTGCTGCCTTTGCAAGCCTTGTATCTTTTCAGCTGCCATATCCAGAAAAGCTCTATGTCTAGCAGTTTCCTCTTCTTGACACTTCAGTCTGTGCTTAACTTGCTGAAAGCCGACCATAGGAACTGGAATATACTGCTCCGGATTTGGATTGTCTAACTGCGCTTGTTTCCATAATCTGGCGTCAATAGCGCAAGGTGGATTATCCAGGTATTCTTTTAGCTGCGACGGATCAAGTTTTACCAACGGAAATACATCTTCGACCCCACTTTGTACTAACTGTTGTTTTTGCATAATCTGCGACAGGTACGCGACCAATTCGTTGGCGGGAATTTTTCTATAAGAACCGGTAATTCCTTTCTCCGACACATATATTGTCACCTGACTTTTGTTCTCCCCCATTGATTTGACATTATCCACGGTTACCGTCAGATTGGGCTTATTCCCCAGCAAACCATTGAGAAATACTACTAACTGCTGTTTCCCATCCTGCACGTCCTTTTCTTTCTTATTAAAGCACAACACTACTAAACCATCGTTGTTGTCGGCATCGGGTATGCGACTGTATGTAATGGCTTTAAATCTGCATAGCGAATTTTCCTGAGTAAGATCTATAGCTGGGCCATTTACGGAATAATAAGCTTTTCCTGTACCCCACAACGCTTGAATAAGATTCCACCTGGCAATGGTATTATCTCGCTCGTCATTATACAACTGACAATTGAACACAGCGTTATAGAGAGCTTCCGATGCAGTGTTTGTAGGTTGTTGTTGCTGCTGTAGTAGTTGTTGCTGTTGCTGCTGAGGCTGTGTCAGTCCAGTACCAAATCCGGTGAATCCTGTTCCTGTGCATAATAAATATGTAAAAAGTAAGGAAAAAATATCGCAATATCAGAAATCTCAATATCTATACACGTATGAAGAGATTTTGCATTACCTGTTCCAAATCCACCAAATCCAGTAGTACCACTGGTGGTAGCCGGCTTGCTTCCGAATGCACCAAAACCCGTGTTTGTGCCGAAACCCGTTGAAGCAGTGCCCGCAGCGCCGAATCCGCCGAACAGGCTAGGGGTAGACGTAGTGGTGGTTGTCCCAAATCCACCGAAACCTCCGAAACTCAACGTCGACGTCGTCGCTGTCCCGAAACCACCGAAATTAGTCGTGGGAGCCGGGGCGCTGCCAAATGTCGAAGTTGTACCAAATCCAGTGGTCGCGGAGGAGGCGGGAGTACCGAAAGCTGGCGCCGAACCGAAGGCGCTGGTTGGCGTGGCACCGAACGTAGGTCCAGATCCAAAACCCGTGTTCGGCGCGGCACCGAAGCCAGTGGCTGTCGGAGCACCGAATCCGGCGCCAGTACCGAATCCAGCGGTCTGCGTCGACGGCGTGCCAAATAGGCTTGGCGTTGAAGTGGTCGGTGCGCTAAACCCGAACGAGGGCGTTCCAAATCCTGCCACTTTAAAATTCGTAACAAGTTAACGCTTTCAGCAAAAACTGAAAAAGTATAAGCATATTTCTGTTAGATATAGCAGGTCTGCTCTTTTTAGCTGAACTTGTGTGTTGCACAGTTCATCTTTTCTATTTTCCTTCTTAACGTGTGAAAAGAAAAAGAGGGAAGATAAACCGTGCGCGAGAAGTTCAGCTAAAAATCCCCCGATCTTTTTTTGTTTAATATGAAGTTAGGTAAATCATGTCAATTAAAAGGTGTTTGCTATCGTGACATTCTTCGTTGCTTATTTTATGAAAACAATTTTTAATGTGACGCTTATATTTTCGAATGTGATTATATATATTGAAAGATACCGCATGGATACACCTGACTGTAGATTACACTATTTGGATTATCTATTGAGATTTTCATGTTTAAAAATTCAAAAGTCAACTACAAATATATATAATTTTTCAATAATACGTTCATAATATGATATAAAATAACAGAAGATGGCATTTCTAAGTCAGCAGAATGATCTACAGGTAATATTCAGCAATAAGAAAGTTAGCATACTAGGTAAACTTGGATAAATTCGTCGTTGACGTTATTAAAACATAATGTAATTTAATACAAAGTTAAAGTGCACTCTAAACCTTCAACAGACCAGCTTCTACACACAACTGGCACACGATTCGCTACAGACAGCCGCTACATCTAATGTCCTCCGTCATATTAAGTCAGTACAGGATCCTTCCACTCAAATCGTAAGCGAACTTGGTACTACTGACATAGCAATCGGGGTAACAACTGTTATAACAATTTATCTCCTCTGACACACTTTACTTCGGACAACTTGACTCGATTTATCTTTGCGCAGGACGCGACCGCGGAAATTATGATAACGACACTTGGAAAGATCCCAAACGAGATGTATTATCTGGAAGATACGACCATCGGCAGAAAAGTTGCAGCTTACGGCACCGAGTCACGCACGATACTCGACCGTACTACGCTGGCATCGATCGGGACTGTTAAATCCGACGAGTTCGCGGATCGCTCGACGGTGCTGATCATCTTGCTGACCACACTCCTGGTCGTACTATTCATGTGCTGCGTCACGGCGTGCATTATCGCGAGATCCAGGAGTAGGCACGCTTTCCTGGCGAAGAGCGACGTCGAGTGCAGCCCGGATTGCGGGGGCGTGAACCAGCCCCTGCTGAACAAGACTTCCGACACGACCACCGGAACCAGCTCGACGAGGAACTGAGGGGAGAGCTCCGTTTCTACGTCGCGGCCTCCTCGCGTACGACCACTCTTCTCAACTTCACTCGGCACGGATCGACGAAGTCCCTCTCGCTGCCCTCGCTGGAGTGCCGTTCTTAACCTCAAAATTGTCACGCGCAAACTGTCGCGAGATACCTGCGAAAGCAGACACCGCGAACGTCCCTACGTCCGATGGAGAGGTAGAATCCTCGCGAACGAGGAAGGAAGAAGAAAAAGGAAAGGACGCGGGGAAACGCGGGACGAGTGAGAGAAATTCGCGATGTCTCGCGACGAGCGACTTACCAGGTTTAACCGGCGTCGCCGTGGACGCCGGCGTGGTGCCGAAAGCGAACGAAGGTGCGGGCGTCGACGTGGGCGCCCCGAAACCGCTACCGAACGACATATCGACCTCCTGTCCGTACCGCGGACCCGAACGCTGCCTGGAACGTACCACCCGCGTCCCGCGTCGCGACGCGTGCGATCACTGCGATCCTGCGAGCACGAGCGCGCGGCGACGGGAACGAATTCAGCGAATCGCAACATGGCCGTTCGCACGTGCGATAGGAGGTATAGGAGGTGATAGGAGCTGTGTTGGTTCTTCGCGGCTAAACTCCGTCCGCTCTTCTCTCTTTCTCCCTCTAACGTCCAATCGTGCGCTCGTTTCGTTTTAAGTGCGGAAGGTGCAACACGACGCAGCTACGGAGAACAGATGTGCGCACGGGCGGGAGATTTTAAGTGATGCGCGCGCGGGAAATCTGCGCGACGCGACGCGCGAGATTTCTCTTAAACGCCTCGCTCGTCGTCGAACGTAGAGATCACATTCGTCACGATCAAATTCGTTTGTAAAATGGAAAATATTGACTGTGTACAATCTACAATGTATTGTTCTTAATTCAATCTTCCTTCCCATCTGTCAAATGATAAAAAATAGACAATTCTATGTACTATATGCATATCAAGTACTCGATTAATTCAATCGACGGAATTGCCTGCAGCAAAATTTTCAATGTTGTCTGTATAATTGTCATTCTTAATTTCTAATGTCTCTTTCCACATCGAAATAATGAGAAATTGATAATTCTGTCTATGCGTTAATTTATTGCGGGTAATATTTAACATCAGGCTATATACTCGCCGATTAAGCTAATCGGAGTTTGTTCTGAAGTCGTTATTACTTAATTTGATATTAATTTTTTAATCAATTTTGTTTCAGCATATTCATAATAATCATATAGTATACAACGTATCAAATACACGCATGTCTCCCGTGAACGCATAATTCAAGCCTAGTATATTCATTCACGATCGAACGAATATATACGCGTATTCGCACGAGGAGAGGATGCACTGATATAAACTCTGTGGTGACTCTGCAGCATTTAAATTGTTTTCTTTATTAAAATCTCAACTCTAGAAACAACGTAGAGATATGAACAGCCGCCTAGCGCGAGCCATCACGCGGAGCTTTCGGATCGAGTAAACATTGCAATCCCAGGATTTAATAATTAGGTAGAGCCTTCGACTTTTTTTTTTTTTTTCAACGGATTTTATAATTCAAAAACTTAAAAATAAATATCTCCATAATCTAACGTACATATATGTGATACTTTCGTTCAACAGTTCGATAGGACTATCGTCTATCGTTATATAATGTATAATGCTAGACTTACAAGCGCCGTTTGCGCGGCAGTCGATCAAAACGAGTACAGTAAAAAATACTGCGTGGGGTGAGCGCGCGCGTGGTAGGTACCGCAAAATGAGAAATTACATTCCGTTTTTAAATACACATGCCTACACACGGGATTTACGACGACAGATTTCACATATCTTTCGGTTTTTGTGTGCCTGAGAAAGAGAGAGAGAGAGAGAGAGAACACGCGATAGACAACCGTAATAACCGCGTAACGTATATACATATATATATATATGTATATATATATATATATATATATATATATATATATGTATATATATATACATATATATACATATATATATATATGTATATGTCTCAATACTGTATCCTTCCTTCTTCTTTTCGCTCTTTTTCCTCTTTCTAAGGCGCAGTCGAATCGCATCGAAACATATAAAACAATTCCATAAACTAACGCTATAAACTAACTTACAATTTAAGTACGCGCGACGAAACGGGCTTGCCGTCGCGCGTCGTCGCGAAATTATGTCTCAGACATTATACAGGAGAGTCATTCTCACGTTTGGCGTGTTCCAAGACTCGCGTATTATTACGATTATTCGCGATATTGACCGTGCATGTAGATTTTAATACTAGTTTTAGAAGAGAGTTTTGTCGCAAGCGTAGCGCTCGTTTGTGTGTGTATTGCTTTGGCATCATAGTCGGTGCAGTTCGTACATTTCGGCGATGTGCTGCGTGCCTAAAAAAAAACAGAAGGTCAAAACACCATAAGTCTCGCGTATTCGCGGATGGACAAATTTTGCTGATGCTGAATATCCGTCCGTAAATGATTTGGAAGTCGGAAACGTATATGCGTCCTCCTATAACGACCGAGTAAGTATATCGGGAAAATGATCCCACGCGCGTCCGGTGCTCTCTGTCAAAAACGTTCATTAAAAATTAACGCGATCGTGCGTCTCCCGGCATTAAATGCTAAACGGTAATGCAACGCTTCACCTCATCAAGACTCCCAAATTACAAACGAACGGCATGGAATTCGTAAGCATTTAAATCTCGTTAGCACACTCTTCGCGTCTATGATATACAACTGCATTTAATCCGGATTATAGACCGAATTGTAATTTTTGGGTTTCTTGTCTCTTCAAATTTGGGAGTACGCTTCATGAGGTTTACAACAACGGTTTGGTATTGTACACAATTAACACGACACTTTTCTAACGAGATTTAACTGCAACAACTCAATCATGTGATCGTACAGATTATTTTTAGGCCTAACGTGTAAACATCATAAATTGCTTTGTGTATAAGCACGTGCTCTGTAACAAATGATAAGCATGTTATAAATATATCATCCTGAGCCAGTTCAAATCCAAATTGCAATTGTAGCCGCGGTATTATCTATATCGGTTGAATAATTCATTTTTATTTCAAATATAACATGTCTATATTATATTTATATATATTGTGCGTTTCAAAATATATTTTTATTCTTTCTTATTATCTTGTTTGGAAAGATAAACATTTTCATAAGATAGATATAGTCCACGAGAAAATTACATACCCGGTATAAGAATGTAACTTTAGATAATTCAGGTCCCTCGTTCTTGTTCGAAACAACGGAGGAACAATAACATATTTTGCTGTTTAGTTAGATTTACCTTTCATTCAGAGCGAACACGTTTCGTTTTCATTATAATTTTTTTGTTATAATTTTTTGTTTTTCTCTTGTTCATTTATTATATTTTTAAGAAAAATATCAAAATATATAAATGCCTGACTGAAAACGATGGAAACGTTAACGGCTTAAACGACTTCGTTATATTTTCCTTTGAGTATATATAGCTCCTCGATAAAAGAGTTAAAAGTCAAGATATAAAACACTTAAAAGCTTCATCCCTGAAAACGTTAATTCCACGGGGGGAGAGGGGTAACTTGGTCCATAGGATAAGATTGTATTACGCTAAGGAAATCCGGTTGAGTACTTTCTCACAGGTGCTGAAAAATACACCTCTGATAATTTCACAAACATCCAATCGCGGGCATCTACGCAACAGCTAATAAGAATCGGGCTACCTATAAAAGTACACACGTCGTTCTACCAATAAATAATTAATCAATAACAGTAGATAATTATAGAAAGAAGAACACATTGTCGTTAGAAAGGTAGGGCCAACTTTCAGAAAAACTTTCACGAAACATAGGCCAGATTTCATTAAATCGTGTGTTTCTCGTTTATCCGAATTCGCAGGAAGAGTTTACTAGTACACTAAGATAAAAACTACTACTCCACATATACGTATTAATCGATATTTGTATATTTAAATATTTAGCGATGTACTCTAAAGCTACGAAATTAGTATTTTCTTACTAAAGCGACAAACTATATAAATTATATTGATAACAATTCAAAAAATTCTCTAAACAATTTGATGAAGAGTTGACATTCACGTTAACATTACACTAAAATTTTATTTGTTAATTTTATTATTGTATTAATAGATTTTTTTTTTTTATATTCACCGAGTCTCTGTAGTCAATGAAGATAACGTAACATAATTTATCGTGCGGAAATTGCGTGAGGAAAAATGCATGTGCCATTTTTTTTAATAACTTAAAATCGCGATCCAGAGATTCTGGCGTTTTATTATTTTTTTAAATTGTGCAGATGCAGTGTCACTCGACATTTCATCGTCCGTGTTGTCGTCGCGTGGCGGTGTAGCTACCGTGGACAATCGTGTACTCCGGTTACTCAACGAGACATTGCATCCGAGAGAGTGCATCGTGAAGAAACGCGCAATTAAGTACGTACCCATCGATACTTACGACAAATAATATCGGAAATACGTTCGATTTTTAAAAGCGAAGCGTAACGATAATCACCGAGATCGATTGAAAAGAACTTTAGGTCCCAAATGTATCGCGCGAATGCACGAGGACGTCCGTAGCGGCCTGGCTTTACTCGTGTGTGTGTGGAGAGATTATAAGTACGTCTCTGAAAACTCAACGTCAGAAGCGGAAGCGCGGGAGGATTTTGTACAAATGGAAATACCCCCACCGATAGCACTGTCCGATGTCCCCTCGCCGGTGGGATAGTCGGCAATGATGAAGGACTGTTTCGGTTGACCTTGTCTGCAACGACTCGTCCCGGTTCCCTTCAGGACGTCGCGTTCAGCCAGCTTCTGCTTGAGAGTTAGAATCTTTTCCTCTTTCTGAAATACATAGGATAGAATATGCAAGAATAATCAAAGAGTACATAATGACAGCAGATATGATAATTAATCGATAAAACATGGTTTTAGAACGGGTTTGAAATAACATATTTCTATAGAAGAAATGTAAAGCTTGTGCACAGACAAAAGAATGTAACGGAAGAGAACAGCAAAAGCGCGGAGTCGGCGGAATGACGGTCTCGCTGGAGCACGCTAAAAGAAAGCTAAACGCTTCAACGCATAGCTCTTTTACACTTCTAGTGTGCCGATTCTACTCCATCGGTACAAATAAGTTTTATTTTCGCAAATAACACCGACATTGTATTCTTACCACGGCAATGAGTTTCTGAAGCTCGTCGTTTTCGGTGAGCAGCTTCTGATACTTCTCTTCCTCTTCTTTAGATACCGCGCCGTCCGGATTGTATCTCGACTCGGACTTGTCTCGGGGATGCCTGATCACTTCGATGACCTTCGGCACGAAGATGAGAGCCATGCTGAGGAAGCAACAAAAAATAGTGGCCAGGGCCGAGAAGGCGTAGCTCGCGTCCTGCTGGCTAGAGATGACCATTACCACAGGTACCGTTATGAGGCATAGAACTACGATATTATATATCGACATTCCCACGTATCTAGAATCGTTGATCAGTTTGATTTTGAGACTTCTCGTCTCGTAAGATAGAAAGAGCCCGAAAGCAAGAACAATTCCTTTATAACCGTAGATCAAGCCTGGAAAAAGATATTCACAATTTCTGTACACGACTTTTACATCGTGATAGAATTATATATAGGTTCGCACGCACAGTACTTGTTTTCTGACACATGCGTGCGCACGTGTCTTCTTGAGTCAAGAGTTGCACTCACCGAGCCACAAGCTATTGTGTTCGCTCTCGCAATGTTCCAGTTCGGGTTTGATCATTGCGTCCTCGTCTGTGTAAGGCGGCAGTTCCAGGGCGAAGCTCTCGATTCTCCGACGCAACGGGTCAATCACCTGCCAAGTGACGAGGAGGACGATATCCACTAACAGCAACCCGCCCAGCATAACGTACAGCTTCCACGGCTCAATCTTCTTCTGTATAGACGAAACTTTTTGTTTAGCCGTCAATGACTAAAAGGAATCGAGAATAGGTTAAAGATGCGGGACATACGAGCGGGAACAGCAAACCATGCAGGATGGTTCCATCTTCATGAAAAACTAAAAATCAGTCTCGTTACTAATGAGGAACTCGAGGGGAAAAGCGGTACGATTGTCTTCGCAGATGAGTCGTCTGGCGGAGGAGGAATATAATGATAACTATGCAGAACTATATGTTTCATGCATATCGCGCTACAGCTCGCAAATATTATACAGATCATTCGTACCGCTTTACCAGCGGAGAGACTCGATTATCCGTAGTTAGTTTACGACTTACTTTTCCTTGATCGGCTTTCGCCTTCGTAGAGAGTCGATGGACCCTCCACACCTTAGTGAACATGGCCCCGAACGCCAGGGTGAAACCGACCGACATCGTCCACGCTCTAGCTTGGCAGACTATCAAAAACTGCCACGGTGTCACGAACCTACCGTCAATTCCTATACACAACACGGCCAAGAAGCAGCCTATTATTCCCAAGAGCATTATCGTGTTGGCGGTGGGATGAGACGAATATATAACTCTGAAAAGTAGACATCGGTTGTGTTCGGCTATCGATTGTAGATTGCGGCCTGGTCCGCGGTATATGTTAGATAACGTATCAACGAATGCAACACGATGTAGCGTACGATATAGTATGATAGGTATAGTATACGTATATATACCTTCGGTGCCTATTATAGACGTTAAATACGATCAATCCAATGGCTATCGCGATACCGAGCATCGACAAGGTCGCCATACTTATGAACAAGGGCAGTGACACCGTTCTCAAAACGGTTCTTATTATCGTTCTGTCCTGTGGCACCTTGCCGCCGATCCATCGCTCCACGTTCCGCCACGTCAGATTGTCGCTCTGCGTATCGTAGTACCCCAATTTAACGTACTTTCCGTCGATCACTTGCTCGATCTGCGTTAGAGCGATCCTGTCGCCCTGCGAGCTGAACGCGACGTAACCCTGCGGGAAAAAGATTTAACCGTAGCCAGAAATTGAAGGGAGCGGACGAGCGAGTTTCCAGCTGCGGCACTACGTACGGAAACTCCGAGAAACTGGGTCGAGTTTACCGCCGCGTATATCTCGTCGGCGATCTCTTTGTTTTCGTAAGTGAAGTTCTTCAAACTGTTCCCCAACTTGCTCAGCCTTTCCATGGTTCTGTTAAACGCTGATGGTAGAGACAAAGAAGAAAAAAAAATCGATGTAGACGATTATTGGTTGTCAACTTATTGGATATTCATGCGTGTATCCGAGAAACTCACCTAGAGCGACGGACCAGACGGCGTCGTAGGCAAGGGGCGCCTCCTGGTATCCCTCCGGATATCGATTGTTATCTATGTCGTAACCGTCGTCCTTCAGCAGCTTGTTCAATCTCTTTCGGAAGTCCTCGGCGGTCATGCCGCTGATTGTCGTGTCGTTATTCTGATTCCACATGAGCGCCTCGGTGGTTAGATGTCCCTCCGCAGCTATTCGCATTTGCTCCTTCGTGCAGGTGATGCCCTCCTTTTCCAGATTGATCTCGAACCAGTCGTCCTCGTACCAGCCTATGAAGAACCACACGTAGGACTGGCCGTACAGCTTCTGCTGATAGAGCTCGCAGAGCACCCGCCTCGCGGCTACGACGTAGAACAGGCCGACGATTATCCGCGCGTCCTGACGGCGTAGATTCTTCACTGCGTCCGTGGGATCTGACAGGAAGCTCTGACGAGTGACTATCTCTATCCCAGCTTCCTTACACCGTGCTTCTAGATCTTCGACGGTCTATGACAATTTGACGCGGATCAGTTTTACCATCTATTTATAATACTGACGGCGATTCATCACGCAAGAGACAGCTATTAATCCTTAATCCGATCAGCTTGCAGAGGGTGGGTAATATATAAAGATATTTTTTTAGATAGGTAATATAATATAGGCAAGTAATGTATAAAGTGTAATAAGACCCATGGGATAAACTTTTAGGGGATGGCAGGTCCCACCAAGTGAATCAATTTTTGTTAAGAAATCCTTGTCCTTGCGGATCTACGCTCTGGTGTACATCGATATTAGGGAGGAGCTAATTAAAAGGATCATGATTCGAGGACTTTTGATTAAATCAAGGAACAATATTAAAATATTCCAAG
Organism: Temnothorax americanus; assembly: GCF_048541705.1. Classification (NCBI taxonomy): domain Eukaryota; kingdom Metazoa; phylum Arthropoda; class Insecta; order Hymenoptera; family Formicidae; genus Temnothorax; species Temnothorax americanus. Next base: position 1,839,446 of record NW_027509442.1, on the reverse strand, counting down.
CAGACATTCAATGCTACACAGACATGATAAATATAATCAGGCGTAAGCTAAGCACTTTGAACACCTTCTGTAATAAAATGTGTGAGTAAAATGTAAAAAACAAAAAATACAAAATAAAATTAAGGAACGTGTGTGGACTAGTGTATTGTAATATTTAATTTTATTTTTTGCTATCGCACCTGATTATATTTATCATATCCGTGTAGCATTGAATTTCTTACTGCTTGGAATATTTTAATATTGTTCCTGATTTAATCAAAAGCCCTCGATAATCTTCTTAATTAGCTCCTCCCTAGCATCGACTGGAGTGATGTACATCAGAGCGTAACTGTTCAAGGACGCGTCGGAAAAAACAAGGGTTCCTCAATAAAAATTTATTCTTTTGGTGAGAGACCTACCATCCCCTGAAGTTTGTCCCTTGTTACACACTCTGTTGACTCTGTATAATATTAGGATATTTTCTTAAAGTTAAGTATACAAAAGTCGAGAAATCTGTCTTATAGAGTCACTTTTTGATTTCTCAACTTCGTGAGAGACAAGCGAAATACGTTTTTGATATTCTTACCGATATGAACACTTCTTCGGCTTGCTGCAGTATCGCTACCCGAGACCAACCGAACTTTTGCAACAATTTAATTCTCGTGGGGTTGTGCACGGTGGCGGAAGGATGCGTCCTGAACAGGGTCGGGAATCGATTTCGGTCGGACAGCGCCGGCGACGACGCACCGTAGCAGAGCTGAGGATAAATATCAAAGATATGTTCTCATATTTCTTATTATACCACGAGAACACATGGCCGCGATGAAATACGAGATTCGCGTAAAACGCGATTGGGAGGGGGAGGGGGCAGAGTAAGAAAGAAAATGGGTAGGTATACTCACCACCACTAGGTTCCACATTTTCGCCGCCTCGGCGACCGTGGTGCATACCGTGCTGCACCCGGCTAGCAGCATTAATTTATAGGGTGGAAAGTATAGTAAGTTGTACATTACGGATGCGCCGAGGCCGGGCTCGCACTGAAACGTAGGGGTAATAAATTACAGAGATAATTTTATCGCGGCGACGGCGGCGACCATCGTCCGCCATTATAATACCATGCCATTAAAAGGATCTTCGTGAGTTTACCTCGCTATCGTTGGAATGGAGGTGCAACCTATATCCGCGTAACAAGTTCTTTTCGCGATTAACGTCCTCTAAGGCCAGTCGCGCGGCTGGCATGCAAGCCTGTTGAATAAATGATAATGCAATTCGGCTTGATTAATCCCCTAATTTGATGAGGAGTCGGCTTTGCACGCGGGGTCAAGAGCGGTGCCGTTCGTGCAAGGGTTGCTCGCGATTAAAAATAACCCCAAGGTTTTACCCCCGTCGCAGGAGGGATCGCGATCGCGACGTATTTATATTCGTGGCGAAAAAGTAATTAAATTTCGCACACGAGAAACCAAGAGAATTTTATGAGAAAGGATATTCAGAGGAATATAACGTCTATGAAATATTGGAAATACGTCCTTGCCGTGTTATATGTATCAACTAACTGAACGATCTCATTTATGTGGACTGAAGAAACTGAATAGTTCTTCGGTAAACTTGTTAATTGTGTATGCAGATTACTTTACGTGGTTGTGCCAACTTTACTCCGCGTAAAAAAAAACAAATAGACTGCCATCGCGTTTAATTCTTATAAAGTAAAGCAACAATTAAATACTGCATTATTTACCAAAAAGCAAATCATTGCGTTTAATCCTTAAATGAAGCACGAAATTAAGTACCGCGTCGTAGAAGAGCACAATGTTGCAAGGGCGGGTGCAATTTAAACGCGTTCGCTGGCGAAAAATAATGAATGCCTCGTGGAACTTTCTCGGTAAACTACCGCGGATGTCGGATAGCGACGATCCGGAAGGAAATACGCTCCGCCGGCGAGGGATAATTATGACGGGATAATAAAGAGGCGAGTTACTGAGCCGCGATTTCTCGATTCTTCTTATTATTATTATCGTTGCTGTCGACCCGTTTTGTAAATACAAGAGCTTTTAGGACTCGTGAAAAATTGCGTGCTTCACTAAATTGACTAAGGATTTAACACGATCCTCGGAGAGTCTGGCTTTAAGAACGCTCCGACGCGCAGGGGTTGGTTGCGAATAGGGGAGCAAAGAAAAACGTTCCTCCCTCATAGTAAACTTGCTCGCCGTTATGAGACGGAACTTCTAGAATCTGATCTCCAAAGTTTGTCTTGGCTCGCGAAGTTTGTCTTGGACATTTTACTATCGATGTCACAAGGTTATCGAGGAATTCGTGAGAGCGAGGAACGATCGCACAACAATTCGTCCCCCTTCGTAACGCACATACAAAATGAGCAGGCAGACACGATCCGTATCTGTTATTGAATTTATAAAGAAAAAAAAAAGATAATTAAGCCTCTCAGATCGCACTATTGGTAAATTTCTTAATTTTAGTACCAAAGTATACGATTAGTTTATAACTTTATTGATTTTTTACCTTCTCTTTACGAAATAAGATTGATTTGACATCTGAGAAAGTCGATTAAAGCTCTCGTAGATATATGAAGTTCTCGGGCGAAGAAGATATTAGAGCGATCACATCAATTTTTATCGACGATATACGTCGCGTACATTAATTAATAATCCAATTACAATTAATTTTGACAAATAAATCATTGTAAACGGAGCCTTGGGTATTGTCCTTTTATTTACCAGCTCAGCTTGCTGTGTTTATTTTCTCGAAATAAAAAGAAAAGTACCTTACGACACGTCGTTGTAATGTTATATAATAAATAAATGTTCACCCTTTAGCGACGTAATCATACAAGCCTCTAGTTTTCGCGGCTCACGTTTTAAAGGGAGTAAAGGGACCGAGGGAGAAGATCACCGCTCTCTAAGCTCCCTTACCTGGCCGCCCTGCCAGCCGCCCTCTCCGGCGACGGGGAAGATACCGCCGATGTGCAGGACGTTCTCCTCCTCGTCTTCGGGTGGTAGCGACGCCTCGGTCCAGAGCGCTGCCATTAAAATCACAATTAAGCCGAGCAACGTCGCGCATTGCCGATGAGGAAGGCCGCACGCCATTCCGCCAGCGGCGTCTTGCTCTTTCGCGCTCGCTCGCTAAAACCGTACGTTCCTCCCTTCCTCACCCCTCTCTCGCGCTCTTTCTCTCTCTCTCTCTCTCTCTCGCTCTCTCTTTAGCTCTCTCCTACGACATACCGGGTGTAGTGGGACACGTAGTGGCAAAATCGGCGGTGTGCAATGTCGTCGAGAAAGCGCTCACTGCCATCGTCCTCGCCCGATCTACCTCGTCGCCCAACCTAATCGAACACCCCTTCTCTCTTTCTTTTCCTCTTTCTTTCCCTCCGCTTCTCTCTCCCTCTCTCTCTCTCTCTCTTTTCCACCCTCTCCTTCTGTCGGTCTCACGACGCTGCGTGCGCGTTCGATCGCCCGCGAATCTCCTCGCGCGAACGTCACTCTCCTCTTCGTCCGTCCCGTCGCCTCTCGCCACTCGTTCACCACGATCGACGAAAATCTATTCCAACGCACAATTCCTTCTGCCCGTTCCCGGAAGCTTCCCCGTCTCTCCTTATTCCCGATTCAATTCCACGCGAGTTGACGTTCTTCTCGCACGCGCGAGAGCTCTCTTGCGCAATCCTCGCGGTTCGCGGTTGGGAACTGGCCAAGTTTTCGAATACTGGAATACACTCGGCGCGACTGGAGCAAGTATCGCGCTTCGCCCGAGTTTCGCGTGCGAGTGGGTATAGGCGAGCCGCGAGGGTGGCCAGGTGGCCTCCCGGAGATATATCGGGACCGAGGCCGATTCGATCCCCGTCGTCCCCGTCGGACAGGCGCGCGAGCGCGAGGGCCGACGATTCGCGGTCACAGGTCACGCTCGCTGCGGCAGGCGGCTGACGAAACGGAGGGGACGGCCGACGGCGCTCGTACTTCCGGTCTCGCGCAAGGGCACGATGGCACGATTCCGCATTCGCGTGGCCCGTGGCCGGGAACCTCGCGTGGCGGTAGCGGAGACGCGGAGAGAGAGAGAGAGAGAGAGAGAGAGAGAGATTCAGCGGTGAGCGCGCTCTTCGCGGGCGTATTCATATCGATTCCCAACCCCCTGGAGGGTCACCGGGACCGTGCCGAGTGGGGTAGGAGGTAGGACGAGAGGGTGAGAGCGAGCCAGCGAGGATGGCTCCGTGAAAACGACGCTCGGTGCTCGCCTTCGAGTGAAAATCAATATGGCGCGGGCGATTCGAGTGACAATCGCGCTGATAAGGGGAGATTCGATCTTCCCTTCGTCGATCTCCTCGGAGGATCGTTTCGATGAATGAGATTTGATAATTTGATAATAAAATTCGAATGCTCGAGATGCTCCTCCTATAACAGTAAGACGCAGTTAAATGATAATGATAAAATAAAGATGAGGGAGATTGGAGGATTGAGTAGCGGAATCCCCCAGGTGGAACATAAAACTCATGATGACATCACGATGGCGTGATCGTGACTCAAAAGTTACCTGGACATCTGGACATGTCCGGATTATTATGAGTTTTGTGTTCCATATATCTGGCCTCTCGTATAGTAGGTTTGCGAAATCCGTAAAAGCGCATGATTCTTTCAAAAAAACGGTCAGTCTATAATATGTACAACATTTATAGCACGATGGAAGGGTGACTTCGACAAAACTCCGATTAATTTAATTCATAATTAACTTATCAAATATCTGTGACTTTTGTTATGAAACATGGAAAGATTAATATATACAATAAATTCTATAATTTAGAAAGTTTACCTTCAGCAAGTCTGTGTCAATTGAATTTAATCGCCGATTAAGTTAATCGGAGTTTGTCCAAAGTCGTCTTTAAAAATGGACCGAGCAAACTTGATGTCAACAATAATATTGCTTTACAATTAGTGGGGAAAACAAACTGAACAGAAATGAGATCTTGGACAGCTGCTCTGTTGGTTTCTGCAACAGATTTGTTATTATTGTTATATCTTAGTATTTTGCCGACGAAATTTTTTAGCAAACATTTTGCAAAATTTCAATTTGAAACTAAATAGCTATCAAGGGAAATCTTAGTGAACTTTTCACCCCGGACTACCCCGCGGTATCTTTAATCTTTTGTCAGAGAAAGACGGTATACATGACCTCCAATATCTCTCGAGCCCCTCTCTTTTTACGTATCAGTTAATGAAGAATCATTTATTTAAGCAATGAATAATCATTAATTTAAGTAATGAAGAATTATTTATTTATTTGTATCCTGAAGTTGCGAATAGAGGGACGAATCTCTTTCGGGCGGGACTTTCACGCGTATGCGTGAGTAGGTACGTCATTGATCATGTGATCAACTTTAGCATACTCGTGCCAACTGCCAAGTATACTATACAGATGTTTTCTGGAGCTCCGGTGAATGGTCTGTATCTCTCTAACAATAAGTAATATATACTTCTATAATCATTATCTACATTTAATATTTCCTTTCCTTCGAAAGAGTCCAATGACATCGTTTATTGTAGCAAAATATATATAATATACATACCTGAGACGTAAACAGCGTATCGTTTTACGCATGCGCAAAATATGTTCCTTCACCTTCACCTCCTTCCTCACTTGCCATCACTAGGCCGGCTGTATTGTGTCCTGCGAAGACGTCAACAGTGTTACGCGTGTTCGTCCGTTTTCCTGTGGCACGATGGCCACGCAACGTGCGCTTCCTCAGAGTAAGGAGGCGTTACTGAAATCGTACACGACGAGGTTAAAGGACGACGTCAAGTCCATGTTGGAAAATTTCGAAGGTACCTCTCTAACCCGTATTCAGATATCCTAACCTATCGTTCGTAGGCGTTTTCCGCTCCAAGCTACGTTACTTCAAGTTATTTTACGAGTTTCTTTCGATTAAAAGTTTAAGCAAATATCTCTAAGCGAGGAAAAATGGGAGGCACCTTTTAAACTCCCGTTTTCGCCTCCAGTAATTGGGCTTGTTTTTTTTTGTAATTAAATTTTCTGGGCATTTTATTTTTCCTCTCTTTTCCTTCAATTGTATATTTATTTTGACTGCAGAAAGTATAACATAGCGCAGTGTCAAGGAACAGACTATTATTGCATTCCAATAATGTGTTGAGCCTTGTCCAATTATTTGGATTTCCATCCTCCGCGAGTGCAGTGCCACGTTTTATTTAATTTATTATCTCGGAATTTGTTTATTTGTTATTTCTTAGAATACTTCCCCAGGACACATATCCACTTGAAATTTCTTACATTTTATGTAGGATGGTAAGATTAAAAATCAAGATGAAATTTTTCGCTCGACAAACGATTGCTGAAACTGTTTAGTACTCCATAATTTCAGTTCTAATTTCTCAAAAAGTCCATAACGCGTTTAGAAGTTTATATCTAAATGAATTTAAGAAAGTATTCATTTTTGTGTCATTTCCAGTCAATAGACGTAGCACAAATTAGAAATATTAAAAAACTAAAAGTGATATAAGAATAACGTTATTAGGCATAATATTGTCAAAGGCATAAATGTGAAATAAATGTAAAAGATGATGTGCGGTAATTATTTTTAAAAAAACTACATTAATATATAAAAAAGTTAAAAAAAATGATAAAAATTTGTATCGCAATAATATTAGAATGTTGACGTAGCAGCACATAATATAGTTCAATATAATCATACAATAAGTACAACTTTTATCTTTATGTATTTATATAGAATTTGCAAGGAAGATTGTGGCTGCGTTCGCTTTGAGCGTTTTTGCCGAAAGCGTCAGTCTATCTTTGCTTATTACATATTGAAAAAAGATGGAGTGATGTTTTTAGCACGAAAGGACCTAAAGTAAATGCAGCCTATATAGAATTTAGGTCTTTGTCTTTATAATTTTCAATGTCTTTTTTAATAATTTCGGTGTTTCTGTTATTTCCAGAGATAATTAAACTCGCAAAAGGGGAAAATGAGACTCAACTATCTCGAATGACGCAATGTGAGCAAGATACGTACGAAATGCATGTCAGAGCAGCCAATATCGTGCGTGCCGGCGAGTCGTTAATGAAACTAGTCTCTGACATAAAGCAGTATTTAATCTTGAATGATTTTCCCTCTGTAAACGACGCCATTATACAGAATGGAAAATTATTTAGGACTAAGCAAGTAGAATGTGATCAAAAACTGGCTTCCTTGAGGGACGACATGGCCGCGGATTTATATGATCTCGAAGAGGAATATTATACTTCGATATATAAATAACACTAGTTTAAGTTTAGCATTAGTTTAACGTTAGTTTAAGTTCAAGCTTGATTTAACGCTAGTCCTGTAATATATATGTGTGAGACTGTTTTCTAACCCAAATCACAAAATATGACTCATTCGTTCCATTTGTACATTGTTCATTTATTTAAATAAATAAGATTAAATTTTTTATAACGTTTTACTGCATTCTTTTACTCTTGTGGAAATTTATAGATCAGAGTCCTGAGTAAGAAATAAGGAGTAATTGTCTCTTTTATTACTTCGATATTTTGTAACACATAGACAATACATCACACGATACTTTTATATATTTAAGAAGGTAGTAATATAGATCCAAGCTTCAGTTATTAATAGTCACCTCACAATCGTTTCCACTCATTACTGTTTACTCGAAATGTGGTATTTCGTGATTCTCTGTACAACGGTAATTTACAAAACTGTTACACAGTTCTCCTGTATAGAGGAAGGAGATTACAATTGATTAATTAATTGACAAATTGGAAAAAGAAGATCTATACGTATACAGTTTCAATTTGGAATGTTGCACAAACGCAATCCGACTTGCTTCTTGCGATATTCGTGTATTGCAGCAACGAGATACAAAGAGTATCGACGACTCGTCGAGTCTGACGAATAATTGGAAATTTATGTTTTACACTAGAAAAGATTAACAAAAAATATCACAGTGTAAGACACAACGCTGTGACGCAAGAACAAGTCTTTCAAACAATGCGGTACATCGCAAGCTATTCGGTGAGAGAACTGGTACAGCATCTAAATAAAGTAAATATATTTGAAATTCTAACAAAACGCGCGGCAGCGGTTCACTTTTATAATGCACCTTCGTAATAAATTATCTTTTTATCGCATTTTCTCGCTTGAATCAGTCCACTGTCCAAGTAATAAAATCGTATTAACTACGTATCGTTACACAATCATACATTATTAAATACCTACACCTACACGATTCAAAACAATGTTTTCGATTATCCGTGGTAACGCATCCGAGATGCTACGTATAGACGATACAAAAAAAATTAACACAAAAAAAAAAAGAAAAGAACAAAAGTAATACAAGAAGTACAAGAAAGCTGATCTTAAAGCAATGTAATTTTTTTTTTCGAACTTTCGTGATTCAATTAACTTATCTTGGATGGCTCTGCGCAAGACCCACAATAATTTAGTATATACAAAATTCCCTTAAAATTAATAATTAACATTAAACCGCCGTTTTCTTCTGCAACTCCTATGCTGGAAAGCTATTAGTTTTATGTATTTATGATCCTTGGAAAATAAATGCAAACTCAATATGAAAAGACGCATACGCTGTAATGGCTTATCTTCGCATTTGCAAGGCATAGTATGATTTGCCACACATTCGATACAAATGACGATGTATTTTGAAATTTACAATTCTTACAGTTTTGTCGAACTGGAATACTTATATTGTACATATACATTATTAAATATACTAAGTAGACTTACGTTCTACTTTGGCAAAAACGTTTACAAATCTAAACTCGAGCTGGTTTCTTTTCCTGAACTTTTTATTCCCCCTCCAATTGAATCTCAAAGACGTTCAATCGTTTGCCTCTTTTTCAACCCAAAAAAAAAAAAAAAACTCGCATAAAACCCTGGCCTTTTACTGGCAGCTTGAACACTCACAGCTTAGCACTAAAGTAATCTCAAAAAGGTTACAAAATTCTCGATTCTCCCGTCGATTTATCCTCTACCTTATAAAATATGCCAGCAAGATGATATGCTCTGTTTATCTCTTTTTCTCTGAGCAATGAAGTATCAGTCGTCGGGCTCTTCCTTTCGAGTGCTATTATAAAAAAAGCAGCACTATATAGCGTATCTTGGCAGTTTCGACGATTCATCGTGTAGGAAAAGTCCGCTGATTTGACATAGCGTAACGATACAAAGTAAATGCATATACTTGGAATGATACTGTTAGTTCTTAATCATCTAAATAAACTTCGCTTTCCATACTCGACGCGTTCATGAGCGGAGATTGCGCTTTTGATTCCTTTTCATAATTAAAAAAAAGTTTGCTTAATTTAATGTGCTTTTGACGATACTTATCTGTGGTCCCGACATATCGTCCGGTCACGAACGCGAACGTCTTAAACCTGTTTTCTATGAAAAATTCGCTTTGTATGGTTATGTGAGCATTTGTCGTAAATCTTTTTTTTTAATATTAAAATTTATTATAATATATTGATTCTCTTTTGCTTTTGTGTGGTTTCTCGCGATCTTCTCGCAGCTAGGAAAAAAAGGAATAGTTATTGTTAGCAGTATAAATTTCATTCTCGTTTCGTTCGTTCGTTCTGTTGGCGCGGAGGGACGTTGAGCTGCTGATGGTAAAGCATCTCTCTCATTCTGCATTTCTTTTCAATAAAGAAGATCGCCGGTCGTCTCCGAGCCCCAAGCGCCCGCGTCTTGAGCCGGTCTCAAGTATTCCACTTCACTCGCATTCTCGGTTTGTCCGGTTGTCGTCGTCGTCGTCGTTGTTGCCGCAGTCGGGGCGGGAACCATCAATATGGCCCTGGTAATGCCCAGCTCGAAGCCTTCCGACGTCAGGTCCACTTTGCTAGGTGTGTAACTGGCTAGTCCACTTCCACCTGCGGATAACAGGCATTAAAATTTAGCTTTTGTTTATCGATTAAATAACATGATTATTGAAGTTAAACCCCCGAGGTAAATTTTCTGTGATTTTGTCAACGATATCTCTGGAATATTTTGAGAAATATATTAATTTCAGCTCGTTTTAACTACTTAATTATGATATTGTTAATAATATTAATATTATAATTATAATAATTATTAATTTCGATATTGTTATATTGAAATAATTGCAAAAATGTGTTGTCAAGCAAACGGGAATTTTCAAGTTCGATCTTACCGAGAAGAGACGGCATGTTCGTCATCGAGCTGGTGGTCGAGGAGATTTTGTTGTTGCACGGCGTAGACTGTTTCTCGAGCGTGGAACTCGAAGTCTCGCCGTCCACGCTGCTGGTCTCGCCTTCGAGGATCGACGCTTCGCTGGGGTATTCGAAGGTGCGAGTGGCGGTGTCGTCGAACTGTATTCGATGCTGAAATCACAACGGTTTAATTAATCCTCTGTAAATGAGCATAATGCGAAGCGATTTGCATGGAACTATCGTGCGTTCGGCATGGCATATGAATTAATTTATGTACACGCGCGCGCGCGTGTGCGCGGGCATGAAGAATCGCCATGGGTGTATTACTCGCCGAGGGTATTCGCATATGTAAACACGTGTTACGCATCCAGCGCGGCGATTTATGTTCGCCTTTTGCGCCTTCGGCGGAACAGTTATATGCGGAAAAATTTTGCGAGGCGCGCTTCGTGTAATAAGCGTTGCCGCGCGCGGTACAAATGAGATACGGGGAGAACAAACAACGGCAACCGCATGTAATGTAGCCTCGAATAACAGTAACCGGTCACACTCGATGCTTTTTCGGCCTGTGAGCAGGTGAGTGGGGGCGATCGCCGTCCGTCCGTCCGTCCGTCGTCGTCGTCGTCGTCGTCGTCGTCGCCGTCTTTGTCTTCGTTCGACGTCGCATCGTCAGAGAAAGCAAATTTATCGCCTTTGCAGATGATTAAACGTCAGTCGTCGTGTCAATATGCGACAAGAATTTAGAAGATGATACTTGTTTTCGGTTTGGCTAAATATATCTTTTCCTCATCTGAAAATTCCCACTTGTCTTCCGAAGACAAATTATGTCTTCGGAAAGTTTGGAATCAGATTTTATGCAGAGATGTATCAAACACAAAACTTTTAATGCATCTCCGTCGAAAGGGGAAGGTAAAATAATTCTTTTTTTTGCTATTTAAACAATAAGTTATATAACTCATATTTTTCTATGTATTCAGAGAGTTATACGTTCTAAAAACATTCCCAGAAATAATCTTTTTAAGTATATAGAGATAAGAATATTTTTTTATCCGCGTGTATACATGCGACATAAATATCCACGAACGTATTTCGATTTGATATAAAGCGAAGATTTGCATCAATCCGCGACTGGCCACGTCAGTCCGGGCGATAACAGTATACCGGCGATTATTTCAACTAGGGGTTGACTGCTCGCTTCGTATAATTATACGCATGCACCGTTCTCTCTCTTCCCGAGGCGTCGTGAAACCTAAGACAAAAAAAACCCGAATCGACAGGTCGATCTCGGACGTCTATAGCAGGACGTTTCTTCGCCGGGGTACGCGATTCCGAATCGCGCGCTTTCTGACCCGATTAAATCGCCATTCGTACGCCGTTCTTTTTTCCTTGCCTTTTGTTTTGCGTCGTCGACGCACAGGAGTCCTCAAAATAAACGAGCACCCAAGAGACGCGAAAAGTCGCTTTAAGCGTTTACCGCGTTTTCTAAAGCGGCGCTCCACTTTTCCGGGAGTGCTCCTCGTACTCCTCGTCGCGAATCGCAATTAGCATTTTCTCACCGAGCGAGTGAATGCGACAATCATGGACCGTTCCGGCTAGCTGGTTAAGTGGCATTAACAGCAAAACTTGAGGAACGAACGCGAGACTTTCCACAGCAGTCATCTTTCAGAGACCCCCCTCCTTCCCCGCGACGAGCGATTTTAAATACCATGCTTCAATGCCTTGATTAGATCCATCTCAGATTCAGATCTTTTATCGATCGTTGGCATTATTAAAAATAATTGATCGATCTTCTCGGTCACGCGATAAAATTGATAATGAAAGAGAAAAAGTTTGATAAGTACTCGATGATAATCGAATTGCGTATACAGAAGAAGCATGCTGATTTTCTTTTACGCGAATGCCACTGTCTAATCTAATTGATAAGATATTTTGATTGAGTGTCGCTCTCGAGCTTAAGATGAAATCGAACGTTAATTTCGAATGTTAATTTTCAATACACTGCAATTACGCGGCTCACCGTTGCGTATTTCACGATTAAACTTGATTCATTGTTGCGTGCTTTTTGTTATTATATGATTTATTATCTCGAATTTCCTTAAACGGTTTTAACCCGGCGGAAGTAAAATCCTTGAGGCTAATTATCTAGATATTTTAAATTGAATGTTGAAACCTATTTTCATATCATTCGCACGACAAGTTAATCACAAATAGAGATGCATGACTTTGTTAGATTATCTGAAAATGATTAAAATAACAAAGAAGAATATTACAGAGATACTAAATTAAATATGGCAATCTATAACTCTTTAACATTATTCGGTAATTCAATTTTTTAATAAAGAAAAATATTCCATATCTTTAGATTTTAAATAAAGGATAAATTTTCGAACATGGTAATTTTATAAAGCTTAGCATATATTAATAAACATAAGAACTAATAACAATAAAATGTCCGAAATCTATATAAATAATGATTAAAATTATGTGTGTGTGTATTGTATACCAGAAAGATTATTTTTATTCGCAATTACGTATCTTTCTGCGTGAAAATATATCGCATATTCACGTTTCCGACAAAATTAATATAATTATATGCTTTGTGTGAGATGTAGAAATAAGAATAAATTTAGTCAGTATAACCAATGAGTGAATGTTCGCTGGTTGCAACCATTCCATGTAAAAACTTAATGGATAGAATGAAAATCGCTGTTGCAGGATAGGTAACGTAACTTTGCAAGAATTTTTCTCCATTGGCAGCAACAACAACGCCGTTAAAAAAGTGCCATGCTTCTCTAACGGCGCTGTAAAGAAAAAGAAGCCCGGGGCGTTCTGCGTTGTTGACCGTTTTCTCCTCCAATTTGCGATCAAAGATCGCAGCGTCTTTTCAATCGCGAGAAAACGCCCATCAGGAAAAACGGAAAAGAAGACGGCTTTCTTCTCGACGAGGAAATATTGTCGATAAACGCATGACGTGACGATTGACGAGGAGCGAATATCAAAGTGAAAAGTCTTTGCACGATGTATATTGATAGAAGTGTATATGCAAAATTGATGTTAAGGGGATAGATCGGTGTGACGGGCGTTTTTTCAGGGTAATTTTCAAGAATTAATTTCTAACAAAATATCTATGAAACACCAGTAATTTTTTTTTATTATCTTCTATACACATTGAAGAACGTGTCAAAATTTTTTGTCTAAAAAAAATATAAAACTCGTCGAGTTAAGCCGCTTCGCGCATCCCTATGATTAACGCATGGTCGGATGGTGCATGATTTCGCGAAAACCAGTCGTCTGAAACAAAAATAAAAAAATATGCTCATTATCTATATTGTATTGGCTTTCGGTTGACGGAGCATTTTATTTTTTTTTTCATTTTTGGAGACGAGAAAAAAATTCCTGAATTTTGACTGCAATTTTTGGGCTCAAATTACATGTTATTATTATTAATAATTATTGAACAAAACATAATATTGACAAAATCGTCGGTCAACCGAAAGACACTAGTCCTTAGAATAAGTGTACCAAATTTCAAGTCGATTCGTTAATTATATCTCGAGATATCGTGTACACCGTTTTGAAAAACATAAAGTTTTGAGAAAAACGCGTTTATATAAAGTTTTGGTACTAGTTTTTTCAGTGAAAAAATGTATTTAAGCTTCTTACCCTTAATCTGCCATTCCTGCCTCATAAAGGGGACCTTCCTCTTCATAAAAATCTTCTTCAAGAGCCGATCTCATCGCTCTTCTTTCGACTCTTCCCTCTTTTGAGGCCTCGAACGATCGCGCGTCGGCAATTGAAATTCTGGTGTCATCCACCTCTGTGCACAATGCAACGGCATTTAGTCCAATTATTATATTCATAATGTGCATCATTTTTAGAAGACTCTCGTAACCTTCGTTGAAAATGCTCGCTGCCAAATATGATGCAATTTCTACCGTCTTTGCGCCGCTGAACACTCGTTTTGGAGCAAACGACCATATGAGAGCGTTGAGACTTTCATTGTTATTTTGCGTAAAAACCCTCCTATGCACCGCTGTAGTAAATTTTCGCTGCTTAGCTCTTTTTTCAATATAGTGCAATCTTCACCATAAGGTCGAGATTCAAAAATGCCTTTAAAAGTTTTACTATCGCCGTCACCAATATATGAAGAATATCTAATGTTGTGTAATTCTTCTGATCTTGAGAACATTTCGACAGCCGCGTGCGTCCACCTCCATTTTTCCGGCACTTCCAACGTGATTCGCATTGCATTCGTCTGCATGGGATTTCATCCATATACCTTCATCGTAACCGACACCAAGGATTCTCATCGCTAAAACAATACGCCTGTTAATTTCGTAAGCGTTTTTTATGAGCGGACAAGAGTTGATGTAGCGTGGTTTACAATTATTGCAATTGATGACTAACTTGAATCCAAGTCCACGAATACTTGATTCAGAAAAAGTCAGATTTCCGTCGCACTCTTTACACTTCACCATTTCGCTCAGTGTTGAAAAGAAGGATAAAAACGTTATCAGACGATATCCGTGGGCAGCATTTACTGGCACTTCCACACCGAGCCCGTTTTTAGTTTTTTCGCGGAAACACTTGTCGATGCAATTTCACTCTCGAACGAATGTCGATTCGGTGGCGCCGGTCTTTTTTTATTTCGCGAGGGTCGTCCGGGTGTTTTACGCGCACCTTTTCTGTCACCTGATGATCGCCTCATTTTGAAAGAAATCAGAAAATTTTCAACCGCGTCGACGATACGTTCAGCGGCACGAGAAACAGCGAACATAAAATTATGCAATACTGGGCATGCTTCCTGTCGAAAATGCTTCTAACTGAACATAAAATACTTCTAAAGATGTATTATACTTCTGTTGGTGTATTAGAGAAGTTTAAAATTGAATGGTAAATCATTATGCTGAACCCGCCGAGCAGGTAACGATTTAGGTACGCGTTTCGGAGCATTTCGGAGCGCTTGAGTAATAGCTCGAAATTTCAATGAAAACGACTTCGGGCGGGTATGAGACCTTCTGTCCCTTATTCTAGAGAGTTCAAAGAATTTTTTAAGCCGATAAAAAAATTCGATTTTTTGAAAATTTCACACCGGTCTAACTCCTTAAATCGCTTCGAAAGTTGCGTGCAAATCGTCACACAGAGCCGCGCGTCCATTAGTGTAATCGCTGTATTGATTTTTTACGAAGGATGCAGCGAACCTCGCAGTGAACTATCCCCAATCGATGAAGCGTGTTACGTACTGCTGCGCTGTACTGCTGTCGTAGAATTTCAAGATTTCTATAATAATATTCTTGAAATTTCTTTAAACACATTTTTTACTTTTCTCAAATAATTTTCTGACAAATGTCTCTAAAAAAAATCTTCTAAAAAATATCTTTTATCTCGCAATGTACGTTGCGACCTTTTATTTAAAGATAAAAAGGAATTTCTAAACTTCTCTTCCCAAAATCGTCCGATAGGTATAGCTGTAATACATAACTTACTTTTAACATGTCTCGCCTCTCAGGTACTGATTCTTATTTATCTTATCCCTTTTTTTATCTTTTTTGGTAATTCAAAATTTTTTTTCGAATAAAAATTGAACAATTCGCGCTATTTGTTGTGATTACTTTAACAAAGAAATCTGCCCTTCTTCTTAAGCGAGGATTCGTCATGAGTTGAATTCCTAAGTTATCGTCAGTAACTTGAACGTATCTTCCACTTAGCACACCACTGTATTGTAATCTTGCTTATACCTATAATATCGCCTGGATAAAGTTTGGGGTCAGAGGACAGTTTTTCTACTTTCTCTACACTTAAAATATTATTGCGTCTCGCACGTAATAGTGTACTTTTGCTTCATTGGCATTTGCGAAAAGTGAACATTTCACCGCACTTTACTCGCACGCAAAATTGCATTAGCAATCCATCTTCTTGTTATTACATTTTGTTAACTCTTGTAGCATTATTTCATATTTCGTCTCGAAATGACGCAGACAATTACAATTCTTTTGATTAAGAAGAGAATACATATAGAAGAAAATGTTTAGAAGAAAGCCAGAATGTTGCCATCGATGATCTACTAAAAAATTACGAAGAATTCATCGGCGATCGAATTATCTAATAATATAACGATCGGCATATATAATGTGAGATAACATTTTACGTTGAATGTTTGTCATGTTTGACATGTTTCACATTACGTATCTTTTACGTAGGTTTTGGAAAGTGAATGCTCGTACGAGGTAAGTGGATATAACTGTATATACGGAATCTACGCGTAATACTCTGTGCAAGAGGAGAATATCAGCGTGACCTTTGAAACAGAAGGGTACACACGGCTTTTGCAGCAGCCATACACTACGATATCGCTCTTCCTGAAATACGAAGGCCGTACGTGCAGCAGATAACGAAGGCACCAAGAGAATTTATGGTATCTAAGCGGCGCGCGTATCCCGCCTGCAGGGATCCGCGTATCTCGGGGTTTTCAGCGGCAGTGCTAAATGGACGCGCACATAAAGGTCACGCCGCGCGGCAAAAACTGGACGCAGACGCATCCGTTATGTCCTAATAAAACGCGGGTAAAACGCGCCAGAATTCCCATAAGCCCGTATCAGACTACCGACTGCGAAGGCCGACCCGACTGCCGATCGCGACTGCCGACTCACATCTAGCCAATAAACCATGACTGCCGACTCACATCTAGCCAATAGACCATGGTCTATTGGCTAGATGTGAGTCGGCAGTCGCGATCGGCAGTCGGGTCGGTCTTCGCAGTCGATAGTCTGATACGGGCTTTATGCACATCGCGCACACGCTTCTGGCGCAATTTAGACGCGACACCGCGCGATTGCTCGATCGAGCGAGTTGGGCAGCCACGGAAGACTGCTGTCAAAACATAAAATCCACTCGATAGGATAGATGCGATCAGTGAACCGATCACTGAATTATAGATGCGTTTCTGAGTCCGTAAGAACTATAATTACCTATATTTTTTTTTGTTAAATGTGGATACGATACCTTCACTTTTCCATCGTTTTGCAGTCATAGATTATTGTACCGTTATGAGACAGCGAATGTAAATTAATGCCCTTATTTATTCACGGTAAGAAAAAATATTTTAGTCAATACTTAACAAAATAAATCATGAACTTTTTCGTTTACTTTCCCATTTATATTTTCTTAGATATACTTAGATTTAGATCTTTCCCTATTCTGATGACATTATCTTATGACATTATTCATTATATTGTCAGCAATAAATCAAGCGATCTATCACTAAAAAACTTTTATCTACTTGGTAGATATATCATAGATTTCACACAATAACATTTTGATTACGTTGTAAATATGATTCCTCACGCCCGCGCCGCACATATCGAATATTGATTACAAGATTACGATTCCTATACCATTTCTAGGTTGTAGTTTCCCTTCAGTTATCGGTGAGCATGGCTATATTAAAGTTTATAATCTTGTCTACAGACAAGGTTAACGAACGCTCAAATAATTTTGTGAAGCAATCTTATGTCACAAAGCAAGTGCGAGATACGAAAAGGCGCTCATTATATCTTTTTTTAAAATTAAATTTATTATACATTAATGCGAGATACGAAAGCGCTCATTATATCTTTTTTTAAATTAAATTCACATTAATCGCAAAATCGCGATAGCGATGTAGAGGAAAGTCTGGAAAGATTAAGGCTACTTAAGTAATTAAAGCTATTTAAGTAATTAAATAAAATCAGAAGAATTCCTCGTCGCGATTTACATATTGCTCTGGCGATAAAAAAAATTTTTAAAGCAACTTATTTGTGCGGATCGTTAAGTCGTGATTTACGTAACGCGGTCGTAGAGCTGTTTCGTCGATCGTTCTTGCACGACACGAATTCAATTCGATCGTACCGGAGCGCGCGGATGGATCGCCACGTTAATCGTCGCCAATTTAAATGCTTGACCGACGAGCGATTAGAATGTCTGCCGCGGACAAGGTGAATTACTATAGATCCCGTTATTGACTGGCGACGCTGCTGGGGAGATTACGCACATCCTACGCACGTCTACGCGCCGTTCAATTTGCATGTGCGCGCGGAACGACCTAGCCGATGGCAACGCATAAACGCGTCGTAAAAGAAGGAGAGACTTAGAGGCTGAACGTAAACCGATCCGCAACTGCTTTCATACAGATTCAGGAAAGGCAAACACGTAGCAGAATTTGTTTCGACTATAGACGCACACAAACCATGATTTAACGTTCATTTATGACAATGTTGCGACACGCGAGGCATTTAGCACGAAGGCAATTTTCTATCGAAATTCAAAAGCCACGTGTGTGTGAAACTAAATCCGCTACGTTTAGAAGATATTTCTTTTTTTACTGTTTTTATCCAATAGTTGTGAGAATGTATAATAAATCGGTAAGCCGGGTAACGCAACAGGATATGGTTGGCTCTTTGTAGTGCAGTCAGCACGTCCCGCAACGATAAAAATTGTTTAAACACGTAAGCTTCAATTCTCTTCAAGGATACAAAACTAGACCGGCGATGTTTCAAAACAACTTACGATCAATTACAATCAATTTGTAAATATACGCTCAACGAGCTCGAATTTCGCTGACTCGATAAAAAATCGCGTAGCATTACGATAGTGAATGTGATTATCGAAAAAAAAAGAGAAAAAAAGATCAAGTTGAGCGAAGTTTAATCGCACAAATTTTGCTAAACATATATTGGATTTTTTATTACAGTATTTCTGAACGAATCGTTTTCACCGTTCATCTTTATTGCATAAATTTTTAAATAAATTTTCTCGTCATAAAAATAAAATAATAATACATCTATTATTTTAGATAAAACATTTATCTTCTTCTTATTATTAATTCTTATTATTAACCGCGAGGGAGAAGTGTATTTTCCACACTTTATGATAATATCTAATTCACATAATTCGTATGACGATATCTAATTTATCCTTTAGATAAAAAAATAATAATTATTGTACGTAGTATACGGTATTAATAATTGCAGTGATTAAAAAGTAATATCTGTACTATATAATTCTACGAACAAGCTCGCACTTATATTCACACGAGCCTTGAAAACAAATTTTTTTTTCTCTCTCAAATTCGATTCAACTCGCGATGTATAAATATTTTGCACGTTAAATCTCACGTTGAAATATAATAGCGATCAAACATTGGACACGTTGGCGACGCGTTATAATTGCTTAAAGCTTAAATGTTGCGTCTACCGTCTCTCATTTTCACAATTTGTTAGATTGATATATTATTATGGTATCGCGTACATTTCACGTATTATTCTATCCAACGAAACATCTCCATTGTTATTATATCATAAAAAATGTTAACAGTAAACTTTGCTTACAATGCTCCCAAGTAATTTAACGCAATATATAGGATTATAAAAAACCATTTTCTTTTTGTTATACTTTTTAATACGTATACAAATAAATTATTCAATCAAAATTAAAAATAATTATTCAACGAAAATTAAAAAAAGTCTGTATGCTACCAACGTTTTAATATACCGTCCTCATGTACAAGATTATATACGCAACGCATGTTTTTATTAATCGTGATTCCGTGCACGTCAAAACGCCGAGTCTGCAGTAATGTCCTTTCAGGTCTGCAAAAATCTCCGATTAATTACCGTGATAGCAATTTTCGTGGAATATACTTTGCGCACCCGGCGCAAATTTCCCATCATTTTAGTTGCGGTAAATTGTAATGTCTTGAACCGAACGAAAAGAGCAGTATACACGGTTAACCCCGAAGGATGTCATTCGGTCGGGTATTCGGTGTCACTCGGTATAAAAGTCGGGGCGAGTAACACGCAACCCGCCCAGCAATGTACACCTCATCGCGGATATTTACGAACATCGCATCGAGTTATTATTTAATAGTCATGCATTAGATATGCGTTTAGCTAACAAGTAGATAATGCCGGTATTCATTGTACTTTAATAAACACATAGCACGCAAAATTTTAATTTGTTTCACGAAACATCAGGAATTGCACTTGAGGCAGTAATTAGAATGTATATCGTTACAGATTAACGTAGTTGTGAAAGCTTTTGATAATTCAAATGTAAAAGAACGCTAAGTGAATGAAAATTTGTATTGCGAATCGAAGTGCCTGGATTCAGTTTATTCTTTATTCGATCTAATTTGCTAAAAATATAAGAAAAATCTATATTTTTGAAACTAAAAAATAAATGTATGGAAGCAAGCAAAAATGTTCGTCTACATAAAAAAAAAATCCATGTTTTCGAAATTTTTCTCTTGTAATAATTTCTTCAGCAGAGAGGATATTTGGATCTTGATAAAAGAAATTAAAATTTTAAATAAAATAAGAAAAAGATCATTAAAATAAAAGCTTTTTTAGTTACCAATACAGCAATGTTTCATTTAGAGATTACTTTTCACCAATACGCGAGTATCACGAGTATCAATAAAAACGAATAACATGCGATAAGCCTAAACGTTTGAATCTTTCAGTATTATCTAACATGCGAATAATAAACGAGACGTAAATGAGAGACGCGGTACAATCGCGTTCATCGAATGCGCGCGTAATACATTGCATAATGCCCGCATATACCCACACATGCTGCTCTACCTCTCGCAATTAACGGACACGAGCGTGCTCGTTACGTGCGTCGCGTCACGCGGTTAATTGTCGCGCGCGCAAGCGTCAAGTCACGCGTAAATTACGCGTCGCGATCCTTTTATTACCGCGATCCCGACCGCTATTGTCTAACGTGTGTCTAAAGTCTCGGATGTGGGTATGTAGGTATGCCCGGTGGCACGTTTACGCGAAAGAAAGAAAAAGAAAAACGGCGCGCGGTCGTTCACGTCGTGTGCGAGACGGAAGAGAATAATCGTTCGCGTGTTCCTCGGAGTGATACTTTGTTGACGTTGTATCAAGTTAAGTAATTTCCAATTTATTTATACCGTTCACCCACGCGCGCGCGCGCCGGGTACAACTATACGTTTGCAGGCGCTAAAATACCACCAACGAACATAAATACGCGACACTTGAATGTATTTTAACAGCGAAGAATAACACCAGTCCCGAAATAAATCACAACAGGATAAGAATTTTTAATCTTATCTGTGTGATCTTCTTCTTATTTCAAGACGAACAAAAGAGAGATATTAGGTTTCGGTTTCTTGTACAGCGCTATTTTTTGTAATCTTTGCCACCTGCTTTTGCGACAGAAACCAGCATCAAACCATCATTCCCCACGAATGCATAATGTGAAATAATGAAATATTCCATTCTATTTGTCCATTTGCATTTTCGCGAAACGTAAAACTCGTAAATCGACGTTGACTCACACTCTGGTTACGTCGTTACGGTAATTTACAAATTTATTATGCAAATGGTACACCGTCACCTTTCCACGAGCAATCTATTATTATCATAGTTTTGTAGGAGACGTGGAAATAGGTCTGACGCTCTCTTGAGAGGTGCCTCAGAAAGTACTTAAGTACGAGGATCATAAACGAGCGCTTTTTTTTCTTACGGGTCGCGATAGCGTGAGAGGAAAGCTACGCGGCGTCAGGCCGTGCATTACCCTCGCGGCCGAGCTCGCGGCCTTGCATAACGATATTAACATAAAATTCAGGACTCCTCGCTCGCGTGTCTCATTACGACTCCTTGTTCCCGCGCGGAAAAAGTTTCTCACGAGGAACGTACCTACGTCTCCTTCGATAAGCCATTCGGTCTTGTAAGGGTCGCTCTCTTTGCCCCGATTTTCCAGCGCGGCCTTACGCGGAAAGGTTTATTACTCGCGGGACAAGTATTCGCCCGTTAAATCGTGTTTGTCGGCGAAGTGAAACTTTGCACGACGCACAGAGTGAACCGTAAAATAATACAAAGTGAATCGTAAAGCACGCATTTTATCTCGACGTGTTTCAACGGAAAGGAGAGAAGAAAATCTCGAGGTTCTATTACGATGAAGTTTTTTTTATATCCTTTAAAATCGTCGTTCGCTAAAAGCATATCAGGTAATACATGCAAAAATTTGGAAGATTTAACTTCGTACTTCTATTAAAATTTTTTCCATTCATCAGGAGTTACAACAGAATTTGTTAGGGTAAACTTGGGTAAGATGGCTATACAGGAAAGATGGCCAACATATGTTCTTTCAATCTCGCCATGAAACATCGAATAATGAACATGATTGGCCATCTTTCCTGTATGGCCATCCTATAATACCCGAGTTTACCCTATATAGATAAGACGAAAGTATTGATACAAGTAATATCGATAAACATAGGATGATATTATCATTTTATGAACTCAAGGTAACAATATTTATATACATATATAGAACGCTGGCTATTTGTCGAATATATTCTTAGATGCTGTACGAGTTTCTGCGCGAGACTTGAAGATGCAAAATAAGCGTTAATCTCGAAAGCATCGACGGCATTAAATCGTATTGCAACTAAAGTATACAATAAAATGAAGACGTAGCGCAGAAATAAGAGGAACGAGTTTCCTGCTGCGAGAGCAATAAGATATGCAGAGACGATAGCATATGTGCGGAGAATTCCTAAGATATGCCTTCAAGAGAAATGTGTTGAAATAACACTTCGGTTGTATCTTAAGCGTATAATCTTTGATTAAAATTTGTATTTTATTTCATATATATTTAACGATTATTTAATAATTTTCCTGAAATTTTCGACACGTTAATCTTGAATAGACGATATAGATGTGGTGCGGATTAGTCAAAAACATGCCAATTTGCAGTATGGTTATATCGTATCATCTATTTATGACAAAAATAAACAAATATTTTATAAACGTTTCCAACAGTATTCAAGAATAAAAGAAGCGATATAAACTCCATGACATTCTTGACAAATAAAATTCCTCCGACAGGTCAAATTAATTAAACGCAAACGTATAAAGATAAAAAGAATAGCATTCTAATTATGCATTTGAAGTTAAGACTCCTGTTAATCTCGATCTTTGCCGCGTGACTCAAATTTTTCGCCTTTCTCGAGGCACGACGAACGCGCGACTAAATTCCCGTCTGGATCGTTGATCCAGGAGCAATGCCCGCGCTTTTCCAACCGCGGCGGGACTCATTCCGCCGATAACTCGCGGAAAGGAATTCCGCGTCGCGCATAACGCGCGATCGGTTATTCCAGCGTTTCCATCAATCCGACACGGTGTAGGAACACTGAAATAAATCCAGAGAGAACATGACGCAGCGTCCGTGGTGCGATCCAGGAAATATCAACTCTCCCGAGACGAATAGCGAGATCGTGTAAGAACAGAATGGGCAATATAAAACAGAGTGCTCCAGAGCTGTCGGCGTTCCCTTTATGTATATGAATTTCTCGGCCAATGTCGTAGATTTCTCCTTAATAGGAATGTTATGACACGCATCAGCACTCACGATAGATTAAAAAACCATGGAAATTGAAAAGAGTCCAATTTCAGAAACAAGAATAGCGAGACCCCATTTTGTGAATAATTTCAAGTTTAACAAAAGTTCAATTTGAGTTACCATTCAACATTTAATATTAATTGGTTAAGCAACAACGCGGTCAAAAAAAGCTTAATATTTTGGCAGAAAATACAGATTGCATCAAAATATACAAATATTTTTTTTCGAAATATTCTGCGATGTTTTTCATGGTTTATTTTTTGCGTCTGCTGTATCAGGGAGCAAGTGTCCGGTGGAATTGTTCACCAACGTTTTTCCCATGGTGCACGGTAGATTAACTTGGTCGACGAGGCGCTCGAAAATCATTGCCGGCCCGCGGACAAGATACTTTTACTTACAAATTGGTATTTTATCGGTGTTGGTAATAGAATGCCTCCCATCGCGACGTCACGTCAATGCGCGATCGCGTGAGAAAGTCGCGAATGAAGTAAAACGCCTGATGATTGGGATGAAAATAATTGCATCTTTTACGATTTAATGGAAACTATTGAAAATTCCGCAAGAATCGCTAAACCTAATTAGGCACGATTATTACAGAGATTAGCTGCTCGCGAAATGTATTTATAGAAAATGTGATTACATTTCTGGTTGATATATGTTACGAAAGTAGTATTGGTATTGATTTGAATTAACGCTAAGGTCGCTAGCTATATAATAGAAATATTGTCAACCAAGGTACAATATTTACAAATTGTTACAAGCAATCCTGGAGGATTCATATTATTTATCAAAATAGAAAAGACGTAAAAACAAAAAGAAACGGATTTAATTATATTATTATAAATATTAAGATTAAGAAAATGTGAAAAGAGAAATAGAAATATCCGGTTGAAAAAAATGCATACAATCGTGAATTATATCGGTGAGAGAAACAGTAATATATATTATAAAAATTGATGAAATACTGCGACACGAAATATTAATTATCGTGGACATTTGCGAATATAATTTTAGGAAAAATTGTCGATAAATAACTTATTGTAATTTAAATATTACTCAAATATAATTTATTTTTCCGGTGAAAAAGCATTTTAACCAGCTAATTGACATTGACATTCAGACCTGTTTTAATCTCGTGAGCTGTTTTGCAAATTCGCTGTTTTCGCGTTAATATTTCCGCTTAAAATCGCTTCGTGTATATTACCCTGTCCGGGGGTGATATACGGTAGCTACGCGAAATATCGTTGCGCTCCCGGTATCAATATCAATATTTATACATTTGCGTTCGGCGGAACACGATGCTAAATCCCGCGATACGTTATCGGTGCGGCGAACGTCTATATTACAACATGTATGCATCGTGCGTTATTGCGGTTCAACCATTTCCCGTACGTTACGTACATAACCTTGCATCTTTTATAAACGACGCTTTGTTCGCTTATCTGCCTGCCGTCGATCGGTACTTCGATAACAGATTAAATCGAAGTTACTCTGCACGAAAAAGTCTTAATTTCCTGTTACTGCGCAGTTCGACACGACGCGCGTGCAATGTTCGATATTTTAGCGCTGATAAATTATTATACGTCGCGCATAATCTTAAGATATAGATATCCCAGACGCGTTTAAAGTGCCTGATAAAATGATACAGAGCAAAAAATGCATGTCCTATTACAATTTCAAATGAAATATAAAATCTACATGGATATTATAATAACCGCGGGGATCAACAGTTATCAAATTGTGCGCAAAGATCGTGTAATGTCTAATTAAATGTATGTAGGTATACCAAGAGATTAAATGATATTTCGAAAACAAGACAATCCTGGGAATTCCAGGTCTGCAGGAATGGAGGCTGAGAGTTTTTCATGTTAATAGGGCCGTACAAAGCACGTGACTAACTTTCATTTTTACGCATATAAGAATATAATCTTTAAATATATATAGATATCCCTATACAAAAGGTACATATCGTAGAGATCTATAGAATAATATTAATAAATTTTTTTCCAAAGATACACAATCTTTTCTCTCTTATATTACCCGTGGGCGAGAAATGTTTCCGTCAGCAGGGCGCGTGTAAGCGGAATGAATCCGGCGTTTCTGGCGCCGCGGCGCGCTGAGAGGCGTGAAACCGACATTTGTCATCACGAGCTAAAAATATATTACGTGATGGCATGGATTAGAGCCTCTCTCTTTCTCCCCACTGCAAGAAAAAAAAGTTTCCTCGGACCACGTGGGAGTTGGACGGGCGCATTGTGCGTCCGATCTCGCGCGAATGCTTCGCGAGGCAGATTTTCTCACGCCGCGCGAGCGATCTTGAAAGTAATATTACGCTGTGCGCTTTTTGATTTAGTAAGGTAGCTGGGTCACGATCCGCGAATAATGGCGGTGCTACGCTGATTAGATTAGACACAGATATAACACTGCACTTTATCGGTATAAATGAGAAGATCGGTAAGAGATAATAAGGAGAGCTGATAAGGTCCTTCGTATTGGCATCGATACGATGATTTGAATAGATAACTGCATGGGTTTTTACTGTTTTTAGGTGGCTTTGAAGTTATTTCCGATTGACACGTTACGATTTCTTATTTACTATTTTGCTAATCTCTGCTGATAAATTTGTTCTACCTTTAATATTTTCATTGAAACGCGTAAAATAGAAGAATTCAAAATTGGATTACCATTGCTTTACTAGCATATATATATGATAAAGATGCCAGGATTTCACGTTCTCTTAACTTGTTCGATTAATATTTTCGCTGTTTATATATATTAAAGATATGTCTATAGGTTTTTCATATATTTTTATTTCGCATCAATTAAATTGTTTATCTTTAAAATCTCTTGAAGTGGAAACTATCTTATTTCAAATTATTTGTATCTTTATATATACTATTTACATTAAATTGATATAATTTTGTAAAAATTCTATCTTCTATGAGACACGTTCATGATGGAATTTTTTTGTTGTAAAAACTAATGCGATTGCAAAAATAAAAAAACAAAAACATACGAACAATTATGTTTAAATGTTTTGATGTTGATATTGACTTGACTTAAATTGTGATACAACTTTTCTCTCTGTGAAACCTGTTCGAGTGAAGCGTCGCCCGGAAAAACTGCATAATTAAAAGTTCACTCACCTTATGATGTCGTGGCGTCCTCGAGAGGTTGCTGCGTCCGTTGATGAGAACATTGTCGTTGAGAAACGACACGTCGCAGGGCGACGGTGGACCCCCGGAGATTTCCCACTCGGCGTCGTCGGTCGTAGATGCGTCTAAAGTAGCATCAAGCACTATAATGCTACCATCACCAACCTGTAAAAAAACGATAATGATAGCAGAATATGATGAGTTTTGAAAAAATGCTATCATACAGAAACATCATAATAACTTAAAAAAGACAGACAAGATGTAATGATGTCCCAAATATATTTTAAAACATTATACATATCTTCTCTTCATGTTGTATTAGAGAACATGAAAATTTATGAAATTATTTCCCGCATATATGATATAATAAAATGAATTAGTAAAAAATATTAAACTTTGCTTTAAAAAAATTATTTAGTAATACGTTAATATTTAGCTTCACATCTGTGTTTAAATTAAATTAAAATCTAGTTAAATAAATATTTATTACAAAATTCATCTGCGATTAACACTATCATTGCAATTTTTAAATCGGTATGCAATTTCGATAAACGAAAATGAATATACACAAGATACAACATTTATACTCTCAGTAAAGTAATTTTACTTTCTTGGTTGTTCAATTCTCAATTTGACAAAGATTTCACGGAAATATACGGTAAACGCCTCCGTTATCCTGATTTTCAGCGCTACTGTAAACAGAGTTTTTAACGTTGTTTGAGCAAAATCGACTTTTTCGCGAGTCACACACGTAAATCTTTCCTGCTTGCGAATGTAACATTCTGATAGACATAGGGACGTGCGTTCGCGTTAGACTCGAGCGCAAATAAGCGCACGTGCAAATACGCAATCCTTTACGACCCGAGAAACTCCCGCGGCGATTCGGGAAAGTTTTCCGCGTGGAAATTATGAGGGTCGAAAAAACGCACCTTTTCCTAACCCACATTTTAAAGTTAACGTCAATTACGCGAGACTGGCAGCGACTAATTTGCAGTTCGCGTGTGTTTGACGCAAACAGATTCATCAAGCTTATTTCGCTCGTGCATGGATATCGACAGTAATATTCTTCGCTGAATTTTATTTTACGTTTTAAAGATTAATGTTTAAAATTTCACATAAAAATTGCACAATAAATAATTTTTTTTTTTTATCTCAAGAATGAAATATTGTTTAATCAAATTGGAGTTTAATCGAATTGGATATTTTAGCTATTTTAATTCTTAAAATTACTTATTGTTAGATTAATTAACCATTGTCTTCAAATCTTTGAAGACAACACTAATTATTTTAAAAACGTAATTATAAAAACATAGAAATTGCAAAATAAAAGTATATAAATACTGGGAATTTCTTTTCTTTACTTCTTGGAAGTATAAGGACCGTAAAGCGAAGACATCCTTTATTTATTTTTCTGCAGAAAATAAGGAGACTGAAGAACTCTCTCGTTTTCCAACCGAGCATAAAATGTGTCATCACAGTTAAAAAAAAAAAAATTCTTGAAAAAAATATTTTCGTTGCATGTACAATCGAGCAAAGTAAATTACAGTCTGCAAGTCTGTTTTCTCCACGTACCAATTGCAAATTATCCTCGAAACGATCTTCGGAGGGGGCGGGAGGGTAGGGAAGAGGACCTGTCCTGCGATGTTATTTTTCTCCTTTTGTTAACAATGGAGATATTAACTGTGGACGATTCGATCGTGCTTTTCGAGCGTGCCGTGACGACGGTTATACATTCACGCGAGACGTCAGTCGGTCATTACGGTTACCGCCTTTCATGACTCTCGTGAATGGGCATCCTGCCGAGTCGAAGAAAAGAGGGAAACGCGAAACGCGTGAGTGATACAAGGTAATATGGATAAACACTCGGTTCGCATCGAGCCGTCCTTCGAGGGAGGGTCGAGTAGGCTCGTTCGCGAAACAGGATATGCGAAAGAAATGCCATAACTTTGTCGCGCGGACTTTAGAATTATCTGACATCTGTCGTCCGCGCGGACATGTGTTTCTCGTTCCTTCAAGAAACGTCACATTTATTCTTACGTGCAGTGGTATTTTCGAAATATTAAAATTACGATAAAAATGTTAAGCTGTGAAGAACAATAAATATAAATATAATTAATAAAAAATATATTATATTGTTGGATGACCATTAATCTTTTGGGAAATATACTTTTTAAATACAGATATTTGATTTTTAAATAAAAATGTATTCGTTGCGCGTAACGTTGATATAAAAAAATCGGTAATGGCAATAAATAGTAATTATTTTTGAGATGTCAAGTTTGCTTACCATACTATCATGTAATTTTATTTATTATATTAGTGTACAAATACCTTTACTCATTTTCAATATTTTACACGTTTTTGTGACAATATATAATAATAATAAATGATATTCCTTGCGCGAAACTTTCGGTAAATTCCATGGCACGTTCACGCGGCGGAGATCCGCGTGTGAAATCGAGTGGCCTTACATCGTGACGGGACGATCGATTTCCGGTCTACTTCCGGCGATCGCCGCAGGGGGATCGCTCGGCGATCGACGATTTTCGAAAGTGATTTTTTTTGTGGTAATTTGCCTCGCTCTTCCCTCTTTCGTGTCGCGCGACGATTTGGGTTGAACGTTCGTTAATCCAGAGAAAAATGCGGTCACGGATCATAAGACGCAAGCAGCCGCATTACGGACGAGCAACGATCGAGGACGAGCAACATAATATCTGTATTTGAATATAAAACACGGCATGCCGATGCCATGTGCCGGTGAAATGAGACGAGCGAACAAATATGCAGCGATTCCGTGTCGGAAATCTATTATTTCCTTGCCCCGATACGTACCTTGACAAAATCTGTAATTTGCGGAAGTCCTAGATAATGTTCACGCATCTAAGTAAAATGAACTCTCGGAAGTCACTTTCTCCGGAATACAGAAACTTCCGAAACGACAGAGTTTAAACAATAAAGACATTGGAATTTTTAAAACATTGACAATTTAAGAAATTGGCAATTAAGTAAACTTGGCTACTAAATTCATGTGAATAGATAATACCATTTTTTTCACGCAAAACTATTAACTGGACTATATTTGAAGAGATTTCTAATTTGTTTTGGTTATCCAAATATTTAATTTTAAAGATAGTCGCTAAGAAACTAAAATTTTTGAATGTTTATCAAATGATATGTCGGTCGAGAGAAAGTGCACAACATTTCTCCTATAGAAGATATCCTATATCTTATGAAATTTTCTGTTTGATTTGTAGTTTATCTTGTTAAGCTGCATGCTATTAATAAAGTCGCAATATCGCAATAGTAAGTAAATTAAAATATTAATCATTATATTTTAATATGTTTATTGTTCCCACTCAGCAATTTTGTGAGTTGGGGGCACAAGGAAAAAGATTTATTAACTTAAGGGGATCCTAAAGCCGTCTGTAATAATACCGGCTTTTTTTCTTAGCACTAATCTTTTACGTGGCTTTATAGAAATGCAAAGTTCTTGTCTGGAATTAAAGTACGCATCAAAATCTAGGTCATGGTGGTCGACGTTATATCGAAAACGAGAAAAAATTAATATTTTTGTTAATTTTTGGTATACGTGACGACAATATTTGCTTTGTACAAAAATTCCACAATAAATATCCACAAAATTAGACCGGCATGACCTAAGGACAACAATTTAAGAACAATATCGTGCAATTAGATCTAGGATTGAAAGCCTAGAAAAAAGATTAGTTTAAATAAACTTTTATATGTGCAAAAGCACATTCAGGTTGACATTGCGTGTAGCGAGAGATGGCGCAGCACGCGAAACAAGGACAGATATAGATATATGACATAGAAAACAGGATTAGAAATGTTGACATTACCGACGTCGAGGAAGTTCAGCCTTCACTTTAGGATCCCCTTAAGCGTGTAAGTGTAAGCTTTCCGTCTGTATGTATAGATTTCATCAGTAGATTTCAGATTAGTAATTGTTCGTGATTGATTGCAGCGCGAGAAAAATACAGGGCGCTTTATTTCCTCCAGACTGTTAACTGCCGCAAATTAATGTGTCGGATTCATTACGCAGGTATAATTCCTGTGGATAAAGTATCGTGAGAAAAAAGTGTGAACTCGGCGTCTAGCGTGTAATCTCGCATTACGCCCAAGCAAATGGGCGAATTAAATCTGACAAGTTGGCATTAACGCTAATGCAGAACGACTCAAGCAAGCTGCCGATCGTTGTCGCGTATGGTAGTGATTAGTCTAAGCGGCAACAATGCTCTTCGTCTCGGTACATATTGAAATATATTATCCGCTTACGATTGAAACAGCGAGCGATGACGTTACATTACTCATAATATGTATCGTAATTATGCTCACATGTGCGTGACACCGTATCGCGGGAAGGAACTGACAACATGTATACGAGTTTTATAGAAAAGTAACGCTCAATTCGAACAAAATACCGCAAAATACTCGACTTACGGTAAGGTCAATAAACTAATAAAGGCTATTTTAAAAATATGGATACGTTGGCCCGGAAGTAGCTCCGGAAACATAAACCAAAGGTATAGATACACACATCCTCTGTAGTATTTTGACACGTTGCTAGCTCATATTATGTTGAGGTATAACACGATTTTCATCCGTGAATCTGCTAAAAGCAGGTCGGACATCGCATAGAGTAACGTAATTGTCTGGTAAATAACTATAACTTTATTTCTCGATATATATTAACCCTTTTCTTTTTTTCTAAATTTCACGTTGTAGTCTTAAATTCTCTGAAACCACTCGATAAATTATATTTATACGCTCATTAAGCGGGTAATTTTAACTATTTCTTCGCCAATTAAAATTTTTTGTCATAAAAAACTTGTTAAATACGCAATACGCAACAATAACTACGAATGTCTCGTAAGATCGGGAGTTCCAGTTCGGGAAGTAACGCGAACGTAAAATGACTGGACAAAAATGAGATGCCAGTTTGAAGAGACATCGGAAGAATGCATTAATAAAGGAGGGAAGTTGCGGCAATGAACCTGAGGATGCGGTCCCTGACTCCATGAGAAACTCCCACAGGACGGTTCTTTCCATTATTCCGGCCGCAGTAAAGTATCACTCCCGCAGGTGGACCTTGAACCTACGAGGAGAGACCATCGGTTGTCGCCTGACAGTTCGCATGTGAACGCACTCTACGAAGGAGTACGCCTTATACGCACGCGTTACGCTTGCACGTGCAGCAAGCGGATCGACGCGTAAACATCCTATACCATCCCTCCCGAGATATACGAAATAATATTTGCAATATAACCGCGTAAAAAACACGGGAAGTATGAAATCATTGGCATCATAACACGAGTTAACTAACATAAATGTATCTTAATTTGTTGTGAAGATGTATCACGAGACTTCGCAAGAATTTCAAGATTTCCATTACATCATAGTCACTGCAGTTTTTTAAACTAGACATTACGGAAGATTTAAAAAAATACTGACCGCAACCGAAACAATAGTTTGAAATCATAAACAACAGAATGTTACCGATTGCCACAGAACTAAAATTTTAGAAACATAAATGATTAATACATATTTCACAACTAAAAAAAAAGTTATGAAAAATGCAGAAAAAAATTAAATTAACTGAAAAATTATTTAGATATTAAAAATATTTAAAAAAGATACAGTAATTTTTTTTATAGTACCTAAAATATAGACATCGAACTGATTTATAAACGTACAATAGACTTGTGCGGTATTACAACGTTAAAGACAATAAAATATGACCGAAGACAAAAATATAGTGGACGCAATTTTTGATGTCCATATTTTCCAATTAATTTCTTTCTATATCTATGGCTTAAATGCAGTACTTGAACGTGCGGTATGCTGGAATTCCGGTTCTCAGAAAGCTATTCCGATCCCCTTCCAACATAATGATACATTCAGTAAAAGCAAAAAATGTTACTTACAATCAAGCACTATCGATATAAATTGTTGCGATTACGTTAACTGCAAAACATATTTTCAAAAGGCGGTTATACGATAGTGTGAGATTTGTAAAATGAGCTTTCCTAATAGATTACCCGATTGCTTAAAGTCGCAAGTCTACGACGTACGTCTAATTGAAAATTATCAGAAACTTACTGCACGGCGTAATCGTTCTCATGCGCGTACTTCCTTTCGGTTTTACCGCTCACCCCAACGCTCAACGAGCTCATTTCCTCCCTCGACCTCTGATCCGGTTCATGGTCGGTCATACTCCAAGTCTTTCAAAGTATTTAACGCTTAATCTTCAGTAATCATTTAAAAAATAACCTCCATTTTATTGTAATTACACTTATTTGTTAAAATAATTTTGATTGCTTGAGAAAGGCACTGCTACAAGCATGGAGATGAAATACTGGTCGATATATTCGAAAGTTTTATTTATTATAGAATATTTTTCATGCAATTCTGAATGCATTTAACCATTTTATAAAGAGTTTTGGCGATAAATATTATGTTTTAAATAAAATCTGTGATGTTCCGATGAACACTGAATGCTTCACGCATACTAAATTAAAGCCAGAAATTTTTTATAAATAATATCGAGAAAGGCAACGTTTGTCTTCTGCATTATAGAATGCAGAATTATAATTGCAATAAATCGTTCATTCATAGTATATTTTGTATTACGATGACCATGTTCTATATCTAGTCGCAGTCACCGGAACTACTTCCCGCCCACCCATGAACTTTATTAATGCGTGCAACGTTTCGTCAGCGAGGGATCAATTTACATGAATCATCCTAAAATACGCTTAGTCAAACCGATCAAAGTTTACTGCGGAGTCGCAGCTGACTTTGTCATCTTTCAGTTTATCGCTGCCGTATACAAAAAAATTATAAGCTTTTTACGACGTCACTGGTAAAGGCTTTAATTCATCGCGCAAGCGATGTGCCATCCTCGATTCATCTCCCGATAAATCATTCGATGTCGCGACATCGCGCATCAACTGGACAGATAATCGAAATTATTACAAGTAGCAGGCGATGCAGCTTTTATTGTTCATTGTTTGCTATATATGTTTATCTTCGTCTGTCGTAAGTCTATCTGTTACATTATCAGCTTCTTGAAGCCGTTATGTGCGTCTATCGTTTCTATATATTCGACACGAATAATTCAAACTTTATAAAGCAGATACATTATGAATCGAGTTGTTGTGAATCAACATGAAACTGCAATTAAACTGCCATTATTCGCTATACTTGAGAATGTAATGACAACATATTCTCCGCTAATCGCGATTCAAACTTTATAACATTGCGAAATCAAATACGTTGGTAAAAACACAAGCTTTCTCTATTAACATCTACAGCTTTTCGATAATATTTTATGACACGTCCTTTAATCGATCTTATGTTTAGTCTAAAATCCTAATAGTAAATTTCTTATCTTAGAGAAATCCTTAATCTTAACACCATTCTTCAGACATTAATAATTTTTCCACTATTATGCTTAAACGTTTATCATTTTTATGTTCGTATATCAAGATTTATAATGTTTATAAATCATGTATATTTTATTTAAAAAAAAATCCAAAAATTATAGAACAATTAGGTGGGGCATTTATGTATGTAGTTTTCTCGAGATATTAATAGGTGGTATAAATTTAATTTTAAAAGTACGTCGTAAATTTTAAGAAGATGCAGCCGTAAAACCGATTTCAGCAAAATTTTCGAATCTTTGTTATTCAAACCACTTTCAAAACGAGTGACGCATAACCACAACATAAATTCGCGAATTCGAAAGTATTACCTGATCATACGAGATAACACAGGATACTGACAGTAGTCCTGCTGCTGTTTCGCAGGAGTGGAGCTCGGTCAAGGTCAAACGAGGTCAGGCATCTTGAATTTCACCGGGGAAACCCTTTCACGCCCGCTCACGATGGAGAACGACGAGATTTCACCATCGCTATCGAAGTCATTGAGTGAAGTCTTGCCTCGGAGAGGAAGGGAGAGAGAGGGTATATAGTAACACGGAAATTAATTAGCTCAATTTGCGATGAGAAAAGATGTATAGCGGCAGGTGCCGAAAGGCGTGGACCATTCCGTCATCCGTCATTCGAACGCAAAATAAAAATATGCGTGGTTCCCAGATAAAGCATTTGCGGACTATCCTAATTTTACACGCTCTAGTGAATATATTTTTATATATTCCGTATTATTACGAGCTAACCCAAAGATCGAAGATCAAATTGATCTCATCATTATGTCATATTTGACTAACATGTTGACAGATAGTGACAGCCATAAAGCCGTTATGTAAAGTCGATTTTGTGATATAAAGATTGGTTCCGCATACTTCTAAATTCTATGTCATCATGCCAAAATATTTATTTATATTTTAACGTGTCCTCTTTTATTTTAAAATAAAAAATTAAAGATAAATTCTCGTAAATTTGTTAAAGCATTTAACAGAAAATATACGTAAAATTGCACGGTAAATCAGACGAATATATGCTAAGGTTATCGAATTACCGGTACTGAAGTTACGAACATTCGTACAATTTATATGGACAAGCACGCTATATATATAGTAATTACATTGTAAATTACGAATACAATCTAAAGATGCATTCTTACGAAGCACAGTTAGTTAACAAGTTAACGGCTCAGTTAGTTCAATGAATATTGTCCGAACGCGTAATGATGTTATACACAAATACAATTATTATAGATCACTGCTTTTACAAGGAAGATAATGCGGCTAATATCTCCAAGAGTGCAGGTGCGTGGCGGTTGATTACATCGCAAGTGGAATAACCGGTTCCGAGCAAAAAGAAATATCCGTTTGGATCATATTCGGCAAAATCAAAACCATAACAATGACACAGGCATTTTCTTAAATTAATAAAACAGTGAAGTACTCCAATAAATATATTAAAATTGTAATTCTATGTATAAGCTTACTCATTTAATTGTTTATCGATTTGTGTATATCAAAATTACACAATAATCCAGCAAATAAGAAAATAGTATCCTATATATAGATAAATATTATCAGTTATTACCACACACAGTTATTGTATTACATCAAATAAACAATATATTTTTTATAAGCAATTAAAGAAGCGGATTTAAATTAGCTTCCGACTCTATAATGTTACGTCAACAAATTGATCTTTAAATGTGTAACACTTGATATCAAAATACCAACAAAGTTCTTTCCCAGCACAAATATAATCTCTCTTGTATGTGTAACTGTATGGAGAAATTCAGAAATAAATATGTATTTAATAAACATAAAAACAAATCGTCTGCTGTCATGTACGTTGCGTGTCAGTACGATAGCGGCTGCAGACGTTAGATTGCAAAACGTTCGCTCGAGCGTGATATTCCTTAGAAGGCCAAGCGAAGAAGCAAACCTGAAGGATGCTAACGGACTTTGTGCTCCTCTACTGGGTGTCCCGGTTGCTACTCTAAGACGGCCATATACGAGAAGAGATCCGCGTATTATGTCGTGGAATGTTACCGATCTACTAGTTTCTCTCCCTCTTTTCCAGCACATCCGATCTCTAGTGGTTTGATCGATTAAATTTCTCGAAGCCAGAGATTTTCCATCAGCAAATTCGCTCGTGATTATTTCTTTCGGAGTAATATAGTCAATAGAAATCAAATGATTGATTTAATTTCTACGAATAAAATATACAGACCGATTTTAACAATAAATCATGATATAACAATAAGCTGCTTTAATTGGAGAACAATGTTCAGAGGAAATGCGATACGTGGCCAAAAATAGCACCGTAACCAGAATTCATCAATTAGGCGCGACAAATTATCAATATAAGCGATAAGATTAAAATTGATCTCTTTTTTGGCGGTGAAATTATCAGACGCACCGTAACATACTTATTTCATACAAAAAGTTTCTCCCTTTCACATCAACATGCACTTTAAATGAACTTAAATGTCGAGAATAGACGCGCGTTGAATTATGAGATACCGTAATAATTACCGAATAAGAGAGGATGTCAAGGATATCCTCTCTCCAAACTCAATCGCCGTAATGCAAGTATACGAAGCAAGATAGCAGTCAATGAAAATCCGTAACCGGTAACACATATCGTTAGAACTTGGCGTGAAAATGTATGACCAATTATCCAGCGTAATTTAAAACTGCTTATATGTATACTTAAATACGATTTCTCCACTTGTTATATCAAATTATTGTTAATGTCGGCATAATTTAGGATTACACGGAAAAAGAAAATTAAATTTGAAAGAAAATTTTGTAAAAGTACGGAGTGCAAAAGGAGAAGAATATGACTAGCGCTAAGGTTGACACATTGCCGATATTCAATATCAGTATCGTTTCACGGTGGGTTCTTAATTTCCGATCGATAAATCGACAACACATATGACTCATAGAAGCACGATCGCGAGTAACCCGTGTTTATAAAAGGATAAAGCGTGTGACAGCAAGTGCAATAACATTGTGCAGCCACTTTACGTCAACCGTATATACGCGAGGATTGCTTGCAATTCTTTTGTCACAAAATGCACAAGTTTAAGATAAACGTAAACTGATCGCCAGAAGCTGAATCGAGAGTGCTCGTTTTCCGACTGAATTCGCTACGGTTCGCACAAATTATACGTCATTAATCGGTCTCATGAATACACCAGAATGACGCGGTAGCTAAAATCACACACACACAATGACTTGCGAAAGAAGAAAGAAGAAAAGTGATTACTTCCGTAATCACTTTTAATCTTGTAAGTTCTATTAATATGAATTATGGTACAAGAAAGTAGATTGTAATATAGAGAAACTAAAAACTAAATTTCTCTTCGTAATAAAATAATAATAACTTTGTTTGTCGTTTTCAATAGGTTTTAATTCCCCTTCTGCCCTTTTTCAGTAATTTCATATATTTTATATGCAAGTTTCTATCATTGTGTCAAACTGTTTCCTTAAAATAATAATATCTATTCGTTTATTAATCTTCATCAATGTTTGCGCTTCAATATTTTTTATTTCAAATCTTGCACATAACAATAAGATAGAGTAATTAAATAATATTATACATATTTAGGATTTCTTAATTGATGTCTAATTATGGCATGTAAAAATAGATGTTAGATTATTTCTTGAATTTTAAAATATTATCTTTTCTTCGATTGATTATCGATTGCCTCGCAACATTTCAATTGAAATTTTTGGGTTCGTAAATTTTAGTCATCAATGTTGTTCTTTTATTTCTTCCTTGACTCTTTCACCGACACGATAAAAGATATGAGTAGCAGATAAAAAGCACTTTCACTGTTAAATTTAATGGGCATCGCGTATAAAAATATCTCTTTCTTCATCTTTACTCAGCTTAATTAATAGACAAGAAGCAACACTGGCACGTACTTTCGCTCTGCAGAATTTCAAGGATATTATGAAAAATGCTAATGACGTTAGACAAAAAGTTTGCAAATGTGAGCTTGTAAACGGTTTCATTACGCGGCACCGAGCAAATTCTTATATATATTTACTTATTTTGATGCAGTGTAAAAACAACGATATCGCGCGCATATCGCTTCCCGGTTTCCTTCAGAAAGAAGAACGCCGACGAGGAATTATATCGCTATACGAAAAAGAAGGAAAGCCAATGAAAGGACGCAGACGGAAAGAGGATATGGTTATCACGGCGGTTTTAAACTAAACAGGACGTTGTACTAACCGTTCGACCAGATGATAGTCAGCTGACGTATAATATGTATATACACACGCACACACAGCGATCGGTTTTGTTTAAATTCCTTTGGGTGTGTCATTTAATAATTATGCATACCATGTGGATGATATACGTACTTATGTACACATATATACGTATTGTATGCGCGCTTACAGTAACAGTTTTGCAATGACGCATAATTAGTTAATTATATTGGCTAATTACTCTTTGTGTATCATACGCGTCTTACTAAGCTATTCTGCGCTAGTCTGAGAAATGCAAGATAAACAACAACAAAAAAACAACCAAATTGCTTTCTTTTGCATTTCGTTCCTCAATCTTAATTAAGAACGAGTTTAAATAAACGAAGTGCAGTGAAAGAGAACGTTTACTAAACTTTAAAATAAAAAATCGAAAAATGTTTTAGCATTATAGGTATTAATATCAATTTTTACAAGCAATGTTATTAGAATAAAAAAATTAATAAATGCAATAGTAGAACTCCAGACTTACGTCGACGATTATAAATTGTCAAGTTTGTACTTTCCACGGTTAGACATAACAAAGTTTAAGTTCAATCCATTTACTCGAGAATATATAACGACTTTTTCAAAAAAAAATATAAAATGATTAATTATTGTCCATTGCCGTTCGAAAACTCGCGATATTCCCATATGAGAAACGCATTACGTGTCACATCTTACTCATGTGCATCAATTTACGCGGACGTAATGATCGACATTATGCAATGTATATCACAGAATCGTAAAGGTTAATTAGCACACTGAACCACTGGATATGATATAATCCAACGTTGAGTAATCACTATAAAATCCACTGTGTATATACAGGAATAATCTATACTATAAATCTATATGTAAACGCAGCGAATAATTTTCTTACATTTTCACATTTATGTGAGATATACACAATCTCATTGCATATTCAGATATAATTGCTTCTTTATATTCTTCCGGAAAAATATCTTATTTCACTTAATTTATTTTGCAGAATTTTTGTATATTTATGCACGGAAAGAACGGTTTTGTTAAAGTATATTATAAAAATTAAACCAGATCTGAAAATAATTATATTGAACCATCAAAATAATTACGTAGGACGCTCAAGTATGATTATAATGCTGTAAAAAGTTTTGATATTCTAGCAACTAGCAACCAACTTGAGCGTCCGATATAATTATTTTTAGAGATGGTCTCACATCTAATCATTTTCTATATCTGGCCTATTTTTTATATTCAGCACAACCGTTCTTTTCGTGCAAGAACTGTATTATTTATACATTTTATTATTATCATAAAATAAGCTATATAGCATCGTAAAGCATTATAAAAATATGTATGTTAAATATAGATTATCAATATTTATTTGTATCGAGACTACGTTAATAAAGAGATATACGAAGTATGTTTATCGTGCGTTTTAAAATAACACTTCTGACGATCCTCGACGATCGTTGGATCGCGGCAAGTTTTTTTTTCTAATGGATTATTATTTATTGTACGCGCATCACGTGGACTTCGTGCATATTTCTCGACATTAATCGCCGTGCAATTTACGCGACTCCTGGCTTAATCCGCATTAAATTATCATCGGATAGGCTTAAGTTCTGAAAATGCTATAACGTGCGTAAACGTATAACTTGTTCGTACGTAACGAAGTAAACTCTACGACATCCGCTCTTGTCGACAAGCCGCAAATCGAGTTAGCTTGTCGCAAAAATATCGCTATGTACGTGCTACGTACTGCTTGCGAACGGCGCTTCTACATCAACACCGTACTCTTATGATCCGTAAAACTGGATTTGTTGTGATAAACGAAGTCGCTGAAAGTCATATAATTACGTCCCTCCGGATATCGGCGCGGTCGTCAAACCTAATCACATTTCATGACATGTCTCTATTTATGTGAATAAACTCGTAACGGTGTTTACGTAAATAAACGCAATTTACCTTACCTCTGAATTATTACAAAAAAAGTAGTGTTACATATTATATATAAAAATTGATTCTGAGAATTATATATATATATATATATATATATATATATATATATATACACACATATATAATAAAGAATAATTTAAGTATAATATAAGCCTTTATATCTTTTATCCATTGCATAACTTTATGACAAGAGTAAAAGTTTAAAAGCCTTCTTCACACGTGCAATTTTCAAAGTCGATCAGGACGACTTCTCTCTTGCTCATCGAACGTTAGATAGAGACGTGATTGCAAATTTTACACGCGGCAAGCTTATCATTGCATGATCTATTACATCACAGAAAATGGCATATCTAGTCTTTAAGGATGTCGCTAAAAAAAGAGCGATATAGCGTTATCAGTCAGTTTTAATATGAGTCATATTTCACAGTATCTCGTACATCGGTGTTCTCAGTCGTTAATAAGAAAGGTTTCAAACTTATTTTTTTCGCACTTGACACCGAACACCGCATAAACAACGCGCATTCTTCGCGATCCCCCGGCTCGAAACTTCGCGGAAACTGACGAAGAAGATTACGCCACCTTGACGCGTGCGTTCCAGTTTCTAGTTCGTTAAGCGATCGTTCTTTATTCAGCGTTCGACTCGCGGACGGCGATCTTACTCTTTTTCAGCATTTGCAAATGCACCGTTACGCCGATTAGATAGAGCAGAAGTAATTTCGTGAATAAAATATGAAAATTATGCGCAATTCACAGCACGAGGAAGCACTCGCGGCTTCTGCTAAGCGGCGACCGCACTTTGCGTACATATTCCTTTGTCCGCAATATTGTTCAGAAGGATATCATTGCGCACCCATTAGATAAGGCAGAGATACATTTCATAAATGATCATTAAATAACGCGAATCGTATCCGGGAGATACTATAGCCGCTGTTCTAACTTGCCACAACGTTTACCATTGTCAAAACAGTATAAAGACTGCTTTTATTATATTTTTACTGCAATTCCGTATTACTTTAAATTTACTTACGTATTTGTTAGGCCGAATGTGTGTAAAATAGCAGAATATAATTATATTATATTCCGGGCTAACAAATTTATTATGAGCTATAAATCTCGTTTTGTATTTTTTGTATATAATTATAGCTTGTTTGCTGTCAGGATGAATTCTTATCGTACACGCGTACTATTGATATTAATTATAAGTTTCTATCAAACAAAACAGAATTTCGATCAAGCGCAACATGTATACGATTGATTTTCAAGGTTTATTCTTGAAAATAAAGGTTTATACAAAAAGAAAATTTAATGTGTCACTTCGAATTATTTTGAGGTGTAGGATCATCTCTGCCTCTATTAGACCACGTATTTCACTCTGCATTACTAGTAGCTTAATTCGTCAAAACTCTTCAATTTTCAATTGCTAATAATTTGTAAAGAAAATACGTAATTTTTAATTCAGTCTCTAGTATTAGTAATTACGAAACAGTAGGTACACGATAAATTAATGAAGAAATTTCCTAAATAATAACTAATTGTAAGTAAATATCATGCACATCCAGCACACCTGGATCCTGCGATCCTACAATTCATACTTGATTAAAACTTAAAACACTCTTTAGAATATTCTATTGAATTATCAAAGCACAGGTATACATGGTATTTATACTGTGTCGATAAACGGAATATCTATTAAATGAAATCCAAATTATCTTACAGTTCGTTGAAAAGAATGAAACAAAATAACATTTCTGAAAATTGAAAATAGCTTTGCGTACGGTGAGCGATATTTAAAATGATAATGCGCGAAGTGCCGATAAAAGGATTTTAAATTGAAGACAAAGTGAAGAATCAACAAGTGGCAAGCGATATGACACAGGGCTTTATCGAAAAATTATTGGCGAAACTGCTTTCATCATTATTCCGCGAACCCCACTTCGCCGCATGACAAAAGTTTAAATCCAGAATGGACGTACAACGTTTCGCAATGCAAATGTATTCGACAACGTGTTCGTCTGCAAAAGGAAGAAGGATTGAACTCTGTTACGATGTTATTGAGCGTGACAATTCGTAAACTTCCCAGCAGAAAGCAGGGTACATCCGAGCTATTAATCGGTGGCGATACATATCGCAATGTATCGCGCGAGACACGACTGTTAAGAACGTAACAATCTCGTTTCTATCAAAAACAAGCAGATTAAACATTGGGATTGTCGATTATCGCCAGAAATAATCGTTAGAAAATAATGTTCTGCTCGGCGCTAATTCTCATTTCCGGATTATCTAATATGAGAAAGTAACCATCATCCCTCGGACGAATCGCGCGGATCGTGTGCCTAATTTCTCCCATTTTCCGCTGCTGAATGTCGGACGCCTTCGGTTTCACTTCGCTTCACCGCGAGGACGCGATGATGCGTTTTACGAGAAGCCTGGAAATGAGTATGTGCGGCGCTCGAGCGAGGCAGGCTCTATATCGTCGAACGCTTTAGAAAGCGCCGCGCGGTTTCGGAACGTTTTACTTTGCGCAGCCCGCGCAATAATACGCGTGTTAATTTCGCAGTTAATATCGCGGTTATCAAAGCCCGATACAAATGCTTATTCATATCTAATCAAATAATCTGATCTTATACGGCACTCGAATTTGTGACTGTTAAACAGTATTCCTTATTGCGGACAATACAAAAGTAATCATGTGTATACAGAGTCAGGATTAATTTCGCAAAATGATTCTGTATTAAGATAAACTCAAACTTTTCGTTATTTTGTAAAAATATAAAAAATTTTTAAAAACACATCAAGATAGTCTAAAATACAATTATTATTTGAAATTTTTAGTCGAAATAATATAAAATATAACTTTCAAGGTTTTATCTTTTAACTTAAAAACTGAAACTTATATTAAAAAATTTTTTTGTTATAATTGTATAAATAATAAATTTAATATTGATAATTTTCGTGCGATATAAATATTAAATTTTGTCTATTGTAATATGTGAGTAACGGTGTTGCTTTCCCGAGCAATGCCAGATGATACAGCTAAATGTAAATAAACAGATTCCGTTCCGTAAACTCTTGCTCTGATGTTTCATCGACGTATGAGTAAGCAGCGTAAAACAAGAAGAAAGTTTTTCTCACTTCAGAG
Source organism: Temnothorax americanus (assembly GCF_048541705.1). Taxonomy (NCBI): domain Eukaryota; kingdom Metazoa; phylum Arthropoda; class Insecta; order Hymenoptera; family Formicidae; genus Temnothorax; species Temnothorax americanus. The sequence continues at coordinate 1,795,921 of NW_027509442.1, read as the reverse complement.
ACAACTGCCAACTGATAAATATCGTCTAACACTCATTGCTGATGACTTGATTGACAAATATTTCGAAGTGTCCGTAACAGCAATAATTAATTCAGCCATCCATCTAAGCGCGGCCAATGTTCGGTTTAGGATACGCGATAACACCGTTACATGGTATCGCACAACGGTTTAACGAGGATTCTCGCAATTCGTCAGCGATGTGCGTAGCGTGAGTGGAAGAGAGATGCAAAATCGAGGACGAATAAGTCACGGATTATACAGGATGTCACGCGATTTTCTCGCGCGTTTCTTTTCAGTCACGTATTTCTTCATTAATTTGAAGACGATCTTTTCATAACTTTTAACATTCAATCGTGAATATCTTCGTGACTGAGCTATTGGCTAAAATTCTTCATCAATTTATTTGAATAATGTATAAGTGTATAAGTCGCTCGTATCTTTGAAATGTAATTCGTGAAAAGCTTCTCGCCCAAATAGATCATCCACTTATAATTTAAAAATTATATAGGTGCCTTGACCTATATAATTTTTTAATTATAAGCGTAAAATCATATTAAGGAAGAATAACCCAGAATAATCACTGAATCCACGATGAGTAAAAGAAAGCGCGAGACACCCTATACACGCGAAGTGAAACGTGTTTGAAATGTTTAGAGTTAATTGAAATAATTCCACAGCTGTCGTCATTGGTGCAAATGTCGCCTTTGTCGAGCGACACTTCTGTCCGGCGCGGTGTATTAAAGAAAGTGAAATAAGAACTCCCGAACTACCTTACGCACGCGAAAAGAAAGTTGCCGGTGCCAGGTTACTATTGAACTATATCGATCGTCGCATCGTACCTCGTGGCGGCGCAACGTGCTAGTTAATGAAAATTCGGTTTAATGAATACCGGCTCTCGCGTAGAGGCAAAAAGCTAAACGAGAACAAAAAACCCGTAAGTACCTCTTTGCAGTAAATTATTTGCGCTACCGTGTTTTGTTAGCTTATACTAATTGCCTTGGTTCACGGAACATCTGTTTCATTTGAGATGTTTTTCTTTTACTCTACCGTTTGCGATAATAAAAAGATAATAAAAATGCTCTATATTACAAACATTTCAATATCAGCTCTATGATTTAATATTGATAAATATAATATTGTGATTTAATATATAGATTATTTATACGCTAACTTTATTAAAAACAATAAAATGTCGCACTATATTTAGTTGAGTAGCATATATGATATAATAATGGTGTAATATGAAAAAGTATGGCATCTGTACTATAAAATTGTTATATATCTCTAGGAAATAAATATATATAGTGAGACGAATAATCTTATTTATAAATATCCTAGCTATTATTTTTTTCATAATTAATATTTTAATCTGATTTTTTTAACGTGTAAATTTTATAAAATATCAATTCGATATAAAACTTAATCATATAATTAAAAAAGTAAAATTAGCAATTCAATTTCTAATTCAATTTACTTGCACAAATTAAGAAAAATAGTTGACTATATAAATATCTCATTCTCGCATGTAATATTAATATTTTAAATATTTTTCTCTAATTTTTTTTGTACGATTTTATCAAACAAATATTATAAGCATTTTACTGAAAAAAGACTCAAAAGTTTTTTAGCAATAAAACTCATGGCAATTCTTGTCATAATTACGACGTCATAGTTTGAACGAGTTCGCGATGCTATTTGCATTTCCAAAAAGAGCGCAATTGAAGACTCACCTTCGGCTTCTCCCGTTTTCTCCTGATGATAAGGCCGTCATTCTCTATGTAATCCGGTACGTCTTTTCGGTTGCTGAAGTTGAATACCATCGTGTTGTTTTGCTGATTCCACGGTTTCGTGTCCCAGAGACCGCCGCCGCCGCCGCCGCTCCCAGCATTTGTCTTCTTCGCGGGTTGTATCTCGTCGGCACTCTTCAGGCTCACTACCACCTTGGTCGGCTGTTCGATGCTCATGACCCGATTGATCAGGTTCTTTTCGAGCTCGCGGTTGCTTAGATTCTGCTGCGGATGCTGCAACGTCTTCGTGGAGACAAGCGGCCGTATAACGCCGATCTGCTTCTGCGGCGGCGAGAACTCGCTCTTCTGCTGACATCGCATCGTCTTCGCCTCGTTGTTGCTCCGCGAATACGTCGTCGGCGACGACATCGTCGTCGTTATGGTCGTCGTCGTCACGGTTTTGATCAAGCCCAAACTGCAAATGGCGCCGATGGGTTTATTCTCCGGTACGATCAGCTTCTCCTCGATATCCTTGCCGTCGCTCTCCTCCTCAGGCTCGAGCTTTTCTCGCAATCTCGACGACGCTTCGGAGGTGACAACGCTGGCAGGTGTACCCACCTTGCTCCTGCATTCCGTCTTTATGCAACCATCTTCTTCCGGCATTGGCTCATCCGCCGAATTTCGTCCATTCCGCTTCGCACCTGGCAGATAACTCTTGTCGCTCGTGGACTCGTCGCCGAAGTTAAATTGCATCGTCGTGCCTGCCTGGCCGATGTTGTCCAAGGCGGTCTTGGAGATGGTCCTCGGTCCGTCTACGATTTCCTCGTCGACGTTCTTCTCCCCGTCGAACGCGACGCGGCTCGACTTCGCGTCCTCTTTCCATTCCACATCGGCGGACGACGATTCTGGAACGCGTGCCCGATGCCGAGGACTTTCGACGTTCGTCTTCGGAGTCTCTTTCTCGATTTGCGGACGAAGAATTTTGGATTCCGGCTCCGTCTTCGAGGATTCCCCCTTGACGGGACTCGGCAGCGGCGGTTCGCGAAGCGGACTTGGGATCCGAACGCGGATCAGGTCCTTGACGGGCGAGGAGGGACTCCGCGCGCCCTGTCTGACGGGCGAGGGCGGGCTCCGCAGCCTGGGTGACAAGATCCTCGGCGAGAGCACCGGCGTGACCGGCGGGGACTTGACGGCGGCGATCTCCAGAGCGGCGGACCTCGATTTGCACGTCCGCGGCGGTTCCGGACTATTCGCCGGAGAAAATTTCAGCTCGTAGCTCGAGGGTTCCGGCGACGGGGAGGGCGAGCGCGACTTTTCGATCTGCTGGAACTTGCTGACCACCGAGGATACCGATTGCACGATTGGTTCCGCGATAACGCCATCTATGCGATATTCCTCCTTGCCGTCCCGCGTCTCGATCAGTTCCGCGGTCGGCTTGTGCGGCAGGACGATTTTTTTCGGGGAACCGACGCCACCCGCGGCACCGCCATTGACGAAGGGCTTCGGCTGCAACGGCGGTTTCTGCACCAGCTTCTTCCGCGTCTGAGCCTTGAACGCGTCGTTGATGGTCTTGAAGGTGGCGACCTTGGCGGCAACCTCGCCTTTGGGCTTCAGCTTCCTCGCGGAGCTCTCGAAGATCCTCATCGTGGTCTTGACTAGATCCGGCGGCGGCCGTTCCGTCTCCGCCAGCACCGGTTTGATCCTCTTGGGCTTGTTGATCGGCTTGGGCCGGTCGAGCTCGCTCAGACGGCTCTCGATCTTCACGGACGTACGGTCCACGAGAATAACGTGGTCGTTGACCGGTTCCCGGCGAACGCCGTTCGTCACTGGCCGAGCGACCGGAACCTGGCGCGCGTTCGTCGCTTCATCCGCCGTCACGCTGTTGTACCTCGTCAAGGTCTCGACGCTGCGCGCCCGTTTCATCGAGTCGTTGCCCCTGGAGGCGTTTCGGTACCTGTCGGTCTTCGGAACGGCGACGATACCGCCGGCCCCGCCGCCACTACCGCTGCCGCTCCGCTTCGCGTATTTCCTGCCGGTAGCGATCTTTTCGCGACTGGACGCCTCGTCGTCGTCTCGGTCCAACAGATCCTCGAGACTGGCCGCGCGCCGGAACCGCTGCACCGACGCGCGGCTCTCGTTCGTCTCTCGCAGAGCGAGGTTAAGGTACTTGCACTTGAGCTTGTTGACGATCCCCGGCCCGTACCGCAGCTCCTCGGAGCTGTCGCTCTCCGCGTCCTCGCTGGAGGCGCGACTCGGCGGCGCGACGCGCGACGAGTCTTTGAGCGTTCTCAGGATTTCGCCGTGGAACGTCTCCTTTTCGCGTCTTCCCGTCAAGACGGCGCGAATCTCGTCGCGTCGCGACGACGCGTTATTCTCGTCATTCTCGTTCATCCTCGCGGTCGTTCTCAACGGCTTACCGTCCGCCGTCCTCGAGGCCGCTTCCTCGCTCTCCTCGCCGATGTATTCCGACAACTTCCGTTCCGACGAGACGTCCGCGAATTTAGCCGTCGTGCCGTTCACAACATCCTCCGCGTCCGAGCAGAGCGACAAATCCGCCTCGAGACGCATGTTGTACGCGACTGGCGACGTAAAATCGGCGGCCGTTGCCGTTCCGCCGGCGGCGGCGGCAACGGTGGCGCCACCGGTCGGCGGCCTTCTCGCGGGATACGAGGCGGGGGAGGAGAGCAACGCGCTACCGCTACCGCCACCACCACCTCCGCCAACCCCGCGGACCGCGACGGTCGACGTGGTATCCTCGCCGCTGCCCGTCGTCAAGCGTGTCGCGCGAAGCGCGCCGGCGATCGCGTGACGTTCCTGAACCGTTGCCGCGCTCCGCTCGGCGACGCCGCCGTCGCCGTCGCCGTCGCCGTCGAGCGCCGTCCCGCTCGCCGACGTTACCGACGACGTGCCTATCATCGCGCTGCACAGCTTGACGCTCGCGCCGTTGTTCGCGAGGACCTTGCTCTGCTGACGGCGACGCTGTATCAGGTCGCGCTTCCATTGCGGCACGTTGTTGCCGCCGCTCGCCTCGTTACCGGCGTTCGCCGTCGCGTTGCTGCCGGTGGTAGCCATGTTGGACGCGCGCTGTTAGCTGTTAGTCGGTAGCTCCCTCTTTTTCTCACTCTCTCTCGGTCTCGCCTGGTCTCGCGGCTTCCTCCGCTTCCTCGCGGCACGATACCGCGACGTGCGCGCGTTATACGCACGTACGTCGGTAACGTACGTCGTTCTTACGCGTTTTTCCCGACCGCGCGATCGCACCTGTTTTGCGATTCTTCCTGGGGACGGGGACGGGTCGTACCGGCCGCGCACGATCGCCGGAAAATCGATGACGCGCCGAGCATACGGTCGAGCACGCGCGCGAACACCGTCACGTTTCCCGGAGGGTAAGAGGTGGACGGAAGCGGCGACGAGAGCACGCTCGTTGCTCCGTGATCCCCGGAGCGGATATTTACATGCTGTGGGGGTTTACTCCGGTTGTCTCGCCGGTCGATCGCCGCGAGAAAGGGCTGCCGTTGGCTCTACGCGAAAATCGATCGTCTCTCCATTCTCTCTTTCTCCCAGCCGCTATCCCGCTTTCACCGCGTTTCTTTCTCTCTCTCTCTCTCCGCTCGCGCCTCCGTATCGCCGCGCGCGCGTCCACGTCCACCTGCCGCTCTCGCGACCGCTCCGCACCGCGTTGCCGCGAGCGGTTGACGATTGACGCGAGTCCGAGGTCGATCCGCACCCGTGTGCCGCGACAGGCCGGACAGGCGTTATCGGGCATACGTCGCACACGCGTCGCACACGCGCACGGCACTGCGACAACAACGGTCGGCGACGACGCGGAACGTCCGCGCGAATCCCGCTTCCCGCTGCCGGCGTCGCGGAGGGTCACGGGTTGTACCGCCGATAAATACACGGCGCCGTCGCTCTAACGCGCGATGACTGGCATGTCCGCCTCCTGGAGTGCGGCGGCCACGGCGGCACCGCGAGAGCCGGCCCACTCGACGAAATCGAAAGTATCTGGCCTGCCGTTCTCGCGTGTGCGCGCGCGCGCGCGTGCGTGCGTCTCCCGTAGGCACCGAAACCCGAACGGCGAACAACGCGCCTGTCTCGCGCTCCCATCGCCACCGCCGCCACCGCCGCCACCGCCGCCGTCGATCGGCCGGAGATCGCCTCTCTCTCGCGCGGGCAACAGCCCCCGGCCGCCTCTCTCTTTTCACTTCTGTGAGATTGTGTTTTATGTATATGCGCTTTGCGTTGCGCGTGGTGGCGTATGAACGCGCGCGCGCGCGCGCGCGCCGAATCACCCCTCCTTTCTTCCATGTCCTGTCTCTTTCCCTCCCTCCTTTCTCACTAGCTTTCTTTCTCTTTCTCGCTCGTTCGCTCCCTCTTTGACGCTCTCCCCGCCTCGCTCGACTCCACTCCGTAATGTCACTCCGACAAGCGGCGAAGGTGCTCCGCTCTTATCGCGCACATGACGCGCGAACGCAAAAAATCGAAGCGTAGGGCTGCCGCGGCGGGGACGGCTTTAAGGGTTGATCCGTCATACCGCATTGGCGGCGTATACGCAAAACGGATAATCCAAACATTATCCCGCGTTACGAACGAAATGTTCGCATCGGTGAATGATCGATGGGGAGAGCCGAGAGCCGCGTTAGATGATTTATCTTATTTCATAAATGAGAGTAGTATTTCCGTCACGTATATATATACATATATCTCTCAATCGTCGATACTAAATAATCAACGGTCAACGTGATGCGCGAATATTAATCGCCTCGTTCCTCGCTGTCTCGTCGTGACGGAACGATACGCGCATATATTTTTCGCGATCTGCTCGCCGCGTTCATCGCGAACTGGACGTTACACTCCCGCGTGGGTGTTGTTATGCCGTCCCTTCCGTAATTTACGTGCGCTCTGTTCTAGACGACTCGCGAAATGGTCTGCTTCCTGCGCTCTCGGCACTCGCAATCACGACAAAGTCTATCCGCGATGATGCGTACGCTGGAACTGCGCAGCGCACCGTGCATTATATGTACTCTACGAGTCTACAAGAATACACTTGATGAGATGAGAATCGCGATATATTGTTCTTCCAACTCTTAATAAATTTCGTAGGCACCGACAGTGGCGTAGATTCCTAGATTCTGGAATTATTAATACCTTAATATAAAACAGTATTGTATACAATATTATTATAGTAATAAGTGAAATTAGACCGATTTAGTAAATAACACAATTAACTGGAAAATATGCCGTAATCGATCGGATTTTGGATCTTTGTGCCTAATGATACCATGTGCGTAATATTATTACATATAATAAGAAATTAATTATTATCAAATTATCATCGAATAATCAACAATCCTATATAATGTGCACGAATATTTAGATGCAGAACACGCACTCCAAAAAGCAACTTGACGTTTTAAAACACTTGCGACCTTGTATATACAAAATTTGTCGATAAATTCTTTACTTCATTACTACTGATATTAAACATACAATTTATTAGCTTTCTCTTATGTTTGAGATCATATATCGTTATGTAAGATGTATGTGTTTATTGTATTTCCCCTCAGGGTTTACAAGGCGTTTTTAAACGAGGAACGTACCCAAACCTCTTACAAACGTTCCCCTTTATTCATTTCCTGGCCTTTGCGACCTCACAATAACTCTTTTTCCCTTCCCTTATCCCTCTCCTCTTCCTTCCCGACTTCGTTCGTCCTCCCTCCACCTCTTCCTGTCTCATCTCTTCCTTCCTGTCTGTCTCCTGCCCTGTGGTCTGTTGGTCCTCTTCCCCGCTCCTGTGGAGTTTCTCCTCCGTCTCTCTCGTGCTCTCCTCCACCTCCTACCTCCTCTCACTCCTGCTCTCCTCCTCTCCTCCACTCTCTCTCCTATTCTAATTTCCCCTCCCTCTCTCTCTCTCTTATCCTCGCCTCCACCTATCTGTCCTCCGCTATCTTTACCCTTCGCCTCTTTCTTGCTTTCCTTCTATCCTCTAGCACCCTCCCCTTCTCCTCCTCCTCCCGTTCCTAGCCCTCAACGTTACCCCTCCCCTTTATACCTCCTCCCATTTTCCCTCCTCCTCCTTCCATTCTATCTCCCTTCCATCCACCCACCGTCTCCTGTTTTCCACCCTCGCTCTTCTTCCCTTGTCCCTCTCTTCCTTCGCCTTCTCCAACATCCTCCACCTTGTCCTCCTCTCTTCCATCGACAGGTCCTCGTCCACCCCAATCCCCCACCTCTGCCTAACCTCTCCAAATCTTCCCAGCAAACTCTGCCCTCTCCTTCTCATTCTCCATCTCCACTATCAAAACCTCTCTCCCTCCTTCCCCTTTCCTTTCCCAGACCCTTCTAATCTTTGGCTCTTTCCCCAGTACCTTCTCTGCTATCCGTACCATCATGCCCCTCCTTTCTTCCGCGTCCCTTCCATCCAAACCCTCTCCATACTACATTCTTTCTTTCTTCTTTCCTTTTGCTCTCTCTCTTCCTCCAGCCTCTTTACTCTCTCCTTTAGTCTCCTCGCCTTCTCTTCCTCTTCCTTCCTCCTTCTCTCCATCTCCTCCCTCGGGCCCTTCTCCTTTCTCCCTACCTTTCCTCTTCTCCAGATCCTCGCTTCTCCGCTTCTCCAATCTCCAGCCTTCCCCCTGACCAAGCATCCTCTCCCTCTCCTTCCTTTCCTCTTTTTCCTCTCTTTCTTTCCTTTCCCTTTTTCTCCTCACTTCCTCCTCCCTGTCTTCTACCGCCCTCCGCGCTCTATTCCTCTCTTCTGTTCCCTCCTCCTCCCTACTCTTCTCCTCCGGTCCTCCCTTGCCCTCCTTGGCCGTCCTTTCTTCTCTGTAGCCTCTGTCTTCCTTCTCCCTGCTCGCTCTCCCTTCTGTTTCCTTTTTATTCTCATCCTTCCTTCTCCCCCCTTTTTCCTCCCCCTGTGTATGTCCTCTTGCACGCGTACCTGTTCTCCTCCTCCTTTCTCCTATTCTTCCTCGCTGGCCACCTCCTCCCACCAGTCTCTTCCCCACCCCTTCTCGCTCCAACCTCCCTCGCTGCCTTCCGTTCCATCCTCCTCCGTCATCTCCTTTCTTGCCACTCCCCTGTTACTCCTCTTCATCCTCGCTGGTTCCTTTTCCCTCCCTCTCCACCCGTTGCTCTCATCTGTCTCTCTTTCCTCCTCCTCATCCTGCTCCTCGCTTTCCTCGCACCGCCAGCGCCCCTCCTCCAGCCTCTCCAACCTCACTCCAATCTTCTTTAATTTCTTCCTGATGCCTTTTCCTTCCCGTCTTATTTTCTTCCCTGATTTCCTGGCCTATCTTCCTGACTTCTTTCCTGATCTCCTCCACCCACTCTGTCTCCTCCGACCTTTGCCCCATCCCTGCCATCGTCTCTTTTCCTATCCCTGTATAAACAAGCCGTATGTATGTTATTTATTGCACCTCTCTTCTCCCTCTATCTCCGTCCGTCTCCGCCTCTCCCTCGCCTCTCTCGTTCCTCCTCTACTTACAGTCCCTCCTTCCGCTCCTCCACGGTTTTTCTCCTTCGCATCTCCCTTACACCTTTTCTTTTCACCTTCCGTATACTTTCCTCCTTTACACTTCACCTCTGCCAGTGCGTCCAACTTTTCTCGGTTCCCTACCTCTTCTCTCAGTCGTGCCATCCCTTTTCAGCTGCTATCCAGCGCCGCCGTCTCACTTTCTTCCATTTGCTGCGCCCTCTATCCTCTCCGCTTTCTCCACACAACCTCTCGCCCATTGCTGTCCCGCGCTGCCGCATCTATTATCCTCCTCCTCCGCGCTCATCACCCTCGGTGCGCCTGCGCGAGCGCCGCGTTGCTCTCGCGTCAGTTCTGTTGCCCCCGCGCCCCCGCTCGTCTCCCCCCTCTCGCTCCATCAGTCTCTTTCCTAACCTCCATATTACTCCGCCTTTTTCATCCTCCGTTTCTCTCCTCCTGCTTCGATTTTCCCGTCTCCTTCACTTCCTCATCTTCCTCTCTGCCCTCTCCATCCAATCCACCTCCTCCGTCCTCTCTCTCTCCTTTCTCTCTCCTCTCGCACCACGTTCTCTGCTCCTCTCTCCTTGGGCCGTCCACCACGTCCAAGTCCGTTACACCATCTCCTCCATATATCGTTATGTTATATATATATATATATTTTACATAATATATTGAATAAAGTTAAATTCTAATTAGTTTAATATCGAAGGTGCGACGGAGATCCTTTCCCGTACAATTTCTATCCTTGATTTCTGTGATTACGCATACATTCTGACGTGCAATGTGATATACGAGCGTGAATTAAAACTATCGTGGAATGCTCGACGCTCGAATGTTTGAAACTCGAAAGGTATTCGATATCCTCGAAGGGAAAGTAAATCGGCGCGTAGCCACTGTGTATTGGGATCGATGCCTTTCCATGGTCGCGTAACAACGCAATGTCGTGGACTGGAGTAGTGTTAAACCTGATGTCACAAGTGGACCAAACCGCTATATTACGCTTTATATTATTTATTATATCGGTAATTAACCATTATGTTGCACATTATTATTAGTTAAAAGTGATTAAAGTTGTATCAATTTTTTAAAAATCCTGATGTTTATGTAAATCCCAAGTCAAGCGTAATATAGGTCTTTTTTAAGAATAAAATGGAAAATTCTGAGCAAGATATAGCGATTTACCTTATTTTGAGATTCATTTATTGTTGGTAATCTAGCAACGACTAGTGAGCAGCGATATAGGTTTTAGTTCATAGTTTAAGGCGCGCGGATATATCTAGTGTATTTTTAGTTTTGTTTTTCTCCTATCTAGCGCGCTATGTGAGCTTCCTCTTCCGCGACTCTTCCTCTTTCGGTTTCTCGCTCTCGTTCGTTATATACGTTGAAACCTCGGTTGAAACAGTCGTCACGACGTCACGCTTATAAAGTTATTAATAAAGAATTACAAAGTGTGATCTCGACTGAGCCTATCTCTCTTTTATATATACCACTGCGTTCTACGTTTATTACTTGCCAGGTATTTCGAAAACTTCAACTTTAACTTTCGCGCAAAGTGGAATCCTCTATTTTGCGGTGTATCCTTTCTTCAGAACATTAAGCTAGGAAGATCGGTTTGTGTTGCATCTTATTATATATTATATTATTAGACATCTTATGAATGAGATTTATTATTTAACCATCAAGTGTGTGTTTCGTATAAAACTACATCAGTTATTATTAAATAATAAGCACTTTCAGCTTTTGTGAGTTACTATATGCATTTATATAGCGATACGCTTTGTGCATCTCGGTAGCCACAAACTGCTTTAGTCGACGTTAACGTCGCGACGCTCCCTTCCTTATTTCAGTTCCGTATTCAGTTCGGCAATTGTCCGAAGGATGTTAAAGGAGCGCATAATTATCGGTAAGAACGGTGAAAGGTTCGTCTTGAACGGCAACGTGATTATCTACGGCTGGTCGTTACATCGGCCACGATTATTCCCCTTGCGCGATCCCCTATGTATATGTTACATTGATGAAAAAACTTTCGCGTGATTCTCAGTCTCGTTACGATTTTGCGCAGGGAAACGTAACGAGCGCCGCAATTACACGAATAAGAATACGATTACGCGTATTAATCACTTCGCGCCAGAGGCGTTGAGCAGACGTGTGATTATCGCAAACATTATCGTATATCATTTAGAAAATCTCGTTGGACGTTAGGCTGCAGAGCTCATTTTAAAAGATCTATAATCCACGTTAGAGAATACAGAAGATTGAATTCTCTTTTTATGAAATTGATGTTGTGAAATTATCATTTTACGAAAATATGTCTCATATTAAATAGTACTAATATAAAAAATGTATATTTAATGTATATATATATATGAAATTAAAAATATATTAAATATATTGAATTAAAATATACACCTATAAAATATGTGTATATTTAAAACACATGTATCAAGATGTACGGCGTGTAAAGTAACGAATTCTATAGAGAAATCTGACGCGAACTATAAATCGTCTAATGCAAACTAAAGTAGATCGACCGCGATGTATACGTACAGCAAAATCAGAAAAACGTCCGACTGAAATTATTCGACAGAGTTATCTATTGGCAGATGCATGCTCGATGTTTATCTTCGCTCCTCCGGCGGTTGCATCGGTGCATCGGAATCCCGCTGGCTCCGTTCCACGACATGATAGAAAAGTTGTCACAAACCGCGAACGGTACGCGCGTTTTTACGCATCTATACGTCACGTCTTCGTAAATCGCTCGTACCGCAGCTATATAAGATGCGTTTTCCGAAACACGTTGGGGCAAAATCATTTTGCGCCTGTAAAGAACTTATTAGCGCGCATTCCAGGCGAGCGCTCCGGCTCAGCCGGAACGAAAGTATCGATACACGACTGATTTTGCAACGATGCGAAAAATATGGGGAATATTAGATTCTTGTTCAAATTAGCTATATATTAGCTATATACGTCGAGAAATCTCCGTTTCATCGTGCCTTTACTTAGCGTAAGTAATGATTCCTATTCGATTGCGTCACGAGGCATGGGTGTTACGAAGACATTATATAACCAAGTATATGAGTAAGAAATTCACTTACGATAGAGTCTAGAATGTAAATTAGTTAAGAATGTGAGAAGGTGAAAGATTTCTAATTTAATAATTATAGACATTATATATTAACAACAATATTTACATAAGATTTACGTATATCCTAATAATTAACGTATTACACGATTCAATAGTTTTCATTTGTGTAATAAAAAAGAGAGAGAGAATTAACGATGCAAATTATATATATATATATATATATATATATATATATATAAATAAAGAAACATATTAATTGAATAAAAATTACTTCCGATTTGGTAATCGTCTCGCGCTATTTCGCTTCCCGCACTTGGCAAGAAATAATTTAGATCTTAACAAGTATACGATATATCCAAAGCTCAGAGTCCAATTCAACATTGAAAGATAAATGCAATCACGTTTGTCAACAAAGTCGATCTTGTTAGATAAATATACAATTCAAGCATTCGAGAAAATGTTTGCGAAGTTGCGTCTTGTCTCAAAAGGCGTCTGATTCCTATTAGCAAATATTCTTACCGAGAAGAGGTTTTCGCCTAAAACCTAAAAAACTAGTTCACTCGGCGACAAGCTTCCATTTGAAGTGAAACGGTTTCGGCGAACGGTTTGCGCAAACCGGTACGCGTCTGCGCGACAGATCGTCGATCACGATCCTCCGCGATGCCCTACGTTTTTCGTCGAATCTCGAGGACGGAGCGTGTTCGGTCCCGGTTCGGAATGCGTTCGAAACTCGTGCAAGACGACGCGATCGGAGAGGTCGCGCATGCAGCTGCTCGGTTCACGAGCGATCCGACAGGCGGGCGAACATGACTGGTTTGCGACGCGTACGGAACCAGTTACCGCTTGAAACCGGTTTGGAACTAGTTTCGTTCGGTTTTTCGGCCCCCCGCGCCCGCGAGAGCCGTGCGCAGCCCCGGCATCCGTGAATAGCACTCCGACCGGATCACTCATCGGCGCGATCGCAACGTCGTCGGTACACTGATTTCCGCCTGGGCACGATCATGGCCGATAATAAGGAGCCGAAAGGTAAGAAAGTCACTTTGAAGGACACAGTTTGAGTCTATTTGATCCTATCGAAAGATTCACGTGCGATTGCAATCACCATCGTCGATTCACATTTTCGAAAGTGTCACGGATAGTGTCACTGCGTCGTGACGCGGGAAAATTCAAGATTTTGCCGTACAAAAAAAAGATAAAAATGCTCTCGAATATTACAAAACATAACGACGTGTGTTCAACTGCGTAAGTTTAAAATTACTTAATTGAGAATGTGCAAATAATTCTCAATTTCTTTAGTTGTCGTGATTGCGGAATCTTATCCTGATCTTATCTTCCACGTCATCGTAAATATTGTGTAGCTCTCGAGTGTAGCTCTTTCATACAGTTATATAATAGATACGTATAATTTTTGAAATTATTATTTTTGTTAGAGAACAAAATTCACGGTCACACGGAAGTCAAAGTGGAGCCGACCCTTCAATGTTACGTCGAGGAGGAACATGAGAATAGCTTTTCGAGTTTGGAGAACGCTAGCACGATACCGTCAAGCGTCGACGTGGGCGCGCTGAATCTGTGGACCAGCAAGGCCACCACCTGCCTGATCAGCCAGTACAAGAAGTATCGATCGCTGGTCGGGCAATCGACGCAAATCAGAAGTCTGCGGGAGATGTTCGAGATGATATCGCTGGAGATGCAGAATTACGGGTTCTACTTCAGTCCGCAGAAATGCGAGAACAAGTGGCGGGTTCTCGAGCGTAAGTACAAGAACCTTGTGTTCCGCGAGCGGCTGAAAAAACCGGGCAGGATGCGACACTACGGACAGTGGGAGCACAAGCGCGCCTTGGACGAGATTTTCAACGAGAAGAAGAGACACGTGTATCTGGAGGTGAACGAACAGCCGCAGCCACCAAGCGGACCGGCGAAGTATCCCTTATTGATTCTGTCGAAGCCCGGCTGCGATCAAGGCAGCAACTCGCCTGACGATCGGCAACGCGAGGATCCTCTGGCGCCCACGCCGACCAACGAGAAAGACGGCGATACGTTGGATCACAAACTAATCTTGACGACACTGTTCGATAAATTTATAGAAGAAATAGGAAAGAACTTCGCTCTGGTTGAAAAGAACAAGGAGAGGCGGCACAAAGAGAAAATGACCGTGAGACATAAGGAATTGGAGCTGAAGAAGCAGCTTCTCAAGTTGAAGGAACAGAAGATGGAATTGCAAAGGTGCCAAATGATTGCTGCTGCGCAAAACTTGCGTTTGAATATGAAATGATGCGCTCATCGCTCAATGTCGCGGACACGGATATAATTTTTATATATTTTATATTAATGTTATAATAAGGTTCTTTTATGTATCTTTGTACGTTAAGTTGCAAATTAAATAAAAAGCGATATTTTCTTTAATTATACGATTGTGTAAATTAGCAACGCATTAAAATTGAAGGTCTTGTAGATATCTCGTTTTATTTTTGGCATGGCGTGCTTTTCTTATCGCAGTATCATTGTAGTATTAAAGTAGCTTTGGATTCAAACATGTGTCTCGTACCTCATGTCTGCTTCTTCAGATGGCAGTACACGCTGAAAGTCACGAGTGAAGCGCAAGTTACTTTAGCTCGATTGCACTTTTTACATTTAATTAGAAAAAAGGAAAAGAGTGATTGGATGCAATCATTCATGAAATACTGTTAAAGACATTGCAGTCCTGAGAATTCCTGATCGCGTCAAGTAATCTCCATGATTCCATGGCCGATCGTCGGTAATAATAATAATAATAAACACATGTCGATTTAAAATTAGCTATAACGTTAATATTTTTAAAATTTCTTCAAAATGGGTCAACGCAGTTTTTAAAGAAATTGGGCTTATTCCCAAACAGAAATAACATTTCCCACGTTATCCTCTAAACTTGCTAGTTGTTTCTTACTCCAACCGTGATATTTATTGGGAGGGCGTTAGTGTACAGAAAGTTATTTAAAAAATTATGGAAAAGATTAGCAATCTTTAATATTGTAATAATTACAAATTTTTCTATAACAATTTTGATTGGATTAATGACTAAACGACAATAAAAGAATTTTTACGCTTATTCTGTTTCTATTTTCTGACGATGCGCTGCATTACCAGCTATCGATCGAAACGAACAGCGAAGCATTAATTAGCAGGAGAATTAATGGAATAAAATATTTTCCATATAATTATAAATCGCGTTTGTAAAGTTATCGTTCGTAAAATTGTCGCGGACTTTCGTAACAACTATAATCCCGAATAGAATTTTTTCGAATAAAGAGTTCTACATGAAAAGACGGCGCTTACTTTTCACACCTATTTCCGATTCTGGGCTTGTCGATCGAACTAGTTAAAAAATTTAACGTGCAAATATCGTGAGAAAAATTAACGCGAGTATAGCCGTTTCCTCCTTAGATGTGTCACAAACGCGGATGCTCTACCGTATCCGATTGCGAGTATCACCATGGATTATTTGTGTTGTGCGTCTCGCTCGAACCCCTCGAACGACTCAATTTATTAAATGCGGCATCAAACATCAAAGGGATCGCGCGCCGGTTTTGCGCGCGTTACGTCCGCACCGGTACGTTCGTATCTGTGAACGCTTCGTCCAACGATAGTCAACGTGCCGGCAAAAATGGGGACGAGCCCGTATATACAATTACGCGAACTTGTGCTTCTTTATACATTACAAAAATACAGTCCGGTACAAAAGATATATGAACAAAAGTAAATAAAAAATTAATCGTTATATTTTAATGAAATCTAATCAGTCTCCGAGATCAAAGATTCGTTAAAAATTTTTTGATATTTTTCGTTTCTTTTCTATAGTATTTACATTTTCAATTTGGTATATGATGCAATAATTATTTCATCTTTTTGTTTTAATTAATTTTGGCTTTGGTGAAAGAGAGGTTCGATATTAATATAATTAAATTATTTTATTCCAATTTTTTAATTTGTCTTTATCGTTAGGTCAGAATGTTCGAACAGAGAAAATTACTTTCCGTAGATGCTTATAAATCGTTAATTAATGATACAATACTGGAAATCTTATTATAAAAATATCAGTTTTGTCAATTATATATTACGTCACGATATATAAGATTCCATTTAAGTTTCATTACGATTTTAAAACTATGAAAAACTGTTCTTCTATATAAATATTAAAAAATTCTGTTTTAGTTATTTTTTTTATACACGTGGCATTCGAGATAGAATTTTTTATCGATTACCCATTGAATCTTCGTTATTGGTTCGGAGTTCTGTGGAGCGTACAAGCCTTTTGTGAAATTAGTACAAAAAATTCGAACTGAGAATAGTTGTTGCACTATGCTAACGCTAATAATATTCGGCAAGAAAGTTTACAGCAAAAGTCACGATGAACCGCATGCAGAAACCGTTCGGTTTGCGCATGGTCGATTTAAATCGACCGCATTAAATAACCATAAATTTTATTGACAGTTTACTTAATTTTCGACGAAAATTACAACGGTGCTATCGTTCGATTATCAATCGACGGATAATTACTTTTAGTTATCGATAAATAAATTTTTCATGAAAATGCACACGTTCTTTACTATATAAAACTCTTATTTCATACAATAAATAATTATAACAAATAAAAAATAATAATATATATCTATAATTAATTAAATCGTTATTATATTTATTATTTTGATTAATTATGGATATTAAACTAAGTAATTACATTAAAAGATTTATTTATATTTAAAATAATACACGATTATTGCCGGCTATGAATATTGCCCTATCTTTTCACACATTACGAACATAACTTCTAACGAATGCGACAACACGACATGCTAACGAATAATTTCCGCTAAATCCATCTTTCCAATTAACGGTGGCGTATCGCTACAATTTATTTTATTTATAATTTGTATCTATAACTTTGCTAAAAATTAATTTGTTAAAAATAATTTAATTACAATTTTCAATCGCAAGTTCCGTTTGAATGCGAGCTCTCTTTGAAACGTCAACAAATACACGTATGTAGTACAAACGGTGCTGCGGGACTTGCATACAATTTCATTACGAAATTAATTCCATACTCGATAAAAAATACGTTTGTTCCAATTTGGTCGTTCGGTAGCTTTAAAACATCGCGTACGTCGAAATTTATATACATATTCAGATATTAAGGCCATCGATTGTTCTTTATTGTCCGAAACCTTTCGCTAAAACGAAAACGTCGCGGTCTTTCGGGAATATCATCGTGCCCCGTTACCGCTTTGAAGCAACAAAGCAGCGAATATAGCCGCGAGTCGCGAGTACTCGCTCCAGATCTTCGCGAGAGAGTCGATCGTTCGGATTAAGCATCTCGCTCGTGTGCGCCACGCATTACGCATTCACATATACGTGACGTCCAGCGACGACGACGCGGCACGACACGACAACGACAAAGGGTACGCGCAATTTTATAAAGCGTCGCGAGTGCTTTTCGTGAAAAAATCGGTGGAACCGGTTACACCCGCTCACCTCACGCTCTCGCGCGCACACGCGTACATACACAGCCTACTTTACTGTTTGCGCGAGAACACGCGCAGGGCGCAGGTGCGTAAGAGGCTAAAACTGCGCGGAGGAAACGCCTTTTAGACGGTATCTCCGCGTCGCCGCGGATTTCAGGAAATCCTGTTACAATCTTGCGTACCGTAGTGTATATATTACACGCATTTTATACTTAATATTTGTGTGTATCTCTCTGATTGTTCCTCGTGTTTTACGCGACGCGTAAAATCATAAATAAAATTTCATTTTACATTTCGATACAAATTATAGATTGTCCAAAGAATTTTAAGCGAGCGACGTTTTAAAAAATAGTAACTAGTAGCGTTAACGTTTTTCGTTTTAAGCGTGGAAAAAATTATTTTAGATCGCAAAACATTTTCATATTTATTGCGGCTAAATTGAAATAAATCTGTAATTTCGGTTTGATTTTCTTTAGAAAAGGTAATATGCATTTGCCACACATCTTTTCGCTCACGGAAATATATTAGCGACGCAAAATACAGTGATACAGAAAATTTTATACGCGAAGTACGAATTTTTTCAAATGTGATTTTCACAAAAATAAATATCACTTTCAGTAACGTAAAGAAATAAATTATATTTTTTTACAATCTACCAATATACAAATATAATGCTGTTTTATCAGCGAGTTTTAGCATGAAAAAAATCACACACACGTGTTTACGTATCTTCAATTAATTCAGAAACTTAATAACATGAATTTGGCTCATAAGATACGCGACGAGTAAACGGTTTTCAAATTTTTTCCCGAAATCTACTCCAAACATATAAATCAATCGAGAAAATCGTTATGAAAGTTGAATTTACCTGCAGCTTTCCAAGGCGAGTTCGCGTAGTTAATTTGGGGGGGATCAGGAATTCACTCGTTATCCGTTTCATTCGACTTAACTCCGAGGGCAAGCTGCGGGGCGCCGGCGCGCACGCTACGAGCGTGAGCGCGACGAGCAACGGTGCGGAGCAGCGGAGGTGGTCGGCGTTCAGTCGAGCCGCGACAGCCGAGCGGTACATACGTTGCGTCGTATCGCGCGATCCGCGATAATCGACGTGTCGGCCGAAAGAAGAAAGAGAGAGAAAGGAGAAGAGAGAAAGATTTGGCCAGGTACACGCGCGGACTCGCACCACGCGAACGTCTTCTCGGGGCTAGCTGACTGCTGAGAAAACGTGTCGCGGAAAGGAGCGACGCGGGCGGCACGCGCGTGCCGGTTGAACCGCGTTTACCCGCACGTGTTTCGTCGGCGTAAATGCGGGTGACCGCGAGTCAGAGGCCCGGGCGCCCTTATCGAGTGCGCGGGTAACGTTATACGTATACGTGAACGCGTCGGAGCACGCGACGCGGAACACGCGAGAACGACGAACGACAGTCCGCGTTCGCGGGTTACTCCGAAAGTTCGACACAGTCGCCGCGCTACGACCGTTGTTTGTTTACGAGCCGCAGTGGCGCCGCGTCACCTCCCTCCCTTCCCGCAGGTCCGTGCTTTCTCCATATCTCCATACCACACTCGGGCGGGAACGCGGGAAGTCGAGTTCGAGACGCGCGCGAGAGTACGATGCGTCGCGCGGTCACAACGTCGTCGTACCATCGACGGTGAATCCCGAATATCCCGATTGTCGCGGATCCTGCGCCTCGCGCCTCGCGAAAAGGGACCGAAAGAGACGGCGCGGCGGGAGAAACATCGAGCATCGAGCCGAAAATCGTCGACACGCCACCTGTCGCCGCTGGTATCGCGCGCGGAGGCGTCCCTTCCTCCCTCCCCCCTCCCCTCCTAAATCGACACGTCTCATTTACGCGTTTCGAAACGTGCGAGAGGAACCACCCCGCTTGATCCACCGTTGGAGGAAAAACGCACGATTGGCACGTTCGGCTTGGCCGTGTGTTGCTCGGCGAGATCGCGCGCGTGCAGCTCGCGTCCCGAGAGCCGCGTCGCGTCGCGTCGCGTCGCGAGGCGCTGCTCCTCGTTGCGTTGCGGCCCCCGTCTAAGTAACAGTACTTCCTCGCGCTCAGTGGAATAAAGCCTCTTTCCGTGGAACGGGACCCACCGGCGCTCTCCACCGCGCTCCGCGCTGCCTCCGCTCACCTCTCGCGGCGCGCCGCGCGCCGCGCGGCGAGCGTACTCCGTATTACTCCGTCTCGCTCGCGCCCGTGCTTATCGTCCGCGGTCCGCACGTCCGCGCGAAGTAGTCTGGCCGGTCGGGCACGAGGGAGCCTCTCGCGAAACCAGTCTTCGCGTACGCGCCGGACACCGCGCCAACCGCGCGTACGGAGTCAGAGGAGGCTGCCTTTGCAGTTGCACCTCACGGCGCAAAGTGCCCCAGCAGCCTCTCAGCGCGCCTTCCGCCTCCTCCGCGACGCCCGAGCGCCCGAGCATTTTCGGCGACCGGCCGAAATAAGGAGGAAAGGCGAGAGAGAGAGGCGAGGAGAGATCGTCGAGAAAGAAGAGATTCGCGGGGTCGTCGCAATTTTGCGCCGCAATTTTGATCGACAAATCGATCGCGCGGGTGCGGGGGAAGAAGAAGAGGAAGGAGGAAGGAGGATCGCAACGGAGGGAACACCGGCGCGGCGTTCGCGCCCGCCGCCATATTTGGTGCTTTTTGAAACGCCCGCGGAAATTCGAGGGAGGGCGACAGGCGACAGGTGTCCGTTTCGTCGGTGCCAAGCCAAAACCGCCGTGACTTTCGAAGGTGTCGCGATCGTTGCTCCGTGCCTCATCCCGTCGAAACGCGCCGGTGGCCGACCGCGAGAAGCAACAGATTTATGCGCGAATTTGGAGATCCGCGATCGACGTCGATTACGTCGCGGGGTGCGCCGAGAAGTCGGTCGTATACGGACTCGGCGCCGGAGTCGAACGTTGTCGTCGCGGGTTAGCGATCCCATCATCTGGTTTGCGGGCGAGCGCGATATATAGCGCGATGCTCGCGTCGGCGCGCGCGCGCGCGTTACCCGAACCGAGCGAACGCGGCCGCGAGTGCGCGACCTGTGCGATTCCGTGGTCACCGTGCCGATTCGCGGCCGCGGGCCGATAGAGCGAGCGTGGAAGTCGATGGGAGATCAGCGGCGGCCGCTCCGAAGAGGAACCTGGAGTCTCTCGAAGAGGATCTCCCGAGACACGAGGAGCGGGGAAAAGGGAGAGAGAGAGAGAGAGCAGGAGCGGAACTGTCGCGGTGTTTCAAAGCGCGCGAATTGGAAGGAAGGCCGTTAGGAAAGTAAGTCGATCGTGAGACGAAACGACACGCTTGACGCGCATTTAGGTGCGCGGATTTTTGGAAGGACTTGCGTCAGAGTGTGCGCAGCGAAGGGAGCGAGACACGCGAAATCGGAGGTTAAAAGTTTCTCAGCCGTCCGCGAGTCCCACTGATCTAATTCGCGGCGCTCTTTTACACCTCGCGGACGCCGCGGTGAAGGCGTCGATCGTCGGCTAGCTGCCTCCGTTCGAAAGAAGAAGGATATGGTACGCGTGTGCGTCGTCGATCTTTCTGAGCGTCCGAAAAGAAAGAAATCGCTCGACCGAATCTTCGACTCCGTTGCGACGGTTCATCTTCGCGTCTTCGCGCGCGCGGAAGAAGAGACGCGAATAAGAGAGATTTATATGTAAATGCCGAATATCGGAAACCCCGAGAAGTCGACGCGTCGCGAAGGTGCGATCTCCGGTGTGGTGCTGCTTCGTTTTCGCGACCGGTGAAGTCAACGCCGCGATTCTTGCGCGCGAGGTGTTAACGTGATTCGAGTGCGTGCGCGGATAATTTTGCCGATAGTTCCACACGTTTCGTCAGTGATCTCCGAGATAACAACCGTATACGATCGTTCGTCGCGCGAACAAAGTGGTTGCTCCGACGAACTTCTCGACGGTGTTGTTTTGATTTCGCGGCCGATCACCGGTGCGACGAATCGACGAGACGGCAGCCGAGAGCGGAGCGCGGTGGAAAGGGACGGACGGATCGCGCGGAGAGAAGGCGGACGGAGGAGAGAGAGAGAGGAGACGTCATTTGGAGCGGGAGACAGGGCGCCCATATCGAAGATGAAGACCACGCAACGGGCTCTGAGGTGAGTCTCTCGCCGCGCGTGAAAGTACTGAGAATAGTCTACGATCGCGTTTACCGTATTCGCGCTGCATGCTTAACGATAACGGTATACGTACCGGCGCGGCGGCGGCGGCGGCGGCGGCGTCTGTAACGCGAAGGCCCGTTGTTCTTCGCCGCCATAATGAGCCGCACGTGCCGTTGTAAAATACGGGAGAACCGACGCGCGGGCTGGATTCCCGGCCTCTCGCGAGTGAACGCGCGCTGATCTTACGTTTAACAAGCCATTTTCGAGCGATACGTTTTTCTCGTTGCTCGAAATCTCTTGAAAGTCTCTTTCAAATTGCGCGATTAAGGTGACGGTCGATTTCTAAAATGCAACGTGGAGATTTCAAACCGAGCCGTTCGGGAGTAATCCTCGCTTAAGAAACAAGCGCAATGAGAGATACGGAGTATTTTCGCAAACTAAAATTATATTGTTTGTAATTTCGAGTTGAAGAAAATGGGGATTTTTTAACATTTTGCACCGTGTTCGTATACAAGTACGCATCGATCTGTCTTCTATTTGAAAATGTACATTTTCCTGGCGAATTAACGGTCGTGAATAATTTATCGTGAGGCCAGCGACGCCTCTCTCATGTTACGCTCTGTCAGTTATGGAATTCGCTTTCAAGACAGCGCTTAATAATTAACAAATCCGAGATGATTTAGCAATGTTGCATGCCTGCCAATCTCACCGGCATGAGATAGAGATAATAACGTTATACGGGCGCGTTAAGAGGTTCGTTTTGATAATTATTTATTCTTGTTTAAAATAAACTAGCCACGTCGTAGTAATTGGCCGCCGATCAAAGTAATTACGCGCCGCTGTACAGATATAACGTTCGCGAAACGACTCGACGCCTATGGGGCTTATGCGTTACTTTTTGTTACCGTATGTAGAACTCGGGACGCTTCTCTTTCTCTCTATCTCTTTCTCCTTTTTTTCTCTCTCATTGCGCAAGTTAATTTAAGCACATTTAAAACGACCGGTCGGTCGCTTCGCGGCTAACTTGTTACTTTTATACTTTAAACGTTTATTTCGTCGTATATCTCACCGTCGATCATTTCTCTCTTACATGGCGACGATATACTATCGTATAGAGAGATATAAACGTCGTTCGTAAGGCAAACGCCGCGGTGACGATAAAGGGTAGTTTAATACCTTAGATGTGCCAACGATATATAATAATTTTGTATCCTTTTGCTCGCGAGAATCGTTATTTTATCGTGAAAAATAAAGGAAAAAGACGCGGTTAGAATAAAAATTTTGAAATTAATGGAAAGAGAGAAATATCGTATATTATTATTGAGTTTATACAGATTGCTTCAAATACTCGTAAATCGAATATACACACGTATATTGAGGTATAGATATTCGAGCGACATCGTTCCTTCCCGAATAATTATTTGACAAAATATTTTAATTTTGATAAACGTTCAACGTTGACTTAATTATTCGAATATCATTCATTACTAATGGATATATGACGAGCACGTTTAAAGACTCTTAATGCATGCGAATCTCCCGCGAAATAATTAGCATTTCGCTTTTGGAAAATCCAATGTTGTTACTCGCAAATGGATCTGCTTAAATCAACAAAGTCGAATATTTGACTTTTATGAGGTTAACACTTTATATTTAAAATGTTGATGTAATACGCATTTTTAATTCCGTGCGAGACAGTTTAAAACTCGCGATATATATATTCCAAAAAGAACTCGGCGATTGAGTGCGAAAAATATGCTAAAACATAAATAGTAAACCAAATAAATGTAAAGTTGATACTTTATATTTTTGAAAACATATAAGTTAGATGAAAATTGGCAATAATTTTACTATTTCAATAAGCGTCAATATAAATTAGAAATAATTTTGATAAAGGTTTTATTTAGAATTCCAAAGAAAAGGACCTAGAAATTATTTTTAATCTATAGAAACTTGGGAAATATTTTCGGTTAACGATAAGAATAAAAACATTTTCTCTTGTTTTTTATCTCGAATGTTAATCGGGAATCTTTTGAAACATGTTAGAAATTTTTTAGATTTTATTGAGAATTAGTTAGAATTCAAGTTATCGATATCGATATCTTGAAAATAGATGAATTTATAGACATTACTACTTGGTTGACCGAAACAGATCGATCTCGTTGCGAATAAAGAATTCTTTTAACAAAGTGTCGGGTTGTAATTACAAATTCACCATTCGGTGAGTTGCGATGCTGTTTTTAATAAACAATACCATACCAAGTTATACGGTCGCAATATCAAGGCTATAATTGAATGCCACGTCGGCGAAATTCAACGCGGGTCAGAGGGATTCAAGTCGTACATTTGGTGAGTTCAGCTTTCATTGGTGCAAATATTGAAAATCATCTCTCTGTGTGTCAGTCTATGTATTTAGGAAAACAAAAACACTATTGACATTAATATTCATTTTTTCATACTTATAAACACCAAAAATTGACTCATCAACAAGGAATTTTGCTGTTCAATATTAATAATATATTAATTAGGAATGAACGATAAAATTATTGATCAAGTGATTATTATACTTGTGAAACAGAGATATTAATAACTAGACGCTTGTTTCACAAACAATATTCGTCTAATATACCGCAAATGATACTTAAAATTTTGATTATTTTTAATAATAACGATTACATAATAATAAATACAATAATTTTAGTAATTATTAAATTTAATAAAAATGGTTACGTGTAACCATTAATCTAATGTAACATTTAATCTAGTATAAAAAATCTAAATAAAAAAGCATGAAAATAACTGCATTATTACCAGGAATTGTATTCGAGTATATAACTTTGAACCAGTGATTTACCTCTCGGCGCAAATCTCAGATCTCTATCCGTCACCGATTTGATTCCAACTCTCGATGAGATTTGCGAGATACCATTCGGCCGAAAAGTAGCGATCGAAGATCGCCGCTACGGGCTGGGGTGGGGGTAATAGGTATGTATATACGTATACGTATATATCGTATGTATAATGTAAATGTCACGCTTCTCCGCTCCGCTGTCGGCGGCTTTGCATTCGAAAATGTCAGGTGGTGGATGACGACTCCGACTTTGGCTCGGCTCGACTCGATTGTCCTCGTTTGACTCGCGGCTGCAGCGTGCGGGACACCTGCGCGCCGGCAAATTGAAATGCTAATTTGAAAGACGCACCCCGTGCTTCCTCCCTTCGTCGAGCAAATTCCGTCTGTATTTGTTGTAAATATCCGCCGGCGTGGCGTGAGGAACGAGACGCAGGCTTTCCCAAGCGCGCCCCAATATTATATCGGCTCCCGCGATGTTATATACGGTCAATATCGTAAAAGCCGTGTGGTTCGTATACGAATACCAAAATCTGCATATGTATGAAACGATTCGTTCGTTGTTATTGTTTGTGTAACGTTGCGTTTCCCGACTGTTGATGCTCTGAGAGAGAGCGGCGCTTTTACATAAGTAAATTGGTTTTATTTTTTTAAACATCCCAATATCCATGGCTTGATGGTATTTTTATAGAAATTTGTTTTATTTTTTTTTAACATATTGTTTTAGATAGCAATCCCATGTATATATTACCGTAAATTTTAGAGACAGAAAAATAAATACGGAAAGATTTGTTTACGATTTTATACATACGCTGTCAAATTCTATACTGTAACTGATATACATCAATATTGGACATATACTATCAAATGCAGTTTTGACGGAATTATTTCATTGGGCATATGATGTTGTGTATAGTTTATACATATAGTTGATTGTATAAGATAATACGTTATTTACAATATTTTTATATTTGATGTGTGGAATATGCAACTTTATACATATTGTTTAAAAAATTTTATATATACGTGAGTTTCTGAATTATTATTAGAATTATATTATTTAAATAAGAAGTGACTGCATGCCTCTTTAGACCGCCCTTTTTAAAGTAATAATTAATTTTTTTAAATATTTTCTCGATTTGATTATACAAATACGTCATAAATAGAGGTAAAGAAATTGCAACGATCAGCGAACAATGATCGCGATCTTTCGTCTTAAATTGGAAAGCGATATTTTAATAGCCGTCTCAAAGGCAATCTCAATTCATCAGCAAGAATTAGAAAGTAAGAAAAATGTTGAATAAGAATGACAGGCGTTGCAACGATCAATCAGCGGAGCTGAAAAAGCGTTCTGTTAAAAAAAAAAAAAAAAAAACAACGAATCTTAATCGCGTCGCGAAGAAGCCCTGATGGTGGTTTCTATTTCTGCTCGTGCACGGCGGAATCTCTTTTCACGGAACTTTCCATTGCAATTGCAGTTCGTTCCTCGAGGCAATAAAGTTAACAGGAAACGCGTCATAGCTTCCGTGCTCAGCGTTTGCGAAAAGTGTGTGCTTATCACATTTCGATGAAGCCTACGCTATTGACATTGTTAATGTTGAATTCTATACTCCTGCTCCATTACATTTATTATTAATGGTATAAATTATCTGTAGAAGTTTTGATATCCGTATATGTACTTAGCAACCCTCTTCTAAAAATACAAAGTTTAAAATTATGTTGGCTTACTGTTGATTATGTTGATAGTTGTTTTTCATATACAGCACTCTTTGACATTATCGCATGCATAGACTAATGCGTTTATGCTTTATTTGACGATAGGGGAAAGTTCTACGCTTTAATACGCTTTCCATCAATATTTTCTCGGACATTCGTGAGCAAAACGTGTTATTGTTTAAAAATATTTGTTATACACACACAACATTTATATAAATGTATAACATATTTGATGCCGCGTAAAGCAATAATGCTATATTTAGTAACGCAGGTTCAAGTTGCCTGAATTAAGCATGCTAATGCTAATATGTTATAACAATTAATCAATTAAATTTATTAATTTACTCGCATTAACAATAATATGATTTTATGAGCAATATGGAGATTATATTAATTGCAGAAGTGAGTAAAACATATAACACTGATCGCTATTAAATCAATATTGATTTTGTTTATTATAATTGTCGGACGACATGAGTCATGTATGAAAACAGAATGCATGTGCGTGATAATGTTAATTAATATTAGAATTGACACTTACCCAAGCAACTTGCTTATAAACACAACATGCTGCATATTATGTTCGTGTAATAAAATAGTAGATTTTTGATATTGAAAATTGATTTTAGAAAGCAATTTTAGTCTAAAGGTCATAGAAATTAAATTTTAATTTAAACGTCATAGAATTCAATAAGTTGTATTAGACTTCCATCACAGAGGATTTATATAATTATAAGGTAAAAAATTAAATCAGATTTATATATCGTAATATAAATTTTTTATTTAAAATAATTTTGATTTACAGTGAAATTTAAATTGAAATTGTTAATGTAATAGCTCATGTTATTTGGATAAGAATTAATTTACGATCGAGAGCGTACCATTTTTCGACTGCATAGTGTTTATTTCTCGCGTTTCTCCTGAGATGCGGTGTCTCTGACGAAGAGGAGACGATAACACCCAATTAAGCGGTCGTCCCTAATTAACGCGGGAGTCGGCAGGCTATTGTGGGATCGATTGCGAGATATAATGGCGGCAACTTTCTTTTCTCGTTTCAAGAAAATAAAGCCTCCTAGAAGTCGCGACGACAGCTTATTCACTTCTGTCTTTCGCGCTCGCATGCACACCGATGAAAGATGTAATTAAGGCGTTTCAATTAAGATCAGTCGGCCATTGTGCCTCCATGGAGATCGAGAAAGATTTTCCGTCGAGTTTCAGGACCTGAGAGAAAAAAAAACGCTCTATTCACAAAAAAGCTGATACTAATCACCGATACATTCATTATCGAGATTACACGAGAAATCGTGTTCCATTTTCTCTTTGTCACATTTAACACTTTTGAACTTTTGCCATTATATCTGTTTGTTTTAAGAAGAAACCCGTGCGCGCGGATAGTAAGATGTATATACATATAGTTGGTGATGAAAATTAACTTTAAAATCTTGTAGTATAATACCTAGTCAATATTGATACGAGCAACTTTTTTTACTTATTTTGTATAGTTGAATGTTCATTTTGGAATTAACCAAATTTAATCTCTATTTTTAAGATTTTATATTTAATATTAAATTAAAAATTATTCTTGAAGTTAATAATTTTTGGATATTAATATGTGTTTTGATGTATCTTCTCTCTTTTCTCTTGTATAACCTTCAGATATATTAATTTAATTAATTTTAATTATGATAATATTTACCGAAGCAACTTTAGTACAAGAGTTTACAAATATATTTCTAAATTGACAGAAAGATTATATATCTTTTTATTAATCAGAATAATGAAATAAAATTGTAGTAACATTTTTATTTACGATTATTTTAATGACTGGTAATTTAATTATTTCGAAATTGCGAATATTATATGGTCGTGTAACTCATATATAATATGTAATGGTGATATTACCATTAGGTCAGGTCAATTAGTAGCGTGTACACTTGTACAGTGCAGAAATCCACAAGGCGAAACTTTGTTACATTAGTGAATGGTAAATGGCATAAATTGAAGATATTTGTTTGAGTTTCTGCAAATGATCGCACACATTACGTTCTGATGTATATATACTCAGATTAATAACTGCTTGCAGTTACATATAACTTTGAACAGTGCCACGCAACAAAATCAATTTATAAATATATTGTAGAATTATATATGCTGATGTTTTTCATTTTTGACAAGTTTTGATTTTATATACGATTCTTTTTTTTAAATATCTTTGTAATAGTAGTAGTAATTACATTTCAATTTATATTTTGAAAAAACATGAATTAAATTTAAATAAGTAGTATAAATTTAAGTAAATAATTGTCTATTATTTACCTATAATTATGCAAAATGCGAAAAGTATCTGCATTGTTAATTATTCATAATTTGGGAAATGTTTACAATAAAAAGAATTTAATTTTTTAAATCAGAGAGAGAGAGAGAATAAATTATGTATCTTTGAAAAAAGAATTTTATAATATGTCGAAATAATATAGCGTGCGATAATGCATTATCAAATTGCATCAGCTGACAATAATATAGCAATTACATTAGCACATAGAAAATGTAACAAACACTTATTGGAACGCCTTTATCTTGCACTTATAGGCTCGTAATCTTTTTATTGTACGCATAAAGAGACGTTATCTTATACGGAGCAGAGAATGGTATCGACTGTACGTACGAGGTCCGTATAAAATAAGAAATGCCATTGTTTATCGAGCCGGACTTCGTATCGAGTTCGACGATATCAGCAGGATGCAGGATAGGTATATGTACGTCAAAACACGTATGCGCGCGCGAACTCGCGATAACATTGTTTTCACACCGCATTTAAAACCATACGATTTTAACGTTTCATCCATGGACGAATTAGTACCTGAGTCACGAATGACTCATGTACCTTCCGACTGGGTACCTGTTGGCAAAAGAATCACGTACGGCGAGTTTCGTGTTTGCACGAAATCTACGGCGATACTGCGGAACGGTACGTTTAACACGATCGCTATACAAGCTCCTTCGTCCGTTTATCTTCCTCATGCACGTCGCGCCATTGCCATTGGTGATGGGAGATGGGAGTTTTATTGCTACACGACGAATTTCTACACGAGGATAGCCCAACGGAGTCGGGAAACAAAATGGGCTTGTTTGAAGTTTAGACAGACGGGTGCTGCGATCCTTTTTCTTTTTCGTCTCGCGCGCGTACGTTACTTTTCCTTGGTCGATGCCATACGAGTAAATGTTGCACTTCTTTTTGGGTTTAAGAAGAAAAGAATGAAGATAATTTTTTAATGGTCATAATCGAATTCCTGAATTACTCTTATTGCACACTCTTTTTTTTATATTAGATAATAGAATGATATAAATTAGTAAAAATAAGATTTTTATATTATGTTTTCCGTGGATAATTTGCTACAATCTTTCTCTTTATAGAATTGTAGAAAAAGTATATTCTAATAAAATGTTTGTTTTTTAACATCAAATATTTTTACAAACATTCTCAGGTAAAAACAAGTATAATGCTACAGTCCGATATATAAATGTGAAAATCTCGGTGAAAAATATATATTATTGTGTTATATATTTACATTTAAAATTTAATTTCACTTTATTATATTTAAAATAAATTTAAATTTGAAATATCAATTAAAAGATAACATAGTGCATTATAAAAATTTATTTGATTGCATTTCGAACAGACTCTTGACAAAGATTTGTATACAATTTAGAATTTAATATTGTATAGACTGTAAACTGTAAACCATTAGGATTTTATTTCCTGGAAATTCTTTGTAAATCCATGGAGATGGAGATGTTTCTTTATTTTTCCCAAAGGCGCTGATGAATAACGAACGATACGACGAGATTCGATGTCGTGCCGAGTAGGAAACTCGAAAGAAGCGGTTACGCGCGGATAAAAGAATAATAGTAAAGAGTCGAGAATGGCTTTGAAATATTAAAGAATCCGGTTCATGAAACATTTTCGACTTAGATTATTCTGAGGAAAAACGAAAACTTTAAAAACGTACATAAACACGTTTATATATACAGATATTATTTTTTATAACTTTAATATCTTTAATAACTTTTTCGATGTTAAATAATCGGAGAATAAAAACTTAAAATAAAATATTATTATTAAATATTATTATACCAATGACATCAATTGAACGATTTATTTTTAGACCTAAAATCTGTTGTCTTATCAAATTTCAATTTTTTATTGAATAAATTTGTATGTTTTAAATATATAACTGTTTAAGCAGTTTATATTTCTCTCATGATTTCAAATATATATTGAATAATTATACATATAATAAGATTAAAGAATTCTGTATTTGGATTATTTGAAAATGAAACTTGTCAATGTAATTATTAATTAATTTATCTTTCATATAATATTTTTAATTAAATATTGGATATTGTAAGAGCAGTTTCATGAAGAGCGAACTCGCGTATTATAATACATCCGGGTACATAACTCGATCTTGTCGATCGTTCCACGCTACAATGCCATATAACAATCGATCATCCGCTAGTTCCGGATTGCCTTGTTATACGCTCCATAATTCTGCATATAAGTACCTATAGTGATATATATTACGAATAGATGGTGATACATTTGTCCATGATTTGGAATAAAACAACGCAGAATTATATACATATATGTCGAAATGATATTATCTAATTTTTTAAAGATTTTTTCAATTAAAATTATATATCTTGTTATTGAACACAAATAAATGTATGCGCAATGTAAAAAATAAGACAACTTAAGATTCGTTGTGAAAATGTGTTAGAGGGCTTCGTAGAATGTCGTTTCGATAATGAGGATATATGTTATAAAAAAATATTCACTTTTATATGGGTCAAGGAAAGTCTACGATCCTTACAGTACCTCGTATACATATATCGCATCCCTGAGTGAAACGTGACTCGTGATAGTCGTGATTTACAATGGCGCGGACGAACGGATCTTGTTAAGCATTTAAAGAGATTTGAAAGATACTATACATACAAGTGAGAATATAGCGATGGCGATATGCTGCATGCGCGGATCTATCGGCGATTCGATTGCTGGATCAGCCTTGACACACTCGTACATCAGCCGCGTGACAACAAAACGTTCGTGGTTGACCGGTGTCGTGATCGTTCACGGATGGTGCAGTGATTTAATCTTAACGAATCCAAAAATTTCAACTTTGCCTTCGTCACACACATTCAATAAGCACTCTCTTAAAATTGAGTCTTTTAGCTCAACCTTTCGGTAAAAATCTGACTTATAAATAAATGTAAAATTAACGCGAAACTTGCAATTAAACATATCATTTATAAGTACGGTATTGTATACCATAATAAAATTAATCTTTAAAAAATTAAAAATTATACACTTGGAAAATTAATAGTTATGCTCCGTGATTTAATGTCGCGCGAAGAACTTTGAAGAAGGATATTCTGCTTTATTATATCGTATATGATTTATTTGAAATAATTGAACTTATGTACAATATTTCCGGTTACATGATCCATTTACTTTTTTCGTCATGAAAATTTCAAAATCCATCGTGAGCAATAAATATTTGTATCCCTGCTTCAAAGATATCCGCAATTTTATTCCTTTTTCGTGGAGTTTAAAAAATAGTATGTATATACACTTCCATTACGCTGGGTACTCCCGTCGCTCGGAATCCAATTCAGCGAACCGTAACGACGTACCTGACTTTGATCGTTCGAACGCGTGACGTTGCTATCCGCGCAACACCTTATATCGCGCTACATTATCGCTTCGGGCTTGCATAGACGGGATGCGATGTATATGCAAGTATACGGAGTAACTTTACGCCGAATTGCTGAGTTAAAGAAACAGAGGCCGCTAAAGAGTTATCTTCGCGCAGCGCATCACACAACGCGAGTAAAGGCACTCGGAATTATGTATGTATAACGACGCGATCCGAAAATAAACGATGTTTCAAATTTCATAATCCCTCGACGGGAATGTTGATCGATATTGCATCCATGATGTTCTTCGCGCGTTCTTCGAAGAAAGAAATCTGATGATATCTCCGTTTTTTATACCTCCATGAGTTTAGGAAATTGACTTTACATATTTACAATATGTAAAACCGGTCCTTCTTCTTTAAATAAAGGAACGCGCATCTAAAAATAGTTCCGTATCGCGTCGCTTTATCTTACAAGAAGAGCCAGGATGCAGGTTGCATAGAAATTGCGACGCCTCGCATGCTCACCGCGACACGAGGATGTGCTCGCTTGCGTCATACCGGACGAATTTTTAATCGCTCTGAATTTTATGAGCTTTTTGCAAGACTTACCCGCGGAGCGGAATAGCGCGGAGCGAGACCGCGAGTTTTACGCCTTCCGCTGGCGAGGAGACGCAGGGCTTCCCATAATCTGCATATCGGGTGTCTATCCGGCACGTGCGAAAAAGTCCAGACGATGGGGCGCGCACGCTCGCGACTTCGCGCACACTCTCACTTTATTCCGAACGAGAATCGCGTACGTGCCGGAAACTACGTATATCCGTAGTCACGACTCCGGCGGCGATCCACGAATCGATACGAAAGACCGTAACGTTATACACACAGGATGTGCATGAAAGTACGGGGGAATCACATTCTGTGGTTGAACTTTATATCTGAAATAATTTTCAGTTGACGTACTCTCCGAGTCGACTCGATATTTGAACTTTCACACATTTCAAGTTCTACAATGAAATAAACTCTTTTATGCATTAGTATAAAAGAAGTGCGTATACGTATAATTTAATTTCAGATTATTATATTTTTGCAGTTAATATAATTTTATAATGTGTACTTATTTGTATCTATTTATATTAAAAGAGGTTTTATTTTAAATTTATTTATTAAATAGTTTCAGTTTTTTTTTTTTTTTAACTATATATTATTTTGAGTTTATATGAAATAAGCGCTGAAAAAGGAGACAATTTAATGGTCGATATTCATAGTCAGTTCTT